>NC_134793.1:36172245-36177245 GCF_046742065.1 Oratosquilla oratoria | reverse complement strand
GACCGGTGTACCAGGGTGAGTTCTGATTGGTGTTAGCGGCGTAGGGACCTAAGGCGTGCCGGTGTACATACAAGGAGGTCGCGTTTCCTATGAGATCAACAGATGAGTAAGCGACGTATATATTCAGAATTGCACATGCGTACAGGATCCGTTATGTGACGGGGAGAGGGATCCACGTTAGCAGATGTCGTGTCATGTGATGGAAGGGACGTGGGGATCTGACACGAGTGGAGTAGTGTCGCAAGCGTGTCATATAAGGACCTGGTGGCGAGCTGAGAGCAGGTGATCGAGCAGAGCTCGAGAACTGCTGACATATGAGCAGATGTGAAGGTTCCCTATAGGAAAGTTATACAAATTCGCACGATCGTAAGGCAGGTGTGGTTCAGATAGAGAGGTACGATAATATCGTACACGTTGTACAAAAGACACTGTCTGTCAGTGGCGCTTATATTGTGGGATGTACAGCCTGGCTATACGACAGCTGTATAGTGTCCTTTTAATGTCGCGTGATCAGTGTAATTGTACATGTGTAGGGTAGCAAGTATCGTAGCGAAATTATTATGAAGACAACAAGGTAGGACTCGCAGTAATGGATTTAAACTTGACAAATTTAGATTTAAGAAGGAAATGGGCAAGAATTGATTTACTAATAGGGTGGTCAACTAATGGAACAGACTTAGTAACCATGTAGTGAGCGCTGAAACTATCAGTTGTTTTAAGAAACGGTTGGACAACTTTATGGATGGGGATGACAGGTGGTAATAGACATGAAATTCTCTAGTGTAGGCCTCATGGTCTCTTGTAGTCTACTTCATTCTTATGTTTTTTATGTTATTTACATCTTCGTACGCTTCATGAAATTCGACACCAGCCATGCATTGAGAAACAGGTGTTAAATGTTTTAGGGACTGTGAAGCCACCGACAACCCCCCCCCCCCGTCACACATCGAAGATTCTCGTCGAATGGTGTGAATTCGAAAAGCTGGAAAACGAGTTTGCTTACAGTATTCTAGACTTAACTAAGAAAAATTAAACATGTGTGTCTAAAAGCCGTACAGTTTTAAGCTCTCATAGTTTGTCAGTCAGCTTCTCAATACATGACACAAAAGTGATTTAACATTTGGAGATTCGAAAAATAAAAAATAAATTGTAACCGAAGTCGTTTCTACTCAGACGAACTCACTTGAGTCGCGTATATGTGACTGGCTTAAGACAACATTGTAACTATCAACCCTAAACTTAGGCAGTTAAGGATGACGCGTACAAATATCTTAATTAGCACTTAGGCGGTGACATAACAATTGTTATATTAAGGACCTTTTAATTGGACAAGTAAAAATGGCGCTTGAAAACACCTCTATCAGCAGATTTATGACATGCTAATTATCATTTCCGAGAAATTTTAACTAGACATTGAAAGCTGACGCTTGAAGATAACTTAATAATTTGTTAACATATTCAGGAATTGTATAATTCTGGCATACTAGCTAATGTAGATTATCAATGGTGTGGTGTGAGTTAGAGCCATAAATAAAGTGTGGGACTTCACAGATGATCCTATTGTATCAAAGCTAAACATTTGTTTTGCTTGATTTTTTTTTTAATATGTAGACTATCTTTAATGATTGTTAATGACATATTCCCATACAGGAATGCATTCCGCTTCTCTTTTTCACAGCAGTTTGGCCTTGGTTTTGCGTTAGTGTGTGTATCATCAATAAGATAGTGTAACAAAAATTGAGGGATCTCCTGTTGCCTGCCTCTCGTTACTGGTCGAAGGCTGAGCCTTTTACATCGAAGAGTTTGGTAGGCTGCTAGGTAGTCCAGTTTACCAGAGCGTCTGTCCTTATCGTATAGCTATACCGTAAGACCTCAGGAGAGGTCTGCCCAAATACTCTGTTTACGTCATGTCGATGTTGAGGCCTCTGATTTCGCCCGACGAACCCCGCGCCCCACTAGCTCAGAGTCCGCTTATTGGCTGGCTGACCCGATGCCTCCATGTGACGTCATTATATCAGTGGGCAGACCTCTCTGCACCATGATGAAACAAATAATTTCTTTGCCACATCTACCTGAAATATATCAGTACTTGTAAGTATTAATTGTACTGTATTGTCAGATGGGAAAGGGTTTATATTGTATAATTCTGGGAGAGCAATGTGATGTGTTGTTATATTGTGATATATAGCATCGAAACATAACATCACTTTCAAATAAACAAAATGGGATGGCAAGAGATTAAAATTAAAACTAAATCGTTCAGGAATTCACGTTTACTGACATTCTCACTGTAGTAAAATGATGCATATGAATTGACATCAACTTGCGTACTAAAAAGTAGCACTCTTGGCACGTAGTGTTCTATAAATCAAAGAAGCTCTCACGGATTCTTCCAAAGGTTGCCACGAAAGTAAATAAAATCGTCTAGGGACGATGAGGAGTACCACCATGTACGGAAGGGGGTGGAGAGTTAATCGTGAGTGATATTGAAGGATATTAGTAATACGGTAATTGACTGAATAAATTCTAGAATACAATAGAAAATAACATTAGGAAAAAATATTTTTGTTCACTGATAGACAGAACGCGAAATGAATGAGACATACAGGAAGTGAAGGAAACAGACATACAGGAAATTAAGGAAACAGACATACAGGAAATTAAAGAAACAGACATACAGGAAATTAAGGAAACAGACATACAGGAAATTAAGGAAACAGACATACAGGAAATTAAGGAAACAGACATACAGGAAATGAAGGAAACAGACATACAGGAAATGAAGGAAACAGACATACAGGAAATGAAGGAAACAGACATACAGGAAATGAAGGAAACAGACATACAGGAAATGAAGGAAACAGACATACAGGAAATGAAGGAAACAGACATACAGGAAATGAAGGAAACAGACATACAGGAAATGAAGGAAACAGACATACAGGAAATGAAGGAAACAGACATACAGGAAATGAAGGAAACAGACATACAGGAAATGAAGGAAACAGACATACAGGAAATGAAGGAAACAGACATACAGGAAATGAAGGAAACAGACATACAGGAAATGAAGGAAACAGACATACAGGAAATGAAGGAAACAGACATACAGGAAATAAAGGAAACAGACATACAGGAAGATGAGTATTGATGATACATAGGCACTGGTACACGTGGATCGCCTCTTATGCATTGAATGGTTCGAAGAACTTCGACCCCAAAGAAACCAGCTATATCCGTTAAGTATTAAAGATTTTGGAATATGCTGAAAAGAGGATACCCTTAGTCATTTTAAATGGACATATGTTTCGACCGTTTTCATAGTTTTTCGTTCGGTTGGAAACGTTATTCTCTGAACTCTTCATTGTGGGAAGGTGCCTATCACTTTGAAAATGTCCTGCTTGACTTGAACGGTGAGGAGGAAGAGGAGGAGGAGGAAGAGGAAGAGGAGGAAGAAGAAGGGGAGGGGGATGAAGAAGAAGGGGAGGGGGATGAAGAGGAGGAAGGCGGATACGAGGAGGAGAGGAGTGAGGGAGAGGGCAACGGGTTACAATAAAATAAGGAGAGAGACAGGAACAGGTAATACGGTTGATAGGGACGTTTTGCAACGTTGAAAA
Organism: Oratosquilla oratoria; assembly: GCF_046742065.1. Classification (NCBI taxonomy): domain Eukaryota; kingdom Metazoa; phylum Arthropoda; class Malacostraca; order Stomatopoda; family Squillidae; genus Oratosquilla; species Oratosquilla oratoria. The sequence goes on along the minus strand of NC_134793.1, from coordinate 36,173,628 downwards.
ATCACCCTTGTTTGCAGACGACCCCGAGACCAACGACCGACGTAAAACAAATAGACAGAGACAGAAAGACAGGGAAAGTGACATGCAAATCGACAAATGAGGACAGGCAAACAGACAGACACCGTAAAACATACGAGAATACAGATAGATAGACGGACATACCCAGCCATCAGACATACACAGGTGCACATAGACACAGACAGACAAACAGACAGAGAGACAGGCACAGACAGAGAAATAGCCACAGACAGAGAGAAATAGGCACAGACAGAGAAATAGCCACAGACAGAGAGAAATAGGCACAGACAGAGAAATAGCCACAGACAGAGAGAAATAGCCACAGAGATACACACACATGCAGACAGACACAGACAGACAGACATAGACAGGTAGACAAACAGATCTATAAGGAGAAATATATAAAATAAATTGAAGGCAAAGACGATTCAGAAAGACTCGAAAGAAAGGAACGAATAAAGCAATGAAGAGAGAGAGAAAATATTTGAAGACAAAAAAAAATCGATGCTGAAACTGACATAGGTCGAAGAGGAGGAGGAGGAGGAGGAGGAAGAAGGATGGGGAGGAGGAGGAAGAGGAGGAGGAAGAAGGAGGAGGAGGAGGAGGAGGAGAAAAAGACGACAGTGAAGGAGGAACGGGGATGGAGGGAGAAGCGAAGGAAGAGAGGAGGAGGATGGAAGGAGGGAGGGAGGAGGACGGGAGGGAGGGATGGAAGGAGATGTGGTGGGTAACGGAGGCGAGAGGAGAGGGAAGAGTGATGCGAAGATAGGAGGAGGAGGAGGGGGAGGAGGAGGAGGAGGAGGAGGAGGGGGGGAGGAAGAGTGAGGTCGACGAAGTAAAATTTATGACAAAAACAAGATAAACACACACGAGAGCAAAGGTATGAAGGAAGTAAGGTGAGGGAGGAGGAGGTGGAAGAGAAAGAATACAAGTACTGGAAGAAGGAGGAAGAAGAGGTGAGGGAGGAAGGAGAAGAGAAGGAGGAGAGAAAGGAATAGGAGAAAGAAGGGGAGGAGGAGGAGGAGGAGGATGAAGAGGAGGAGGAGGAGGAAAAACAAGGGAAAATGAGGAGGGGGAGTGGAAGGGAAGAGGAGGAGGAGGAGGAGAGGGAGTGGAAGGTGAGGAGGACGGAGGAGGAAAGAAGGGAGGAACAGAGATAGGAAGAGGAGGAGGAAATTAGGAAGAGGAGGAAGAGAGGTATAAAAGAAGGCGAAGAATGTTGAACTGGAGGACAAGAAAGAGGAGGAGGTGGAAGAGAAGGAAAGAGTGAGGAGAGGAAAGAAGAAGAGGTGGTAGAGGTTGGAAGCGAGAAGAAGGATGCGAAGAGAGGAAGGATGAGCATACAGAGAGAAGCACGGAGGAGAA
>NC_134793.1:36154745-36159745 GCF_046742065.1 Oratosquilla oratoria | reverse complement strand
ATATTCAGATGCACACAAACACACTTGAATCCAAGTGATGCATGTTCGTGTATTTTCTGTTTCTGCTCACACGAAATAAATCACGATTCGCCATATTTCGTGCCTCCACGGCTGAAGAAACAAAACCCAAATCACGGTTTGCATTGTGCCATGCATGGCCAGAAAAAGTGGCAGGGAAGTAGCGGAGGTGGAGATCTCGACAAGAGAATACTCCGTATAATTACAGGTCTCTGTGTCTTGGGTGACCTCAACACCACACCAGGTCATGATCCTGGCGCTGGGGGAGGATGGGAGATTGTCGAGGTCTTCGGTGATGAAGTGAGACCAGGTCCCGGGGTTGCTTGTCATTGTACAGTCGCAGCAGGAAGTCTTGTCCTCAGTTTTCAGAACATTTCGCTCATGCCCATTGGAATATGACTCACCTCGACCGAAGAGTTTTGGAAACGTTGGCGTCACTTGAGGTCGTGATTGTGCCTTGCCTTCCCATGAACTTGTACTGGAGGGCTTGAGTTATGGGAGGTAAACGCTCTTGAAGTAATTGAGGGTTTTTCTCCCAGTTGAAGGGACTCTGCTGTCCGGAATTGTGAGATTTTATGCGTCTGGAACCACCAAACATAGTTTTGGTAAAGTATGTTTTTTTTTTCTGAATAAGAGTATCTAAGCGCTCTTATGTTGTCAGATTTGATGAAGAGACGTGAAAGAGAACATAAATCTGTTAGTTTAACTACGCGAAGATTTATCAGAGATGAAAGAAAATACTAATGGAGTAAATTGTAGACTTTGACGTGAAGAAAATTTGGCTTGTTGGTAAAAAATTAAAATCCTAAAAAAATGCTCGAACTTGTACATATATATACCAAAGGCTTTTTCCCCCCTTACAAGGGAGGTAGCTACGAACTTGTAATACAGGCAATGTAATTCTTGATTGTTCTGTGTATGAATGATTGACGTGAGTATCAGAACTATTTTTTCTGCCTAAATACTTTGTGCAACAAAAATAAGTGTGAGCACAGAGGAACTCGATTTTAGACGAAAATTGCGCAACGTTTTAATTAACAATCGTCGGGATCTTCAGTCAATAATGAAGAGGAAATCATTGGACTTGAGAATACACTTGTTTTGTTTACGGTGGCCGAAATCTTTTGCAAAGCTATAATAAGAATATTTACATTTTCGATTAAAAAAAACTCTGAGATCATAAAAAAAATCCTCAACCTCGTAGACCGAATACTCATACCATCCTTAAGACCCATTAGAACATCAAACACTGTAGAACTGTACCTACTGAACAGATGAAGGAGAGAGGAGGAGGAGGAGGAGGAGGAGGAGGAGGAGGAGGAGGAGGAGGAGGAGGAGGAGGAGGAGGAGGAGGAGGAGGAGGAGGAGGAGGAGGAGGAGGTTGGGAGGAGGAGAAACCCCCTGGGACGAAGGAATAGGAATGAAAGGGTTAAAAGGTAATCAAGGTTCCACAGGGATCATTGGACGACTATGGGAAAGTAATGAACAATGGAACGGTAATTGGCCAATTGAGTGCGATGGCGTAGCAAGTTATTTAGGGATGCTGACGCAGCTCCCTGCTAGTCATTAATGTTATTTTGAGAAAATTTAGGAGCACTAGGAAGAGGAGTGGGACTTTGAAGCCTAAGGGAGACGGGTATCAGGTTATGCAACAGGTGTTAATATAAAATGTGAATTTCGATGTACACGCCGATGTGACACGCTCTCTCTCTCTCTCTCTCTCTCTCTCTCTCTCTCTCTCTCTCTCTCTCTCTCTCTCTCTCTCTCTCTCTCTCTCACACACACACACACACACACACACACACACACACACACACACACACACACACACACACACACACACACACACACACACACACACACGTACATACATACACGTGTATGTGAGTGTGTGTGCGTGTGCGTATAAATGTACACGAACAGTTATGAATGATTTTGGCTTGACCTAACCTCGTTTTCTCTTCGTGCTGATAGTAAAAGGGGCGTTGCGCATCAGTGATATAGAAGGCGTGATGTATATATTTGTGCTGAGAGTGATAAGGTTGCCATTTAAGGGGAAATTGTGCGCACTGCAGTAATAACAGCGTGGAGAGATTGACATATGGTGTGAAGAGAGGGAGAGACGAGATTGACCGATGTGAGATGCAAGAGATGTGGGGCAAGAGAAATTGGGAAGGAAACGATGGGGTGTGGGGGACGGGGATGGGGAGAAGTGGGCTGGGGAGGATGCTTAGGAGGGGTGGGGGTAGTGGAAGAGGGTCTAAGGAAGAAAACAAAAGAACAAGTGACCTTTGAATCCATGGAGAAACCAGATGGAGAAGAAAGTCAATTTGCTGAAATCCTCCGGTAAGTAATGAAGTTTATCGATCTTGGACCGTCAAAATCAAATAATTTAATTCGAAAATTTCGGGGGGGAGGGGGGAAAGGACGGAGACAGACTGATCCTGTATGGGTTATGGAAACAACAGTCTTCATTTATTTTATATTGTTTGTTTTTTTGTTTCGTTATCATTTGTCTGTTTATTATTGTTTGCTTCATTCACATTTATTATTAGTTATATGTCAATTTATTATTATTTACTATTTACCTGTTTATTATTTAACTATACCTATGCATTTCTTTATTTATTCTATTATTATTTATATTATATCTTTATTCATTTATTATAATTTCTTTTCGCATCCGACCTAGTTATGGACCAAAAGGTCTCCTGTTAACATGCTCAGCCTTTGTAATCCTTTGTTTTTGTAAGATCTGCCAATCAAGACTTTTGTCTTACTCCCCTTTAGCTTGAGACTCCCCTTAAGATCCTCTGGCATTCATCACAAAAACTCTTGAGTGTTTTATATCTTCCTCTACTAGCGAGGGGTTTCTCTAACCTAAATGAAATTATTTGGTGTTCGGCTGAAAATAATATATCCCAACTAGGATAATTGCCCCGTTTAAAAGGGTTATCAATTATCATAAGATATCTTGGTATTCTTCTATTGGTCAGAGGTTCCTCAGAGACTGAATAAAACCGGCTGGCTTTGGCCAGAATAAAATCTTTAAATGTTGCAGTAAGGTTACATAACTCACAAAGGGCTAAGAAAAATGTGTTAATCATTGCCTAAAGGACCATTTACACGCTCAAACGGTTTGTCAAACCCGGTATGTCAAACAAATGTTTGCATTGATTTTTGACCGTGTGAATGAGGTATTTGGTTGTCTAACACTTTTGACAAACGAGTTTGAAAACCCAATACCCCATTCATTCTGTCAAACATCACTTCAAACACTTGTTTAACAAACCGGGTTTGACAAACCGTTTGACCATGTAAATGGTCCTTTAGGCCCCAATTTCTGTCTTCAACAGTTTCAGTCCAGATATGGTTGTATCTAGTGCGAGACCTTTCGTGCCGCTTCCAAGGAATTGGAGACTCCTGTCTACTTCCAAAGACAAAGGCTCCACTTTTCCTCACCCCCTCTGGAGATGCAGCCCTGAAGGCCGGCATTTGCTCCCCGGACTAAGCCTAGGGAGCAAGACCTTTTGCACTGGATGTTGAATTTTACAGATACAAACATGGCGCTGGAGTTCTGTGGGAGATATGTTGACTGGGTTATGGTAACGTTAGGTCATGTTGTTTCTGGACGAATCCGACCATGTTTATCTGGAGACTAGCCTCTGGAGTAGTGACATGTTTCCAGTAACCTCACTAGTGTCTAATGGATTCGTGCTAATTTCAAGCTATTTCGTTCAATTAGGAATGCCTCCTTTTGGACTAAAAAGTTTAATACTTTTGCTAATGAGTGGACACCAAGGAGACGATTCAAGTAGTCTGGCAGACATGATAAAAGGAAAAGAAAGAGGAAGAAGAAGAGGAAGAGGAAGAGGCAGAGAGGCAGACAAAGTAAAAAAACAAAAGGTCATACACGCAGAATGAAAAGAAGAAAACCAGACATACAGACAGATACAGACACAGACTGACAGATAGACAAGCTGGCAAGGAGGCAGAAATGATAAAAAAAAAAACCCGGAGTGTAGGTAGACTCACCGAGTGAAAATAACGAAAATAGACACAGACAGACAGACAGGCTGGCAGGAAGGCAGACAAGATAAAAAAACAAGAGGTTAGGTTCACCAAGTGAAAATAAGGAAAGCAGACACGTGCATAGGCAGGCAGACAGACACACAGACACACAGACAGACACACAGACAGACAGACAGACAGACAGACAGACACACAGACAGACACACAGACAGACACACAGAAACAGACAGACACAGACAGACACGACAGACACAGACAGACACAGACAGACAGACAGGTAAGGAAGGCCCCAGTCCCATTCAGGACATTCGACCAAATACTTCGGAAAGAAACTTCACCGACGACTTCGGGTCTTTTTTTTTTCTTCATTACGGGGAATCCTCCGGCTCCTTAATGCAAAGGGGTTTGCGGCGCGAAAACTCCTGAGCAACGACCCGAGGAAGAGTTCGCCATTTAGCCGAAGTAATTGGGATTCACAGGGACCAGAGCCTTCTTCTGTGCCTCCCTCGAGAGCACTTTTGGGGGCTCGATAATCTCCCTCGAGTTACGCTCTGGGAATGCGAAAAGTACACAATGAGGCAGGTCGCAAGGAGAAATCTCCTCTGATTCTCGCCCTCCCTTTCTCCCTCCTTCCCTTCCTCCTTCTCTTCTCTCCTCCTCCTCCTCTTCCTCTTTCTCCTCCTCTTGTGTGGTCCATGTCTTCCACAGTAATCGTCGAAAGGGCTAAAAAATGTAGAAAAGAAGAAGGAAAACAGTGGGTAGACAGATATAGGAAAATTTAAACATAACATAGCTACATACTCATAAATAATTTGTCTATGCCCAGTGCCAAATACTATTGTTATTATTAGTATCTGTGAATGCCATCCTGACGATATTCGGATCTTAGTTCTCATGGTAGAGGGAATATACACTGTATATATATATATATATATATATATATATATATA
>NC_134793.1:36142245-36149745 GCF_046742065.1 Oratosquilla oratoria | reverse complement strand
CACGCCATTACAAGATTTGAAAAATAAAATAATGTAACCGAAGTTGTTTTTTACTTAAATGAATTCTCAACTGTCTCGCTCTACTTCTCCACCAAAGGGATATCACAAAAACGAATAAAATCAATTGGCGACAGCTAGAATAAGTAGGAAAGGCACCACCGGGTATGGAAGGTGATAATCGAGATATGAACACAAGAATAGAGGAGACTGCAAGAGACAATAAAGCCTACACTAGGCAGTTCCATGTCCCTTACCAACAGTCATACCTATCCATAAAGCTACCTAATCACCTCTTAAAATGATATGCTGAAGTCAGGAGGGCCACTGAAACGAATGAAATTATTTGACGTCAGATGACGTAAGAGAAATGCTGTTTGACGTCAGATGACGTAAGAGAAATGCTGTTTGACGTCAGATGACGTAAGAGAAATGCTGTTTGACGTCAGATGACGTAAGGGAAATGCTGTTTGACGTCAGATGACGTAAGAGAAATGCTGTTTGACGTCAGATGACGTAAGAGAAATGCTGTTTGACGTCAGATGACGTAAGAGAAATGCTGTTTGACGTCAGATGACGTAAGAGAAATGCTGTTTGACGTCAGATGACGTAAGAGAAATGCTGTTTGACGTCAGATGACGTAAGAGAAATGCTGTTTGACGTCAGATGACGTAAGAGAAATGCTGTTTGACGTCAGATGACGTAAGAGAAATGCTGTTTGACGTCAGATGACGTAAGAGAAACGCCGTCCGGGACTGAGAGGCAATGCCTTCAAGTTTATTTCAATTTTTCATTGTATTCCCGTATTTTTTTTTCTATTCCCCATTTTATTCTATATCTTGGCTCTCTTCTTCCGTAGTTCCACTTTTGTCATCAGGACAGACGAGTATCTCATTCCCCATTTCCTTTTAATTTTGTATTTCCTTTTTTTTCTATTTTCTTGATTTTATCTTTTCCTTTACTTCTTCCCGATGTCTCTCTTTCCTGCTTCTTCTTCACTCCTCCTCTTCACCCTCCTCTTCACCCTCCTCTTCACCCTCCTCTTCACCCTCCTCTTCACCCTCCTCTTCACCCTCCTCTTCACTCTCCTCTTTTGCTTTTTCGTCATCTTTCTCTTTCTCTTCTATCTCCTCTTTTTCTGTCTTCGTCCAACTCCTCGTCCTCCTCATCTTGCTTTCCCTCGTCTTCTTCCTCCTCCTCGTTTTCTTCCTCCTCCTCCTCTTCCTCCTTTTCGTCCTCCTCGTCCTCGTCCTCCTGCTCCTCCTCCTCTTCGTCCTCCTCGTCCTCCTCCACCTGCTCCTCCTCCTCCTTCTCCTCCTCTTCGTCCTCCTCGTCCTCCTCCTCCTCCTCTTTGTCCTCCTCGTCCTCGTCCTCGTCCTCCTCCACCTGCTCCTCCTCCTCCTTCTCCTCCTCTTCGTCCTCTTCATCCTCCTCGTACTCCTCCTCTTCCTCCTCCTCCTCCTCCTCCTCCCAGTTGCCACCCCAATCAAGTCTTGACCTCTCCATATGTTATTGAAGTGATTATTCGAGAGAGCGTGCACCTCCGTGATTGGTCGAGAGGGATGCACCATGGGAGACGGATCTGATGAGTGGGTGGGGATGAGTGTGAGTGGGTGGAAGTGAGTGGAAGTGGATAGGGGTGGATAGGAGTGGATGGGCGAGAGAGAATAGGAAGGAGGGAGGAGGAAGGGAGAAAAACTTACGAGGAAAGAGGAAGAAGGAGGGAGGAGGGAAGAGGAAGCCATTGGAGGTTTCGGGGTAAACAGAACAAAACAAACAAACGAACGAACGAACGGAAACGTGCACGAGGTGAGAAATTGCGAGGATGAGATTCCTGTGTGTGAATACACAGGATTGGTGTATTGCGATCGGGAGGCTATGATTAGCATACAATTAAGGAAGGTAGAAGTTTCTATCATCAACACATTATCTTAAGAACTGTATTCTAATACCATTAGCACTGATTGGCAGGCAAGAACTAAACGAAAATGATCCGTAATAATGAGACTTGTGAGTGTGTCTAGCCTCGAGGGATTGGGGGGGGGGATCACTGGTGACGGGATGATTGGGGCAATGCGATTGGTAAGTGTGATTGATCGCTGATCCGGAAAAGAGTGGGAGTTGATCGGCATTCACAGGGAGCTTTGATTCGTGATGGAAAGGCCAATCGTGAGTTGATTTCCTCCCAACTCATCACCAATCTGACATGGCTGGAACCCTTCCACTTTGCTCTATTTTCTGTCCAATTTTAAATTTATTTTCTATTTCTGTTTGTTTGGATTATTCTATTATCGGGGTAGGGGGGGATATCGTGGTACAGAGGTAGCATGTGCATTTCTTGCACGGAAAAGGGTCATTGGTCCGAGGTCGAATCCCTGCAGGCGTAGCGACAACTTCCGCTGAGTTGCTTACGGTAGGGGCGGGGGATATTTACATGACAGAGATATTGGTCCCGTCCTCCCTCTCCCGAAGGACTTCTCTAGGAGACGTGAAAATACCTTTTCTTTAACTTCCCATCGGAGATGCAGCCTCAAGGGCTGGCACACCGTCCCCGGACTGCGCCCAAACTCTCGACTAACGGGTTATCACACTGGGCAGAATTCCACGGGCTTCACCATCGCCGACAGTTAAAGAGTTCGTTTGAGTGAAAACGACCTCGGTTACAATATTCCATTTTTCAAATCTCCAAATATCAAAATATCTTTCAGTCGTATATATCAAGGCTGAATGATGAACTAAAAGATTGTAAACCTAGATGAATGTTAGACACACTGTCGAAATGTTCTTAGAGAAGTCTAGGTTTCTGTAAACGAAGTCATGTTCTAGTTATTCGAATGGAGGTTGGAGGTAGGGTGTTGAAGGAAAAAATACCCAGAGTGATAACCCCTCAAGAGAGACTTAAGCTCGGTACATGGTTGTTGCCAGCTCTTTGGGTTTCGCTTCTATATAAGGGAATGCGATACTTCAGATCCGTCGATTGTAATTCTACAGACATCCTTTGGTATGGACCAAAAGTCTTGTCTGGTGGGTTCCTCTCCAGTATTTTTTTCATAATTTTTTGTTCTTTTCCTTATTTCTTTTCATTTTTTTATCGTCTTCGTCGGGTTTCAAGTTAGCATTGGTCATGTTACGAAGTAAATAGAGTTATGTATCTGTCAAATGTCCTTCATTTTATATACCTCCCCGACACCGCTCGTAAAGAATATTCTACTGTACTTTACGGATGGCTTACATATGTTGAAAACTGTTTCTTTCCTCATTTTTTGTCCCTTTTATATCGTCTCCGTTGGCTTTCAAATGATTTCTTAAAACAACCGATACTTTAAGCGCCCACTACATGGTTACTAAGTCTATTCCATTCGTTGACCACCCTATTAATAAACCAATTATTGCCTGTTTCCTTCTTAAATCTAAAGTTGTCAAATCTAAATTCATTACTGCGAGTCTTGCCCTGTTTTCTTAATATGATGACCTTGTTTGCGTCACCCTTGTTAAAGCCTTTGATCCACTTGAACACCTCTATTAGATCACCCCACACTCTGCGTCTTTCCAGAGGGTTTAATTAGTTAAAGTGCCTAAACCTCTCCTCGTAAGCTAAGTATCTGAGACTATGTATCATTATGATCATTTTCCTCTGTACTGATTCTAGTGAATTGATGTCCATTCTATAAGAATGAGATCAAAACTGTACCGCATAATCAAGGATTGGTCTAACTAACGCTAGATAGAGTTTGATAATTACTGTACCCCTGCACTTCTATTCGTAGCTGTCCTAGCAATGAAACCTAATGCTCTGTTAGCTTTATTCCTGGCGCTAATGCACTGTTTCCTGGATTTAAGGTCAGGACTCGCTAGAACTCCCAAGTCTCTCTCGCACTCAGTTTTCTCTAAAAACGTGTTATCTAAGCTATGTCTGTTTTCGGGGTTGTGTAGCCCTACGTTTAACACGCTGCATCTTTGTCCATTTGCCATTTCACCGATCATGTGATCCTCCTGCAGAATCTCGGCGTCATCTCCTGACCTAATTAAGCGTTCTATTTCAGTGGCATCCACAAAATTACTAACATCACAATAAGGGACCCAAAACTGAGCACTGGGGAACTCCACTAAAAACACTCCCCATTTGAATTTTGCATAATTTACGGTGATCCGCTGTTTTCTGTCACTGATTAAAGCTCTAATCCATTCCAACACTTTTCCTCCTATGCCATGGGCTTTGATTTTATTTAGTAGGCTCTAATGGGGCACCGTGTGGAACGCTTTGCTAAAGTCAAGGTAAATAACCGTAATTATCATTGTTATCTGACTCCTTATATACGTTAGTGTAAAAAGATAGAAGATTATTCACACAAGACTTACCCTTGGAGAAACCGTGCTGTGAGTCACGAATCAAATTGTGTCTCTTGATGTGATCTCTGAGTCTATTAACTATTATTGATTCAAGCATTTTACCTATAACTGATGTCAAACTGGTTGGCCTGTAGTTACATATAGACGATTTATCTCCCTTCTTGAAAACAGGAACAACGTTTGCCTGCCCCCAAGTAGTGGGCACAAAACCAGTGTCTACCGACTTATCAAATACTTTTGCTAATTGATCATAGATTTCAAATTTAAACTCTTTAAGCACTCGGAAAAATTTCGTCTGGGCCCGGGGATTTTGTAGCTGTCTTTCAATCTGTTTGACTACTTCTACCTTACTAATACTGATATTAGATGGTCTACTTTCTTAATCCCCATTGATAATCGGATGGCGATCAGGAACCTTATCAAACCTCTCCTTGGTAAACACCGAGAGACAATGTTAAACGCCTAACTCGTCCCCACCTCCCCCCGATTCTATCATGACATTTCCGTCGTTCTTTGGGCCTATCCTTTCCTTATTTTTTGTTCTGTAGAGATGAAAGAAGCCCTTTGGGTTGGATCTAGCTTGTCTGGCAACCTTAATTTCATAGTTACGTTTCGCTGTGCGCGTGTTCTTTTTAACCAGTCTTGCCATATCGTTATATTTGGATCTAAGGTGTGTTTCCCCGTTTTTTATTCTTGCGTAAAGTCCTCTTTTCATTCCGATCTCATATTTCAGCCTGTCCGTCATCCATTTGGGAGTATTACTATTCCGTATTCTTCCGTATCGAATTGTTGATAATACAAGTTATTGGATCATGGGAAGTGGTGTAAGATAGGTTAGTATTAGTGTACAGCTTCACACACCTGGTCCATAGTTTCAGCAGCAACTAGCAACATTTTTTTTATTAGTACTGTCATTGAGTGTTGGTTTGTGAAGGCCCCTTTATACGGACGTCACTGGCCGGCCGAACATTGTGGCGCAGTGAAGTGTTGTTAGATGATTTCATCATACAAGATTCTTTATCAGTGGTAACCAGGATAAAAATATTCGCTCGATTTTGCTCGCGAAGGTATAAGCAGAAACTGTCCGAAGTTCTATAGGACAGAAGCTATTTGTGTATGTGTGTGCGCGTCTACACGTGCACACGAGGAGACACTGTGGAGAAATACACTTCTTCGTAATTGTAAGCGTGTAAGTATACGCGAGTACATACTTGTGCATGTGTGTGCTTGTGTGTTTGCATGCAGTTGGGCTTCCTCGTGTGAAGGAATGTCTGTCCTTCTTTGTGCTCAGGAACGTGTGCGTCATCACGTAGACTCGACTCGTTGTGCGTTATCGTGGTGAACAGTGTTTGGACATCTAGTGCTCATTGTTACGTTCATTTGCGTGTGCGTGTGTGCAGGTATGCGAATTCTTGCTTCGGGGGTGTTTGTGTCTAACCGTGAATATAGATGCACAATCGTCTCCTTCAATGGTTTTCATTACTTTATGAGAAGAAATTATTAATGCAACGCAACAAAAACTGTTTTCGATTATTTTTTCTTTTGTCCCCGTACTTCCCGCCAAGGATCTTGTCGCCTCTCTTTGACTGAACTATATTGATATTATTTTAACTGTTGAGAGGATGCATGTGTTACATGACGTATTGCCTGTGTAACAATATAAGGAAATATTTTTTATGCAATTGGTGCCCGTTCAATAGCATCTTGGAGCTCTATTTGTATAGTCAACTCAGCGAGGGTAAAGAAACTTTAGGTGATGTGTGTGTGTGTGTGTGTGTGTGTGTGTGTGTGTGTGTGTGTGTGTGTGTGTGTGTGTGTGTGTTCGCCTGCATACAAATGGTCGTGGATGTTTTCCTACAGGGGTCCTTTTACATTATGGTGTCATATGCTGTGTATTGTTTTTTGCATGGCTTGCATTTGCCCAAAGAATTATAATAATAAAAAATAAATAAATAAAGAACGTGAAGTAATGGTTTAAGGAGGATTTGATATATATATATATATATATATATATATATATATATATATATGTATATATATATATGTGTATATATATATACATATATAAATATATATATATATATATATATATATATATATATATATTTATATGTATATATATATATGTATATATATATATATATATGTATATATATATGTACATATCTATATATATATGTATATATATATGTATATGTATATCTATACATATATGTATATATATATTTATATATATATGTATATGTATATATATATATGTATATATATATATATATATATATATATATATATATATATATATGTATATATATGTATATATATAATGTGTGTGTGTGTTTGTTTACATCCTGAGACCAGAAGGGAAGAATGAAGCTTTGGTTGGAGCTCGGAGAAGACCAAAATTTTTGGTCTTTTTGGATTTTACCTAAATTCATATGTCGGCAACCTAAATGCTTATGTCTAGACATAACTTCGACATTTTGGACAGCAGATTTAGACAGAATCTCAGCCATTTTGTAGATTTATGTCTAGATGGGTTTAGGATTTTTTTTTTTTTTTTTTTTATATATAAATCCGGCCCATGATTCTGAGTGGTGATATTTTCGTCTTCAATTACCCAAGTATACATCAACATGTACAGACGCTCAAGAAGGATTTTGTTTGTTTAGTCAATTTTCTTTCTTTGATATGACTCCTTCTACCTGTTAGATGATTTTATCCACTCAAATGAGATCTCCGTCAACTGAGAACCTTTGGCTCCTTTCACGTGTATCGACTTTTCGCCGTACGCCGTCCACGACACGACGCCGTGCTCTCAAATAACCATGGATGTCTACGGACGTTTTCACAAATCACGAATACGACCACCTATGAAAGCATCCACAGACACACATGGTTATTTGACAGCACGACGTCGTGTCGTGGACGGCGTACGGCGAAAAGTCGATACATGCGAAAGGAGCCTATTTTGTCGTGAGCCGGGGTCTTCAGCTGAATGGAATCCACCGTAATCAAATAAACTAAACTATGTTAGGATGTCACCGAAGCTCAGTCTGGAACACAATCTTTGCTGGTGACTCAAACTGCATTTCCCTTTTTTTTTTTTTTTTTTTTTTTTTTTTTGCACGGAAATGTTTGAATCAATGTTCATGT
>NC_134793.1:36112245-36137245 GCF_046742065.1 Oratosquilla oratoria | reverse complement strand
TTTTATTTATCATCATTATATTTTTTCCGCATCAGACCTAGTTATGGACCAAAAGGTCTCATGTCGTCATGCTCCGAGAAGCGGAAATGGGAAGAAAGGGAAAGAGGAGGGGAGCGAGGGACAAGAAATAGAAAAGGGAGTAAAGGAAAAGAAGGAAGGAAGAAGAAAGGAGAAAGGAAGGAGGAAAGGAAGAACGGGGGGAGAAGGATGCAAGAATGTAAGGAGAGAGGGAGAGTGGGAAGTAGAGAAGGAGGGAGAGGGGGAGGGAAAGAGGAGGGAGAGAAGGGTAGTTGGAAGAAAGGAGGTAAAGAGGGAACGGAGGGCGGGAAGGAAAAGGTGAAATTGTAAGAAAATGAGGGAGGGAGGCAGGAATGATGGGAAGGTGAGTAAATGAGTAAATTAGTGAGTTAGTGAGTGAGAAAGAAGAGGTAGGGATGGATGGAAAGAAGGAGGTAAAGAAGGAACGAAGGGAGGGAAGGGGAAAAGGAAGAAAAGGAGGGAGGGAGAGAGGGAGGTAGGGATAGAGGGATTGTGGGAAGGTAAATGAGTAAATTAGTGAGTTAGTGAGAGAGTGAGAGAGTGAGTGAGTGAGTGAGTGAGGAGGTAGGGACTGTAGACACGTTCCACTGTTCAGTCAGGAGCATTGATAAAGCGATACCATCAATATCTGTGATGAAAAACAAGGATGAAAATGCCCACAGCGATGGTGGCAATGGTGGCAATAGTGGTGTTGGCAGTTCTTTTGGATTGGTGGTGGTGTGCACTGTGCTCAGTGTCATTCTGAGGTTTGATAGGAGTGGGATGGTGATAATCTAGGTTTGGTGATAGAACTGGAGTTGGTGAAAATATACTGTACGCTCGGATACTCTGGGAATGTGAATAGTGATAGGAAACACACACACACACACACACACACACACACACACACACACACACACACACACACACACACACACACACACACACACACACACACACACATATATATATATATATATAATATAATGTGTGTGTGTGTATGAAAGTATATACGTGTATGTATATGTGTGTCTGTATGTGTATATGCATGTATATGTATATATGTACTGCATATGTAAATGTGTATATGCATATATATATATATATATATATATGTATATGTATACGTGAATGTATACATACCGGTATATGTATATGTGAATGCATGCATATATGTATATGTATATTCATTTGTACATGTATATGTATATGTATATGTGTTGATCAAAACAGGTCCGTTTCATCCTTGGCCGATGTTGCCCACAGCCGCGTCTGCCTCCACCACCGCTGCAGGGGACTGTAAATTGCCGACTGAACGAGCAGAGATTTTTTATAAATAATGAAAAATTGCACGGTTGCCCTAATGAATGAAAATCACCTACATCAGCGTGGAAGCTTTGCGATTGAAATGCAGTGAACGACCAACCAGGCAGCGATGCCTTCGCAGGCGGCCAATCACGTCGCGTCTCTCTGATTGGGGGCTCGGTCGACTCGTTCCAAACTTACGGCCAATTGGTAAGACACCAGTAACCAACCCACACAGCATCAAAACATGGTCAGTCGATTCGGTGCCGTTTCAGATGGTTTGTCTCGACTTTGGCTACCCTGTGTCAATATCTTTATTGTTACCAACCCCACTGTACAGATATTGTCAATATATGAATAATTTGTTGACAGGATTTATGGTATCGATGTTCTCATTATTGGCAAGCGCAAAGTATGTGTCGTAAGTTTGTTAAAAAGTTCAGTTATTGTTAGAAAAAAAAAAATATATATATATATATATATATATATATGTGTGTGTGTGTGTGTATATAATGTGTGTGTGTGTGTGTATGTGTATATATATATATATATATATATATATATATATATATATAATACATATGTACTGTAATGATGAGACATTCTGACAAATTGACGTCAATATCTACCTATATATATATATATATATATATATATATATATATATATATATATCTATATTTATGTATATATATATATATATATATATATATATATATATATATATATAATATAATATTTATGTGTACATTCATCGTTCAGTCTCTTAGTGCAAGTGTCGATTTGTTTATATAGACAATTGCGCGGGTGTTCGTGTGCACACCTCATCGTGATTATGGTCTTGTTTACCCGCGTGTCAGGCGGGAAAGCCACCTCTCATGTGGGTTGCACGCTCTCAAGCTTCAAATGGTAATTTCCCCGTCCACACCTATATACATATGTACATGAATTCCACTAATTAGTATGCGCGTGCGCTCATGTCCGACAGCGCGGATAGCTTTGCATGTATGCATTTGTGTATGTATTTGGGCACGCTCGTGACTGTGTGCGTAAACGCATGTGTCAGGGTAGTTGTACGGGAAGAATTACGAGGCGGCTTCTGGCCTTGCACGCGCGTGTGATCTCCACGTTTTGGACCTTCGGGGCCTCCGCGCCGCGGCGTTGAAGAGAAGAAGCGTTTTCGAGTTCTCGCCAACGTCAGGCGGTTCCGAAGTCTCCACGGACCACGCCATCACAGTGAACTGGTCCCCTAAGACGAACTTGACCTCTGCACCGGGAAGCCCTGTCCACGACTGAATGAAATCGTGTGTTCAGTCGAGCTCATGTCGTTTTTTGAGTTGGTACATGTCACTCCTTCAATTCTGTTCCTGGAGTTAGCCTTTTCTCTGTCTTTTGAGTTGATACTCCTTCAATTCTGTTCCTGGAGTTAGCCTTTTCTCTGTCTTTTGAGTTGATACTCCTTCAATTCTGTTCCTGGAGTTAGGCTTTTCTCTGTCTTTTGAGTTGATACTCCTTCAATTCTGTTCCTGGAGTTAGCCTTTTCTCTGTCTTTTGAGTTGATACTCCTTCAATTCTGTTCCTGGAGTTAGGCTTTTCTCTGTCTTTTGAGTTGATACTCCTTCAATTCTGTTCCTGGAGTTAGCCTTTTCTCTGTCTTTTGAGTTGATACTCCTTCAATTCTGTTCCTGGAGTTAGCCTTTTTCCTTGTCTTTTGAGTTGATACTCCTTCAATTCTGTTCCAGGAGTTAGCCTTTTTCCTTGTCTTTTGAGTTGATACTCCTTCAATTCTGTTCCTGGAGTTAGCCTTTTCTCTGTCTTTGGCGAGTTGTATATTTGTTCTGAATGCCCTCAGACGACTTTATTCAGTCAAAGGAACCTCCTGCACAGTAAAATAGGCTTCAACTCTAGAATAAACCTGAGCTAGTTATCACACTGGGCTTCCACGGGCCTTACCAGCGCCGATAGTTGAGTTCGTTTGAGTAAAAACGACTTCGGTTACAAGATTTTATTTTTCAGATCTCCAAATATCAAATTATCTTTCCGTCATATTTAGCAAAGCTGAACGATGAACAAAGAGGTTGTTAGCCTATACGAATGTTAGAAATGCTGTTGAAATGTTCTTAGAAATGTATAGATTTCTGTGAGCGAAGTCATACTCTAGTTATTTAAATGGAGGTTGGACGTAGAATGTTGGGGGAAAAATAGCCCAGAGAGATATCCCTTTAGGCAAACCCCTTGCATAGGTATCAGGCAAGCACCTGTTACTCACTTCTTTGATCTCACACCTACTCCCTGTTACTGCGAATCAGGAGAACCTTCCTCTGGATGTAGTTCGTTCCTTTACACCGAGCAAATCGGCAGACTCTACCTGTGCCTTGGAGAAGCCACTGAATAGTGCTCAAGAATGCTTCCTGGATTGGGAGAGACCGCGGCTGCATCTATGAGATTCCGACAGCTGAAAGTGGATCTTAGGGTCAATGGAATTTGTCGGATCAGTTCCAGATGAATGTTGAAGTCAACGCCCTTTAACGGATGGTTAACAGGTATGGGTGTTAAGGTCAACTGGTTTGACCAGATCAATATTAGGCGGACCTTAAGGTCAGCTTTGATAATGAGTGATTTTTTTTTTCACGTGTGATCAAATTGTTGTAAAGCTGATCCACTTTGACATGAGCGATTACTGGATGTGTCTTGAGACCTTTGAGACTGGAAAGGTTCTTCCAGCCGAATAGAATCGACTGGTATTTGTGAAAATGTAGCGCTTGGAAACGACAACCCTCCTGGTCGGGATAACGAAGTGTTGCAGAAACAGAGAACAGTAGGAACACCGAGAAATAGTAAACAGATCAAACCAAACTGTTGTTGCAAGGAATCTTTCGTTGCATAACTGGTTGGTCTGCGCGCTCAGCTGTTTTGCTTTGCGAGTGAACAGCTGTGCAAATGACTGCTCCGTATCAACGATCAGCCTCCATAAGAAAAGGCAGCTGGTGCACGAAAGAACAGCTTCGGCTGTTGAGGAGGGGAGGGGAGGGTCAGCTGTTCCGAAGAGGACGAAGAACTTTACGAGGTTTGTTAATGATCACCTGCTGCGGTGAGCATCATCTACAACGAGAGGAACCTGAAGGTGATCGATCAGCTGGGGCCTTGTTGATCATCTACAGCACGCGAGATCATAACAAATGATCAGAACGCCGTGCAGAAGGTAAGGTCTTGTTCGGGAGGCCGCGAGGAGGAGCGAACTCGCTTATGTGTATCGATTTGCTTTACAACCAGTAAGCCTCTCGACGGCTTATGGTTTGCTGTTGCCTTCGTTCCCTTCCCTCCTTCCGTCTGCCTGACGTCGCCGCCGCCAAATGCGTCGTTTTCTCATCTATCTACCGCCGCTTTCGTCGTTCTTCCATCCATCTATCCTCCCCTCCTCTTCCTCCTCCCCTTCCTCCGCTTCTCCATCCGTCAAACCCTTTGTAGCGAACTTATTCTGTTCTTCACGGTCATGGCTAAGGGAGGACGGGCAGGGATTGGAAGGTCGCCCCTCAAAACTCAACATGAGACAGGGTTGGGATCAAGCGAGCATGGGGAGAGGGCTTGAGTTGTGTAAGTGGTAGATGGGAGAGTATAACACAAAAACAAATTAATAAGAAAGGCGGGCTTTGTGTGTGTGTGTGTGTGTGTGTGTGTGTGTGTGTGTGTGTGTGTGTGTGTGTGTGTGTGTGTGTGTGTGTGTGTGTGTGTGTGTGTGTGTGTGTGTGTGTGTGTGTGTGTGTGTGTGTGTGTGTGTGTGTGTGTGTGTGAACACCTGTATACTTGTGCGTGTGCGTTCTTACCGCACGTGTCCCAGTGTGTGTGCGCGGTACAGGAAGACCAAATCGTGAGCATGTGCGCGTGTAAAAATATTCAAACTTGTGCATGTACGTGTACGTCTCAGTGTATGTGCATGCGTGTACGTCCCAATGTGTGTGTGTGTGTGTGTGTGTGTGTGTGTGTGTGTGTGTGTGTGTGTGTGTGTGTGTGTGTGTGTGTGTACGCGCGCGCTTGCGCTCCATGGACGACGAGCCACGCCGTGTCCGATACCGTGGGTCAGCCTTCATCGTGTTGCAGCCAATAAATAAATCAGGCATCAGCATAGCGGAGATCCGAGCCAGAGTGAGGCTCGGGAGCGCGCCGCCGCCGACCAAGGGACTCGAGGCAGTACCTACCAGTGAATACCGCTCGGAATGCCGTAATGGAAGTGACCTGAGAGAGCCCCTTCGTACGAGACGAAGCCACCATCTAGCGAGTAACTCATCTAAGTTCTGCCTAGAGCCAGTTGGTAAAAACTTCTAATAGCTCCTTCCAGCAGCCAAACCCAGATCCCCTGGAAGAGTACCGTCCAACGGGATAGGCAATCTACACACCGTCTTGGGCCTTATGCCACGAGTCCATAGGAGTGGAGGCAATGGCGAAAGAACGTGCTGGCTTACGCCGCAGTGGGTAGGGGTATGGCCCTGAACAGCGCACCACAACTACTGTACCCATATTATGCTTACTGAACTGTGGGCAATTATGCTCATACCGGGGCCTACCGCTCATATTTTGGCACACACCGCGAGAGAGTTTCGGATGATGAACAGACAGTACAGGAGTCTCCAGTCTTCTTGGACCTTCTGGGTCTGCTACTGCACACGTTGCTCCTCCTCCTGCTCCTGCACCTCTTCTTCACCTCCTCCTCCTCTCCTCTTCCCCCTCGCCTTCTACCTCCTCCTCCTCCTCTTCCTCTTCCTCCTCTTCCTTCTCCACCTCCTCCTCTTCCTCTTCCTCCTCTTCCTCTTCCTCCTCTTCCTTCTCCACCTCCTCCTCCTCTTCCTCCTCTACCTTCTCCACCTCCTCCTCTTCCTCCTTTTGCCCACTCTTCCTCCCATCTTTGCGGCTGTAATGCTTGTGTGTCGATGCTCTCATTGCTGCCGCGTATGCTAGCGTCAGGGCTGTTGGGCATTGCCGTCAATGACCGACATCTTTATTGTTACCATTTTCGATGATGTCCAGGAGTCGCGGTGAAGAGACGGTGGCAACAGGCGTAGTAATCATATCTGAGGAGGTCGTGCCTCAGCTTTAAAAAAAATCTATAAGAAATAGATTCTTCAATAATCTGTGTCTTACTAACTTTTTTTATATAGTTCTGTCAACAGTTAAACACTTTTTCTTTCCCAGCCGAGGGAGCCTCTCCCCACCCCGACACATGTAGATAAACAGTTGAATTCTGTCGATTAAATGCGCAACAACGTTTCATCCTTAATGGAGCTCGTTTAGAGCGAAATGTTACCAAGGTTTTGATAAAGGTAATGCTCTTAAAACTGCATTTCTTTCAACAAAGCAGCGATAAGAAAAATGCGCAATTGTTTTTGCGGACAGTATGATGCTCAAGGTGACGAAGCTGATGGAGGAAGTGCCTCTCGAGTTGACGAGAATGGAAACTGAAGTGGTGGTGATTGATGGTGGTGAAAGCGTGATGGTGCTGAACACCTGCAGTGGCCGGCATGCGGACGGGCGTCATGCCTCATTCCGATTCTTCGGCGGATACGGATGATATAAATTCTACAATTACGGTAGCCTGTTCTGATGCTGCATCGGCTGGTCCTGCAATTACATTGGTATGCGAAGCTACTGGTACTTTCGGAATAGCTTCAACCTGCGTAGGTTTTCTAACGCCCACGGTTAGTCTCCTTCGAACCTCCTCGGCCACTCGACCTTACTTGTTGCTTACTTCTGGGGCAGGATGCGCTTCAGGACTTGTCTGACGTCATAAACAGGGAATAGTTTACACCAGACATCACCTGTTTGAATCCTGAAAATTATTTCCCAATATGGGCAGCCTTGATGACGTCACACTCGTTTCTGTCATGTCCAAGAAATTAGAATTTCGTTCTACAACGCCATAGGAAACAACGCAGTTTCTGCATTTAGTCAATTGCTGTCACATTGTTCCTCCAGCGGTTCTTGTGTTCTCTCTCTATCGACTTCTCTTTGAGTGAGTGCCCCAGTTGTACAATTGGTTTTAGCTTACTTTATGCTCACGCTGTAGGTCCTCTCTAGTATCACAGGTAAGCCCTTCGAATTCTCAAAGCAGTTACCCCTAAGCTTCTCAGGCCCTGTAAGACTTCCTTATCATATACTCATACATGACACTTTCTTTACTGATCAGTAACTCTTCAGCTGCTCAGAACTTACAGAATTCCTTATCTGCTCATATAAGACACTTTCTTTACTGATCAGTAACTCTTCAGCTGCTCAGAACTTACAGAATTCCTTATCATCTGCTCATACATGACACTTTCTTTACTGATCAGTAACTCTTCAGCTGCTCAGAACTTACAGAATTCCTTATCATCTGCTCATACAAGACACTTTCTTTATTGATCAGTAACTCTTCAGCTGCTCAGAACTTACAGAATTCCTTATCATCTGCTCATACAAGACACTTTCTTTACTGATCAGTAACTCTTCAGCTGCTCAGAATTTACAGAATTCCTTATCATCTGCTCATACAAGACACTTTCTTTACTGATCAGTAACTCTTCAGCTGCTCAGAACTTACAGAATTCCTTATCATCTGCTCATACAAGACACTTTCTTTATTGATCAGTCCTCTTTAGCTGCTCAGAATCGCGTATAGACTTCCTTATTATTTGCTCATACAGCAGACTTTCTTTACTGATCAGTAATTCTTCAGGTGCTCAGAACTTACAGAATTTCTTATCATCTGCTCATACAAGACACTTTCTATACTGATCAGTCCTCTCCAGCTGCTCAGAATCGCGTATAGACTTCCTTATTATTTGCTCATACAGCAGACTTTCTTTACTGATCAGTAACTCTTCAGGTGCTCAGAACTTACAGAATTTCTTATCATCTGCTCACACAAGACACTTTCTATACTGATCAGTCCTCTCCAGCTGCTCAGAATCGCGTATAGACTTCCTTATCATCTGCTCATGCAACACATTCTTCATTGATCAGTCACTTTTCAGCTGCTCAGAATCTCTTATAAATTTCCATATCATCTGTTCATACAAGACCTTATTTTCTACTAAGTCACTCTCCAGCTGCTCAGTATCTCTATTAGACTTCCGTATCATAAGAACATAAGAATGAAGGAGACTGCAAGAGACCATGAGGCCTCCACTAGGCAGTTCCATGTCTATTACCACCTGTCATCTCCATCCAAAAAGTTGGCCAACCATTTCTCAAAACAAGTGATAATTTCAGTGCTCACTACGTGGTTACTAAATCTCTTCCATTCGTTGATCACCCTATTAGTAAACAAACTCTTGCTTATTTCCTTCTCAAATCTAAATTTCCTCAGTTTAAATCTATCTGCTCATACAACACAATTTCTTTATTGATCAGTCACTCGTCAGGTGTTCAGGAGTGTCACCGCTTCTGAATCATTCAGATACGTATATTCGCGAGCGTAGATGCTTCAAGACATCGCGCCTGTTGTTCCTTGATGTACACAGGTGGCTCAAACCCCTCCTCCAGGAATCCAGCCGCTAAGTCACTTCTGCACTGCTCTCATCTCTCTCTCTCTCTCTCTCTCTCTCTCTCTCTCTCTCTCTCTCTCTCTCTCTCTCTCTCTCTCTCTCTCTCTCTCTCTCTCTCTCTCTCTCTCTCTCTCTCTCTCTCTCTCTCTCTCTCTCTCTCTCTCTCTCTCTCTCTCTCTCTCTCTCTCTCTCTCTCTCTCTCTCTCTCTCTCTCTCTCTCTCTCTCTCTCTCTCTCTCTCTCTCTCTCTCTCTCTCTCTCTCTCTCTCTCTCTCTCTCTCTCTCTCTCTCTCTCTCTCTCTCTCTCTCTCTCTCTCTCTCTCTCTCTCTCTCTCTCTCATTCTCTATCTCTGTCTGTCTTTTCTTCTTCTTCTTCTTCTTCTTCTTCTTCTTCTTCTTCTTCTTCTTCTTCTTCTTCTTCTTCTTCTTCTTCTTCTTCTTCTTCTTCTTCTTCTTCTTCTTCTTCTTCTTCTTCTTCTTCTTCTTCTTCTTCTTCTTCATCTTCTTCTTCTTCTTCTTCTTCTTCTTCTTCTTCTTCTTCTTCTTCTTCTTCTTCTTCTTCTTCTTCTTCTTCTTCTTCTTCTTCTTCTTCTTCTTCTTCTTCTTCTTCTTCTTCTTCTTCTTCTTCTTCTTCTTCTTCTTCTTCTTCTTCTTCTTCTTCTTCTTCTTCTTCTTCTTCTTCTTCTTCTTCTTCTATGTCTCCCTCTACCACTGTTTCTCCCTCTCCTTCTCCCTCTCCTTCTCTCTCTGCCTCTCTCTCTGCCTCTCTCCTTGTCTCTCTCCTTGTCTCTCTGCCTCTCTCCTTGTCTCTCTCCTTGTCTCTCTCACTGTCCCTCTCCTCCCTCTTCCTCTCCCTGTCTCTGTTCCTATCCCTCTTTCATCATCTCCCTCTCCCTCTCTCGTCATCTTCCTCTCCTTCTCCTCTCTTTCTCTTCCTTTCTCCTTCCAATCCTCTCCTTCCTCCTCATCTTCCTCTTCCTTCTCCTCCTCCTCCTCTTCCTTCTCCTCTTTCTTCTCCTCCTCCTCCTCCTCCTCCTCCTCCTCCTCTTCCTTCTCCTCCTCCTCTTCCTTCAACGTGCTCCTCTTTTCCCTTATACTTCTCTTTCTTATTTTGTTCCTGCTTATCCTCTTCCTCTTTCTGTTCTTTTCTTCTTCCTCTTCCTCCTCCTGCTCCTCCAGCATCTCCTCTTTCTGTACATTTTCCTCTATATACTTTTCTTCCTTATCCTCCTTTTCTTTCTCTTCTCCCTCCTCTCCCTCCTCTCCCTCCATTCCCTCTCCTCCCTCCTCTCCCTCCTCTCCCTCTTCTCCCTCTTCTCCCTCTTCTCCCTCCTCTCCCTCTTCTCCCTCCTCTCCCCCTTCTCCCTCTTCTCCCTCTCCTCCTTCTTCTCCCTCTTCCTCCTCTTTCCCCTCTTCTCGTCTTCTTCCTCTTCTCCCTCTTTCTCTTACTCTTCCTCCTCCTCATCGTCCCGCTCCTCCCTTTCCTTCTCTTCCACCTCTTCCTCCTCTTCGCTCTCTTCCTCCTCGTCCTCCTCTTCCTCGTCTTCCTCCTTTTTCCATTTTCCATCCCTCTTCCTCATCTTTCTCCCCCTCCCTTTCCCTCTCTATCTCCTCCCCCTCTTCCTTGTCTTCCTCCTTTTTCCTCTCGCCCCCTCATTCCTCTCTTCCTCTTCCTCTTCCTCCTCCCCTTCATCCTCTATACTTTCCCCCTCACTTTTCCTCCTCCCCATCCTTTTCCTCCTCCACCTCCTCCCCTCTTCCTTGTCTTCCTCCTCTTTCCTCTCGTCCTCCTCTTTCCTCTCGTCCCTTTCATCTCATTCCTCTCTTCCTCTTTCTCCTACTCTTCCTCCTTCTCACTTGCCTTCTCCTCCTCCCCCTCTTTCTTGTCTTCCTCCTCTTTCCTCTCAACCCCCTCATTCCTCTCTTCCCCTTCCTCCTCACTTTCCCACCTCCTCCCCCTCTTCCCTTTCGTATTATTACATGTTCGCCTCGTTACTGGGCTCCTCACTTCGGCTCTCTACTTTAGTGAGTCGGGGCGGCGCGGCCAAGACCATCCGAGGCGGTGGCGACGACCTCTGGCCGTGTTGCGCTTGTAGCAGAAGTGGAATTGATCCCAGGCAGGTCCCTTCTCCCCCCCCCCCCGCAAATATGGATATTTCGGATCCTTTTCATTCTGCTTCGAATGGAGTCACGTTTTGATGTTTTGAAATTATTTCAATGTTTTGACGGTCAGGGTGTTTGGATGTGCCACGCGCCAGGGTCATTTTGGAGAGTGTCAGGGAAGGTTGACTTAGGTTAGGTTGGGTCGGGTTAGGTTGGGTCGGGTTGCGTTGTGTTAGGCTGGGTTGGGTTAGGTTGGATTGGGTTGGGTTAGGTTGTGTCGGGTTGAGTTGGGTTAGGTTGTGTCGGGTTGGGTTAGGTTGGACTGGGTTGGTTTAGGTTGGGTCGGGTTGGGTTAGGTTGTATTGGGTTGGATTAGGTTGGATTGGGTTGGATTGGGTTGGGTTAGGTTGGGTCGGGTTGGGTTAGGTTGGGTTGGGTTGGGTTAGGTTGGATTGGGTTAGGTTGGATTGGGTTGGGTTAGGCTGGGTCGGGTTGGGTTAGATTGGATTGGTTTGGGTTATGTTGGGACGGGTTGGGTTATGTTGGGACGGGTTGGGTTAGGTTGAGTTGTGTTGGGTTGCGTTAGGTTGAGGTGGGTTGGGTTGCGTTAGGTTGAGTTGGGTTTACTTAGGTCAGATCAGATCCCTTTAGTCTAGGTCAGGTCAGGTTTTGTCAGGTTAGATTAGGTTACGTTAGGTTGTGTTGGGTTGTCTCTATCCACATTAATACAAGGAACCACGTCAATATTGCCAAAAAGTTCATCGAAATATTCTGATCTCATTGGCTCTGGAATTAATTAAGTCATCTGATGCAAGATAGGAATAGATATCCAAATTCCGTCACTGTTCCCAAGGGGCAAAGAGATTCATTTCTTTTAACGACTTTACGTGCATAGGGGCTCGACCCGGCAAGACGCGTTCAAGAGGGGGCCCACCAATGTGCGGCGCTGAGGTTGTTAGGGGGGCAGGCCATGGGAGGTTGGTAACCCACGTTTCGTTCTTTCATCTCTGTCTGTCTGTCTGTCTCTCTCTCCCTCAGTGGACTCAGTCCATTGAGGAAGGCCCAAGAGGTCGAAACGTCTGATTCTGGATAAAGCTTCATGCTCTAGCCTTAACGTTTCATTTTGCCACCTCACCTCCATACATACATATATATATATATGTATGTATGTGTGTGTGTGTGTGTGTGTGTGTGTGTGTGTGTGTGTGTGTGTGTGTGTGTGTGTGTGTGTGTGTGTGTGTGTGTGTGTGTGTGTGTGTGTCCATCTCTCTCACCTGTCTTTCCCTTTTCTTACTCTGCCTATTTACATTTCTCTTCGTTCTCTCCCGGTCTACTTCCTATATCCTGTTTCCTTCCTGTACCCCCACACCTAGTTCCAGACACACAGGCAGAGACCTGCAGGCGGACGCAGCCTCATTCCCTCGGAGGGCTCTCTTACTTGTCGTCATCACCATTTGCTCTCAATTCAAAACAAAAATAGTCAAAGATTCGTTCATCATTGAAACCTGCTTCGATACGGAAGTTCATCACCGTCTCTCTTTCCTACTCCTCCTGCTTCTCCTTTTCTTCTTCCTCCTCCTCCTCCTATTCCTCCTCCTCATTCTCCTCCTCCTCATCATTCTCCACTTCCTCCTCCTCCTCCTCCTCCTCCTTCTGCAATCCCCGTTTATTCTAACCTGATTGTTGGTCTTTAATTCTTAGATTCGGTTATTACGGTTGTCCGTCATTTTTTCTTTTATTTTTCCTTTGTTGTCTTTATGAGGAATTTGCCAAGATTGCTTCTTGTTTGAACGAGTGATGCTTCGTAGTTTTGTCTTAGATTGAATAAATTGTATCCATCAGAATCGCCACACATAACACACGAGGTAAAGAAAACTTTGCGGTTTTCGGTGGACACAAGACACTATATCCCCTTCTCTCGCCGTGTAGATAGGAACAAAACTCTTCAACAAAATATCGATAAAGAAAAAAAAAAAAAAAGACTGGAATGGACTCGTCAAACGTTTCTTCCAAAAAAATAAGTCGTCCCTTGCCGCTTCTAAGATGCTCTATCTTTCAGGCAACTGCATACCTCTTCACACGGGGCCTCCTACGTCCATGTATGGATTAGGGATTACACATGTGGGTTCCTTTTTTTTCAAGTCCGGTAGGGCAGGGTGGAGTCTGGATTGGAATCGTCTTATCAACTCTTCTCTTCTAATTGACTGTCCGCGTCGTCTTTATCTCCGGCACTGTGCTGTAGCTTCCTTTCATGTATGGCCACTGTTCACCATGGTCCCTATTCTTCATAGCTGGGCGCGTTCATCGATGCGTTCCTAGGCGTATTTCGCTTTAGTTTGGCCGCGGTTAGCGCTCCTAAATTATTAAAGCTTAAGAGACAGGTTCATACCGAAATAAAAGTCCGGTAGGCCACGTACTATACTAAAGAAAAATTTCGTAGGCCACATCCAAAAGGTAGGCCACATACTATACCGGCACCTATATTGCTTTAATAGTTTGGGAGCGCTAACCGCGGCCAAACTAATACAGAATGCACCGAGGAACACGCCCAACTCTGCTCTTCTTCGTGATGTTTCGTGTCCTACCGGCATTATCAGCCTGTATATCTCAAATCTTATTCTCGTTACACTCTCAGAAACAACTAGGCTAGCATGCTACTTCGTTCGAGTAGAAAATCTTTGGTTACAATATTCTAGATTTCCATAAGAACGTCTCAACATTCGTATTCTAGGTTTAACTTCTCTTATTTTGTCATTCAGCTTCTCACTATATGACGCAAGAGTAATTTGGTGTTTAGAAATTCGAAGCACAAAAGATCGTAACTGAAGTCGTTTCTACTAAATCCAAGTAGCAAAAGCAAGTAGCATGCTAGCGAGAAATGCCTAGTGGTCCGCCACCTTCAAGACGCGGGCTTTGTCTTGTGCTTTTTCATGAAATTTATTCGGAAGCGTCTTCACACTCTCATACAAAGAAACTAATACCACAAGAACCACAGACTGCAGTAACGACCCAAAATAAAAACCTCTAATATTGCAAGCACCAGATACAACCTAGAGGGAAGGTGGAGAGGGAAGAGATATAAGGGACAGAGACCTTTGCAGATCCTCAGTTAAGGTTGTTGGCCCAGGTCCGCCCACGGTTGGAAAGCCTTTCTTGCCAGTTCTAGGGTTTTCTTACTAGCCCAGATAGGTCTCCTTAAATACCCATATCCCCACATTTAAGAACATAAGAACATAAGAATGAAGGAGACTGCAAGAGACCATAAGGCCTACACTTGGCAGCTCCGTATCCGTCACCACCTGTCATCCCCATCCATAAAGTTGTCTAATCGTTTCTTAAAACAACTAAGAGTTTCAGCGCTTATTACATGGTTACTAAGTTTATTCCATTCGTCGACCACCCTATTAGTAAACCAATTCTTGCCTATTCCCTTTTTAAACCTAAATTTGTCCAGTTTATAACCATTACTGCGAGTCGTGCCCTATTTTCTAATATGATGACCTTGTTTGCATCACCATTGTTAAAGCCTTTGATTCACTTGAACACCTATATTAGATCACCCACATTTACCCTTAACTTCCTCTCCATCCCTATCATGTTGTCTCTCCTCCTCCTCCTCCTCCTCCTCCTCCTCCTCCTCCTCCTCCTCCTCCTCCTCCTCCTCCTCCTCCTCCTCCTCCTCCTTTTCCACCTCCCCCCACACGACTCTTCTCTTATTCTTCTTCTCTCCACTACCTCCCCCATCTATCCTCGTTCTCCTCTTTCTCTTCCTCCTCTTCCTCCTCCCCACTCAGCACGACCCTTCTCTTACTCCTTTAAACCCCTGCCACCACGTCTATCCTCGTCCTCCTCCCTTTCTCCATTCTTTAGCTTCTCCTCCTCCTCCTCCTCCTCCCCCCCCCCATACGACCCTTCTCTTGTTCGACTGCTAATCATGTTGCCTCGTTGATATAGCCGCTCTCTACTGGCCTTCACAACTACTACATCATCACAAAATGACACAGCTACTGTACTTGGTGCACACTAAACTGGCACAATGACCACGCCCCTTCTCTGTAGCTGGAGCAGCTGATTGGTTCATATATCAACCCGTCAGTTGCTTTAACTATAGAAAGGGGTGGAGTTTATTGGACAGGTCAGTGTGCGCGTATTATGTAGTTTTCTTTTTCGAATATTTTCATTACTTTATTGGCACCAGGGAAAGGGTGTTACTACAGGTCAAGCTTAAAACTTTAAGAACATTTCTAAGAATACACTCTCAGAAACGTTAAGGTTATTGCAACATATGTTATTCACATACCGCGACCAATGTTGGACTCTTACGTTCAGGACACCATCCAATGCTATGGCTAGTTTTACACGTATCGATTTTTCGCCGTGCACCGTCCACGATACGACGTCGTACTCTCAAATGACCGTGGGTGTCTATGGACGCTTTCACACGTCACGGCCACGACCGCGTATGAAAACGTCCATAGTCACCCGTGGTTATTTGAGATCACGACGTTGTGTTGTGGACTGCTACTTGCTTTTGCCACTTGCTTTTGCTACTTGCTTTTGCTACTTGCTTTTTCTACTTGATTTGAGTATACACGTCTTCGGTCACAATATTCTAGACTTCCATAAAAAGATCTCAACTATGTGTCTAACATTCGTGTTCTAGGTTTAACTTCTCTTAGTTCGTCATTCAACCTCTCACTATATGACGGAGATCGCAACCGAAGAATTTCCTACTTAAACGAAATAGCAAAAGCAAGTAGCATGCTAGCGAGAAATACCTAGTGTGCCACCACCTTAATACGGCACCAACCCACAATAGACCTGGCTACACAACCAGTCTGCCCTTGATGCAACTATCACTCTTTCTGTCATTAATAATTAATATCTTAGCGTGTTGTTTTGTCAAGTTAAAACCATTTACTGGCTTACCCATAAAATCTAACATAGTTTTTCGTAAATATGGCCATTAAAGTTGGTAAAAATCTACATAGTTATGGTAGAAAGCGTTCGCAAAGTTTGGCAAAATAATTTGGCGAAATGGTACGGGCCTCAGACTACACTGCTCAGCACTAACAATACCCTGACAACAAAAGTGACTTGTGAATCCACCCGGTGGCCGTTAGCGGTTGCTTAGGGGCCGTGGGGCTCCTGCAAGAGAGGCTTGGGATAACGGATTGATTGATCTATTTTTTTGTCCATCTATCATGTATATATATATATATATATGTATATATATATATATATATATATATATATATATATATACATATACATATATGTATATGTATATATATATACATATACATATATATATGTATATATATATATATATATACATATATATATATATACATATATATATACATATACATATATACATGTATATATACATATATATATATATATACATGTATATATACATGTATATATGTATATATACATATATATATGTATATATATACATATATATATACATATATATATATATATATATATATATATATACATATATATATATGTATATGTATACATATAAGTACATATGCATATATATATGCATATATACATATATATATATGTATATATATATATATAATATATGTATATATATATATATATATATATGTATATATATATATATATATATATATATATATATATATATATATATATATATATATATATATATATATATATATATATATATGTAACAGATACTTTCTCCTTTTCTTTTGATCTCATCCCATGCTCAATACCACGGGTAGTTCCCGAAATGAGGCCAGGGTGGTGAAAACTTTCTCAGAGCACTTCAGTCGAATGTTCTCCTCAGAGTTGCTCTTATGAGAGTCTCCGGGATGAGGGAACGGGAAGGGTTCGATCGCACTGCGTCTGTGATGTCCGAGTAGAAGTAGTAAACAGAGAATCATCAAGTCTGAATAAAGCAGTGAGCACTCTTAGTCGAGTAAAATTACCTGGCGACAGGCAGAAGTATTCTTAAAGGATGTACAGGCTGATAAAGGTAAGTTACTTTATCGGATATGGTCTCCATTACTGAAAATAAATATTTCTAAAATTATTTGGCGATAATCATAAAAAGAAAAGAAAAAAGTCAAAGTCCTTGTAATTAAGGTCCCCACTATTTGAATTTAAGGTTTTAGTTTGATGATTTTTTGTTTTTTAGGTCTTTTTGGCCTTGAAGACGTCATGACCTTGAGGTCTTCGCTTGAAGACATCTTGGGTTTTAGGTCTTCACCTGAAGACTTCTTAGCCTTTAGGTCTACGTCTTTAGGTATGAAGAAGACTTCTTAGCCTTTAGGTCTACGTCTTTAGGTATGAAGAAGACTTCTAGGTCTTTAGGTTCTCATTTGAAGACTACTTTCATGTTTGCGCTTGGAGACTTCTGTCCCTTTAGGATCTTATCTGAAGATGTCTAGGCCTTTGTATCTTTGAAGGTTTCTTAGCCTTTAAGTTTGAAAACGTCTTTGTCTTTAGGTTTTTGACTTAAGTCTTCTTGGCCATTAGGTCTTCGTTGGAAGACTTCTTGGTCTTTAGACCTTCGTTAGGTCTTCGACGGAAGAGTTCTTGATCTCCGCCATAGACTCTGTGAGCCTCATCGCCTCTTGCATTGCTCGCCTGAGCAGCCACTCTTGTGAATAGGTCTTCGTTGGAAGACTTCTTGGTCTTTAGACCTTCGTTAGGTCTTCGTCGGAAGACTTCTTGGTCTTTAGACCTTCGTTAGGTCTTCGTCGGAAGACTTCTTGGTCTTTAGACCTTCGTTAGGTCTTCGTCGGAAGACTTCTTGATCTCCGCCATAGACTCTGTGCGCCTCATCGCATCTTGCATTGCTCGCCTGAGCAGCCACTCTTGTGAACGAGGTCGTTGTCTTCGGGCCCAAGACCCACCAGGAGCCGTGGGGCACTCCGCAGACGAACAAAAACTCTCCGAACTGTGGAGGAGGAGCTGCGGAATTTTTGTGGTGAAGTTGCGGTTGCTGTCGTAGAGTTGCTGTGGCGGTGGTGAAGATGTGGTTGAACTGCTATGGTTCCAGTATCGAAGCTTGCGATAGATGAAGTTCTTGATGGACAGCAGCGATGCTCATGAGGAGACGTGATGAGCGTGTTGCTATACACGAAATATTTACGATCCAAATAAATATTGGATCATAAAGTATCGGGTCATAAAGGACTCTTCCACCTCGATACGTGGCCAACGTCTCCCCCAAAGACACCATCTCACTGTAGTACGTGAAGTGGCAGTGCACTTGGTATTTCTCGCTAGCATGCTACTTGGTTTTGCTACTTGCTTTTGCTACTTCCTTTAAATAGAAATTACTTCGGTTACGTTGTCAAATTACTCTTGAGTCATATAATGAGAAGCTGAGCGACGAACTAAGAAAAGTTGAAATTATACTAATGTTAGGTACATTGTTGAGATGTTCTTACGGAAGTCTAGGACGTTGTAACAACGTCGTTTCTAATCAAACGAAGTAGCAAGAATAAGTAGCATACTAGCCTAATCTATAAGAACATAAGAATGAAGGAGACTGCAAGAGACCATAAGGCCTACACTAGGTAGTTCCGTATCCATCACCACCTGTCATCCCCATCCAAGTTGTCTATAAGAACTCCATAAAGTTGTTTATAAGAACAAGTATGCCGCCACCTTCAGCTGTGCAGGCAACTCCACCTCGGGAAAGGGTTTGAGATGACAGTGTTTTTCTTCTCCATCTTGTCGTAGATATGTGGGACGTGGAGACTCGATAGCTGAACGAAATGGTGTCGTGGCTGTGGCGACATTGTGGTGGTGATTGTGGAGGAGCTTCCAGAGTCCAAAAGTCGAGACAAGCAACGCAAGAATTGCCTGAGTTATGGGGTGGAGAGAATCTGGAATGACTTTTTTTTTTTTCTTCCCCTTTCTTGCTGTCGTAGATCTGTGACGTCAGAACGCCCAGGGACATCTGTGATTGTACTGTATAGTGTGTGATGCGTGCTAAATGTGGTGTACGTGACCAGCTGGGAGGCAGATGGCTCTGGTGCCTGGTTTCTGCGTCGGCATCACCTCGGAGGACATATTTTCCTCAAACTGAAGACCGTTCTTTCGACTAAACGAAATTTTGGATGTAACGGTTTTCGTTTAAGAATATCCAAATGTCAGAATAACCCGTTTATTATGTCATTGACATATGGGATAAAGAAAGACACGCCTTGAACATTTTAGACGTATTCAGAGAATTTTTAAACATGGATATCACTAGAAAAGTCTTTAACATCATTAGCGAAGTTTTTGTTTTCGATTTTATGACAGAGGATGATTTTTTTTTTTTTTTTTTTTTTTTTTTTTTTTATGTCTCTGCTTTATTTATTATTATTATTTTTTTCGACCGAAGAGTTTTCAAAAAGATGAGGAAGATGGCCTAGGAGAATCCAAAAGAGTAGGCAAAGTTTCATCCTGGACAGAAACGCCGGAGGTAAATATGAGGAAAAGGAAAAGTGTTGTTCGATACAGGCGAACCGAAGGAGAAAATTGTAAATCTTCTTAGAACGGTGAGATATATTGTAGAGTCTCTTAAGGCGACCGACCGACAGTTCTTATCAGATGAAGAGGAGGAGACTTCAGTCTGAAGTAAGTTGTAGCTAATTAACTCACGAGCGCATAATGATCCTTTAGAGGAACACAATAGTTAACTTTTTTTAAATTCTATTATAAATAATTTATGTACGAAAACCAAGAGCCAAGTAAATCAAGAAAAGGGGGAGGGAGGAATGGTGAATGGAAATGGAGTTTGTAGTGATGAAATAGGTGGGAGTAGATCTATGGCTTTGACTTTGGCTACCTCCCTTGTAATGGGGAAAAAGCCCTTGGTATATGTATGTATGAAAAGTTAATTGTTCATTATCTTTCATTAATTTGTAATAACGTTTTCTGTTACATTACAAGGTTGTGGTGGTGATTACCAACGACAAAACTAAAGATTCTAAAACTAAATATCCTGGTCGTCGCCGTCGTGGCATTCTCTAGTTATCGGGACTGAAAGCCTTTGTGGTCACATTTCTAGATAACCAGAACTGGGTGCGTTCCACGGTACGTTCCTAGGTGCGTTCCTCTTTAGTTTGGTTGCGGCTAACGCTCCCAAACAATCAAAGCTTAAGAGACAGGTTCATACCGAAGTAAAAGTCCGGTAGGCCACTTACTATACCAAAGAAAAATTTCGTAGCCCACATCCAAAAGGTAGGCCACATACTATACCAGCATCTGTATTGTTTAAATAGTTTGGGAGCGCTAATCGCGGCCAAACTAATGCGGAACGCACAGAGGAACGCAACAGGAACGCATATAGGAATGCGCCCAGCTCTGTAGATAGCTTTCAATTGTGAATCCTCGAATGGCTAATGGATTTAATTGTAGCTCTAAAATTCGTGGTTATCTAAATATACTGATATATAATAGATTAATTAATCTATTACTTCTTTAAGAAAAATATCCTAAGACATTTGGATAAGTTGTTAAGGGAAGTGAGACGTCTTTCTCAATTGAATAAAATTAGAACTATCATGGTGACTAACCAGAATAAAATTAACAATGCACCGACACTCGCAAAAGAGTTTCCCTTATATGAATAAAATCGCTTGGCGACAGCTAAAAATTTAGACAAAAATATTTATCCTTAACGTCAAAAAATAGTCTTTATTTTTCCTCTTAGAATAGGGTAATATCCATTGAAATCCTATTTAGGAGCGCTGCTGAAAAAAAAAACACAATAATAATCTTGGATTATGAGGTTTTCTCAGCTGAGACCGTGAATAGGCACTTGTTAATGGCGATCCTGTGAAATGGACGTAGAAGAGAATCATCTCCCTAGAGGCCATTTTCATAACGTATTACCATTTACTTCACCGGGAAGTGCCACGAGGGGCTGGCATTTGGTCCCAGGATTGACAAATTTGATTCAATTCTTCCTCTACAAGATGAACTGACAGTTAACAAATGTTCTTTACTTCCTCCTCCTCCTCCTCCTCCTCCTCCTCCTCCTCCTCCTCTTCCTCCTCCTCTTCCTCCTCTTCCTCCCATTCTTCCTCCTCCTCCCTCCATTCCTCTTCCTCCTCCCACTCCTCTTTCTCCTCCTCCTTTCTATTCCCCTGCTCCTACCCGTCTTCTTCCTCCTCCTCTTCACATTCCTCCTCCCACCCCTTTTCTTCCTCCCCCCAACTCTTCCTCACCTATTCCTCTTCCTCCTCCCACTCCTCTTTCTCCTCTTCTTTCCATTCATGCTCCTACCACTCTTCTTCTTCATCCTCTTCACATTTCCCCGCCTCACCCCCTTTTCTTCCTCTTCCCTCTCCTCTTTCTCCTCCTCTTTCCATTCTTGCTCCTACTATATTCTTCTTCGTCCTCCTCATCACATTCCTCCTCCCACTCCTTTTCTTTCTCCTCCTTCTAGCAGCCAGTGACAGAACCAGACCCACATTATAATAGCAACACAGACAGCCGTTCAAGGTTTCTACCCAGAGAGATCTATGGCAGGACCTGGGGGCAGTGGCTGGTCGACGTGGGGCCTGAGGGTTTCCAGTATAAAGGTCGAAGTCGTCAGAGGGCGCGCCTCGAAGACTCTGAGGTCACGTGAAAGGTCACCCTTGACCTTGAAGGGAGACCTTGTATGTAACCTTTGAACTTCAGGTCTCCCGTAGCTGATTAAAATCGCCTACTGGCAGCCAGAATAAAAGTTATAATTCTGCTGTGGGAGTCATAATGTTAGGTGTCACAATCCCTATATGTGTACTCTTTTTTTTTTTTTTTTTTTTTAGGGGGCGAATGAAGAAAGATTATATTTATTAGGGTGGCGGTTCCCAACCTATTTCCTCGTAGATACCCTTATTCTACAGTATTGTTTTCGAATCACAGACTTCGACAGGGTGGCAATTCTTCATGTGGGACATCCTGGGTTTACGATTCTTCGGTTGTATAAGTTGATGACAATAAGCATAACCCTCATTCACCCTTACCTAATCTAACGTAACCTAACCTAATCTTTATTCCACTGTTGATATTCGGCGTACTGAGGTGACAAGACCATTCTTCAGGTGGGATATCATGGGGTGACGATTCTTCACGTGGGCGTTCTGTGGGGGACACTTCATCGTGTGACCCTTGTTTTCTAATTTCCTTAAAGACGACTTCAATACTAAAATCCTCTGACATCCAGTAACCTCGTCTGGCTTTCTATCTAGGGGCCTCTTTGGAAGCTTCCTGTGGTTAGGAACCACTGATATATGGGAAAGACCTTGATGGCTGGTGGGGGCCCATCTTTCCAAATTGTGTAATGTAGCCTTAGCCTCGGTTGGCAGAATTTCCGTGCGTAGATTGTAGACCCTGTTTCTTGCTGTATTGCACTTGACCCAGGGCATTTGGTGGATGCAGGGGTGACCCCTCATCCATGAGGAGCCAAGATGGGAGGAGTGAAGGGAGGGAGTGGTGGAGGGAGGGAGTAGTGGAAGAGTGGGAAGTGGATAGGAACAGGTACCTCTTATAAAGGTGGGGGTAAGCTCTTGGTATATAGAGTCTGCAAACCCTAACGTTCCCTCAGCGGTCAATATTACTGAAACCATAGATTGAATCGTTGGTTCCACCTCCCATCTCCCTAACAAGGTTCCTGGTCCTAACGGTCTATTCATTTTCACTAAAAGTGTGCAGTAAGGATCATTTCGCAATACTGATGTAATTGGTTACAAGACCTCATGCTTTGGTCAGACGAGAAGTGGTAATATAGGTATCGGAAATGTATTTTCGTTTCTATATCGATACACGTAGCTTTGCGAAAAAATAATGTTATTAGATGAGGATACTCGTGTATTGAAATGCGCTCTTACAAAGTAAGGGGGTAATGTACCCCGTTTGTATACTAGGTCTGAATGTATTCAATTTTGCATTGCTATAAGTATTCTTCTACTTCTTCCTCCTCCCCTTTTCTCCCTATAAGAAAAAAAAAAAAAATATATATATATATATATATATATATATGTATATATGTATGTATATATATATATATATGTTTTTATATGTATATATATATATATATATATATATATATATATATATATATATATATATAAACTGACCAAGCAAGTGGATCTGCCCCACATCTATCATAACTCTTACTTCCTTCCATTTCATTCTTTCCTTCCACTAAACCCCCAAGTCCCCCCCCTCCTCCCTCTCCCCCATCTTATCTATCCTGCCCTTCGTCCACTTCGTCTTTGTCGCCGTCTTCGTCGTCGTCGTCGTCGTCGTCGTCTTCGTCTTTGTCGTCGTCTTCCTCTTCGTCTTTGTCGCCGTCTTCGTTGTCGTCGTCGTCGTCTTCGTCTTCGTCTTCGTCTTCTTCACCCGCCACCTCTTCCGCTTCCGCTTCCTCTCTCTCTTCCTCCTCCTCCACCTCTTCCACCTCCTCCACCTCCTCCACCTAGTCCTCCACCTCCTCCACCTGAGGGCAAACCATGTTTTTGTGGGGAAACGAATCCTGCCACGGTGGCAGACAGACAGACGGAACTTCCCCCTACGTCGCCGCAGACAGAAGAAAGTCTGTTGTCGGGATGGTCAAGCCTTCTCATTGTTGACTGTGTCCGGTCGTGAAGGACGCGAAACGATGCAGAAATGTCTCCCTAGATGGAAGGGGGCACTCCTGAATGTGGTCTGGTTGTCGGGAGAGACAGAAGAAGGAAGGGGAGACAAAAAAAAAAAAAAAAAAAAAAAAAAGTTACATTGAGTTACATGCAAAGAAATCACAAACAAAACGCGATTCATAAAATGTGCAAGTAACCACTAGGAAAATGAAAACTTGGTGACCGAACGTTTTCGTCTATTTAAGACATCTTCAGTGGTACACTATACACAAGAGAGATAAGGACATTATATACATACAGAACATAAAAGAAACTACCTCTGAAGATGTCTAAAATAGACGAAAACGTTCGGTCACCAATTTTTCATCTTTCTAGTGGTTACTTGCTTATGAAGTTACATGGACAAACGAAGAGCTACAAACCTACAGCTCCTTACATGGCTATTTCGGTACTTTTTTTTTTTTTTTTTTTTTTTTTATAGGGAGAAAAACTGGGAGGTGTTGGAGATGCGGGTAGAGAGTAGAGAGCAGGAAAAAGAGAGCACCCGCGGGTTGTCAGGGAGATGAAGAGGAGGTACTTTCCAGAGATTTATTGTGGTGACCTGGAACAGGGGAGAGAGAGTGATGGAGATGGTGACGTCACTGATGTGTGATGACGTCACTCAGGCTGGAGAGAGTAGTGATGATGGAGTTCGTAAAAGAAGTTTCTCTGACGAAGAAGAAATGTGATGATGACGCGTGTGATGTGTTATGTGTTATGACTGGGAATTGTGGTGAAGCTGTACAGTAGAGGGTAACGCAACAGATACCTGGGCAATGATGTACATTTGTAGAATTTGTACAATCATGTTGATTACAAATGGATAATTGTACAAAGAAATAGATGAAGTACTTAAAAAGGAAATGTTTTTTTTGCATTTTTTCTTCGAATCATGGGAAACGTTGAGCGTTCACGACAAAGCACAAAATTATTATAAAATAGATAAAAGAATAAATAAAGTTTTAGATAAGCAGTTAGCTAAATAGGGAAATTAATAGATAAATGATTAAATAGGCACATGAATATATAGATAAGTGAATAGATAAATACATATGAATAAATAAATGAAGAAATGAATAAATAAATATGTGAATAATTAAACATGAATAGATGAATAAGTACATATATGAAAAAATAGATAAATGAATAAATAAATAAATAAATACATGAATAAATGAATTAATAAAATATGTACCAGATCACTGTGAGTAACATTACCAAGAAGTTGGTGAACTTGATGTATTTTGTTATGGTCAGGAAAAAGGAGATTTCTATTCGGCTAAGGATGGAGATGTTTGGTTTACAAAAAGTCCCAAAAATGAACATCGTTAAGAATAAATATTTCGTGTATTAGTGTACGATTAAAAACATAAAGTAAAGTAGTGGAAGTGCGTAATTATATCTT
>NC_134793.1:36104745-36107245 GCF_046742065.1 Oratosquilla oratoria | reverse complement strand
TCAGTAGCATCAAAACTTTGCCCTATTCTCACCAGGTGTAGAACGGGTAGACCTAACGCAAAAATAGCATGGCGAATGTAAGTGCTGTAGTCACTGTATATCTCAACATCTTGCCAATAATGACCCGTCCCATCTCTGTACTAAACGCAGAAATCTTCATTATTTTGTCAGCGAGGAGATATATCCTGTCGATCTACTGATGATAACCCCTCGTGTAGTACAGTTGCCTTGTTAACACAACACCCTGGATCCAGTCTTCTGGTACATTACTCCCTTTGGCTTGTACATATTGTATCATCCTTTTTGATCCTGGCAGTAATTGACACCAATCTCCCAACAACATATTTTCCAACCCACCCTGCAACAGAAGATAGTTCAATACCATTGGGCCAACATTCTGCCACCCCGACCTCAGACGTGCATACCAACCCACATGCCTGCTAATTAACATTCAGCAACCCACGGGTATAGGTTCACTGATGTTAACAGCTTTTTGAGTGTAACTTTTTTTTTCTTCCCCTGCTAACTGTTTCTTATGCAATCTTCTTCCATTACCGCCTCGTTTAACTGTCATGAAGACTCTTGGCTATTGTTATATACGTAATTAGGTCCTGTTAGTGCTGTTGGTATGTCACATAGAGCAGTTCTTTTATTGCATATTACGTTGTAATATCTCGTTGCTTTCTTGGCAAGTAATAGACTTGGTGCTTCACGGATTATCAATGAAGTTATGTTCTTGCGTTCCCCCTTTCCTTCATGGCAGGAATGCAAAAGCGTTCCTTAATTAACATATTTTTTTTTCTTCTTTTCCTATTCATCCATTATGTGGGAACGCCTTCAGTGATTTTCTTCCATGGGTTCCTAACACAGGGAGTTATAGCTCTACGATTTTAACACTTTGTTGGGTAACAGAGAATATATTGACTAGTGGCTTTTTCCTCTGAGAAAGCCACAAATACTCGAAATGAAATTCGGGCCAGAACCTATGTCTTTCTTGCCCACCTTGCTCCCCCATATATATATATATATATATATATATATATATATATATAAATATATATATATATATATATATATATTTGAAAAGGAAGGGGGTATTCTCTTGTACGCATTTGTTGTTGAAATCGACAGCGTTTAAAATCAACAACTACCAAAACGCTGTCGACTTCAACTATATATATATATATATATATATATATATATATATATATATATATATATATATATATATATATATATATATATATATATAAAATGTATGCATGAAACACTAGCTCAGGCTCTCCTCGTGGGTGCCTGGAAACCCCTTTTCCTCCCCCAAAACGATCGGCAGAGAGCTCAGAATGGTTAAACTGATATAGTGGCTCTCGCCTAGGTGAGGATACAAGACAGTGGCGAGATTAGTAGTGAGGGCTACACCTACTTCAGGTTGGGGGCAATGAAGCCCCACTTTGCTGGAGTCGTTGTAGGCGTCTCAGCGACTGTTCATGAGCGCAGCATGCTGGTGAGGTTGAAGCACACATTGGATATATATACATAATCTTCTACAAGAATTGGTTTACTAATAGGGTGGTCCATGAATGGAATAAACTTGGTAACCATGTGGTGGGCGCTGAAACTATCAGTTGTTTTAAGAAAAACGATTAGACAACTTTATGGATGGGGATGACAGGTGGTGGTGGATACGGAGCTGCCTAGTGTAGGCCTTATGGTCTCTTGCAGTCTCCTTTATTCTTATGTTCTTATGCCGAGCTTGATTTTCTCTCTCTCTCTCTCTCTCTCTCTCTCTCTCTCTCTCTCTCTCTCTCTCTCTCTCTCTCTCTCTCTCTCTCTCTCTCTCTCTCTCTCTCTCTCTCTCTCTCTCTCTCTCTCTCTCTCTCTCTCTCTCTTTGTCTTGTTTGTGTTTTCTTTTTTCTTTTCTCCTCTTCTCTCTCCCCCCTTTTTTTATTCCTTTCCTTTCCTTTTCGTTTCCGTGATCTCTCAATTCATTATTCATCTAGCCAGGTGTTCCTCACAGAAACCTTAAGGAGCTGTTCTTGCGTCTCCTCCCCTGTAGATCCTTTCGAGATATGTTCTTTCCCGCACCATCACTTACACCACATTTCTCCTCCCAATCTTCCTCATCGCCATCTATCCTTCTTGTTGAACGATTTTTTTTCTCTCCCTCGTCCCTCCCCCGCCTCCCACCTCCCACCTCCCCCGCCTCCCCCTCCCCCTCCCCCCAGCTCCGTCTTGCCTCCCGAATTCTCTCTACGTCTTTCCTCCTCCTCCATCTTCATTACCTTCGGTCCTCTTTCGTGAGACTGCACCATCCTTCATGGGCAAGCGCTCTTGAGCCTTATCTTGAGACCTGAACCCTTTAAGCTTCAAAATACTTCCGTGGCGGGACGCAGGAGATCTCTCTCTCTCCCTCCCCCCCTCCTCTCTCTCTCTCTCTCTCTCTCTCTCTCTCTCTCTCTCTCTCTCTCTCTCTCTCTCTCTCTCTCTCTCTCTCTCTCTC
>NC_134793.1:36084745-36089745 GCF_046742065.1 Oratosquilla oratoria | reverse complement strand
AATTGCTAAAGGTTTATTTATTGTAAAGAAAAATTCATTGTTTTGATTTAATGAGAGGTATAAAAGCAGATTCAAAACATCTACGTTTCATAGTATGGTTTATTGTTAGTCAGGACAACATTTCTAAAGAGTCCGGGCGTCTTTCGTATCTTGGGCGCACTACAAGTCGTCGAAGACCCTCAACTTCTTCTTTGATCTCTTCCCTTGTTAGTTTGTTGTCTGAATATATTTCCTGACGACGCGCAGAGGCTTCGCTATCAGATCGCTACAATTTATGACTTCGGAGGGCAGAAAGTTGAGTTTTTATTCTTTGCTCCCTTGAATAATGCCTCCCTTATCGTCTGATATCTCGATTATATATAGATTGAAGTAGCAATCAAATTACCGCGATTAATTACGATGCAATAAAGATGGTCTTCCGTTGTTGGATTAATAACAGGGCTGTCCTCGCAACTGCCTATAACGTGCTCCCAGACGTGGCATTACCGTGATTCATTACGGCGAGTCGGGGGCTTTTTATTATCCTCGAAAACCCCCTCGCACCGTGACGTGCACCAGAGCCATTCAGTGGTTCCCCCGGGCAAACGGTAGTGAGAAGAACCGCACGGATGCAATTCATTACAGTAAAGTACAGTTTGCTCACCGCTCTGGGGGTTTGTTCCTGTCCCCCAACAGATCCCAGGGCCTCTTCCCAAGGGCTACCGATAACTGACGCTTGACCTTGACAATCCAAGTAGTCACAGTTCCGTGAAGGGTGTTGCATGGATTGTACGCAACCTACGCATTGTTGTTACGCAACGGGTCCACCCGGCAGCCTCCGTTGATGCTCTTGGTAGACTGAGGTGAGGAACGGCGGCCTTCTTCAGAAGGCTTCCAGCGGAATCTTCTACTTCGCAGAGTCGCGCGAAAGAGTACTGGGACGTAATGATCCCCTTGACCGTAGAACGCAGACGACCGGTCTCGCGTCGCCCTACTTCTCGTCTCAGGTGCTCTGGAAGTAGCGGCAAGAGTCTTACGCTGCGACCGGTTTCGGGTCGCCCACAAA
Source organism: Oratosquilla oratoria (assembly GCF_046742065.1). Lineage (NCBI taxonomy): Eukaryota > Metazoa > Arthropoda > Malacostraca > Stomatopoda > Squillidae > Oratosquilla > Oratosquilla oratoria. Next base: position 36,088,700 of record NC_134793.1, on the reverse strand, counting down.
CTCTTCAGGGAGTTCTGACCAACGTGAAGGACAAAGAGGAACTTCTTTTTTGTCCTCTGGTTGCGACTACCTGGCTTGGACCCAGTTATCTGCGTCTGTGCACTCTTTCCTCTTCTTGTTATTGTACAAGAAGAGTGACCAGGTCTCTCCTTCCCAACACTCTTCGTTTGCGAATGATGTATGGTCCTACTAACATCTTAAAATTCAGTTCAGTAAATACTTTGGCTACATGATGAAATGTCAATAAAGTCTTTTTAATACTTCCTCACTAAGAACAAGAGTGTATTTTGGAGGTTTGACACCTCAGGACTCCAGTGTAATTGTACTCGACGAAATGGATTTTGCAAGGCGGTCTACCGTTGTGATGTAATGGGAGCTAAGAAGATGTGATCAGGTATGGAGCTCTTGTGGAAGGATTAAGTGGACGCTGTATAGAGTGGAGTGATTCAGCACGTTCCACACAGTAGATCCACCATCAAATCCCCGAATGGCAACGTCAAATGTTGTGAATTTGAAAAACTGGAAGGCGAATTCGCTTACAGTATTCCAGATTTCCCTAAATCTACATTTCAACAATGTGTCTAATATTCGTTTTGATTAAACTTCTTTAAGTTCGTCATTCAATATATAACGCAAAGGTGATTTAGTATTTGATTATTCGAAAAATGAAGATTGTAACCTAATACTGATGACACAGGACTAATACTGTTCGTTCTTATTGCTAGCTTTTCTTTAATCATTGCCATGACTCTACCTCTGTAGTATCATATTGTCTCATTTGTATTTTGTAAACCTATTGATTTGTTCTATTCTGTTGGTTGATTGATTTTATTCATTGACTGATTAATTCATCAATACATCTGTTGATTCATTTATCTAATAATTTATTTATTCCTTCATTTATTCACTTATCTATTTGTTAATTTACCTATTTAATCAATTATTAATTTATTCATTTATCTATTAATTCATTTATATATAATTTCTTATAACGAGTGCTTCATTTATTTAGTTGTTTGTGTATTTGTTTGTTCATTTAACTATTTATTCAATTATCAATTTAGTCATTTATTTATCTACTCGTTCACTTGTATATCATTTCTTACCTATGAGTGCTTCTATCCGTATGTTTAAAGTCACAAAAAAATTAAGTCTTGGAAGTCTATCCACCAAGAGTTTTTTCCCCTTATATGGGGGGTAGCCAGGTCATTCCACTCCCCTCCACCACCCTTTCCTACCTTAGAGAGGATTTAAAAAAAAAAAAAAAACAGACTTGGTCCAGATAGGTATCACTAAAACTCCTACGGTAAAATATTGACAAAAGAAAACATTGTCAATACTCCATACAGTACGAGTATATTGTGTCAAAGAACGCAAACATTTGTTATTGGTTATAAAAGACTTTACCACGAAACCAATGAGATGACAACAAATGAATAATATTAATAATAAAAAAGAAAACGAAATTATAAAAAGAATATGACAAGATCTGATACCAAACGCATAAACAAGTACCAGGCAGGAATAAGCACAACTAAACAACGACAGTTTATCATCGGTAGCACGATCATCGTGTAAACAAAACTACTTGACAACAACACCGTCACCACGCCAGGACAAGAAAGGCATGTTGTCAGGAAGATATCAGGACAACGCGGGAGTGACAACGGACTCCAGCCTCTTCTTGATAACCAGATGAACACTGCCAAAGCTGGTGACAGTAGAATGTGACATTGGTGCCAAAAGAAGGTTCATGATGTCAGAGGAGAAGACAAAAAACAGCAACGGAACAATACGACAATGCTTAAAGAAAGACAGCGGGGGGGAACAGGGGGGGGAATATATTAGGCAGCTCTACCTACCCCCCCACCCCTCATATTCCTCCTCCTCATCTTTACCCTCCTTCCTCCTTCCTCCCACTCTCCCTCCTCATCCTCTCCTTCCTCCTCTCCCTCCTCATCTTTTTCTTTTGTCCTTTTTCCTCTTTTTCTCCATTAGTGTTATTTTTTTCCTTCCTCTTGTCCTCTTCGCGTCCTCCTCTCCTCTTCTTTTCCTCCTTCTCTCCTCCTCTCCTTTCCTCTCCTCCTCGTCTCCTCCACCTCTTTACACACACACACACACACACACACACACACACACACACACACACACACACACACACACACACACACACACACACACACACACACGAGGAGAGAGAGAGAGAGAGAGAGAGAGAGAGAGAGAGAGAGAGAGAGAGAGAGAGAGAGAGAGAGAGAGAGAGAGGGAGAGAGAGAGAGAGGGGGGAGCTGGGAGTGCGTGTTCTAGTTCATTAGGTGGTCAATTTCTCAAGAGCGTGAAGAAGTCATTTTGGCCTCGCTGAAGGGTAGCAAATCAAACATTCACTGTTCCATCTTAAAAAAAAAACACAGAAAAGTTTTAATATAAACCCATAAGAACAATTAACATAAATATATTGGTATATCTAGTCGGTACTTGTTGTAATTACCAGGCAGATTATATTTGGCGTGAGAAAAGATTCCTTTGTCAGGACATTAGCATAGTCCAGACAAGAAGAGCGTTTATTAGAATTGCGTCTATTTGAGCATCGCCAAAAAAATCCTAACTGCATATAATTGTCGGAGCGTAAAAACAACACAAAACTGCTACATCATAGGTGGTGTTATAACACTGGACAACAACTTTCTAAGCACAGCAGCAACACGATTAATGTAATTTGCTTTAATCATGAGGTAATATTTCAATCTCGATTCAACTCTGAAGTAAATTTAAGAGCACAACAAATCGACAGGAGCCGTGCAATCAGGGTATTATAAATTACTTTTCCAAACAACAATGTAACAATATAAAGTAGTATTATGTACAACACAATGTTGCACTTGTATCAAAAAGCGTTTTTAAATATTTTAGCTGAATAAAATCACGTGTTTACATCCATGAGCTTGCAAGTGTCGCCTGCAGAATCAAAAACCGACAGGACGTCATAACTGTATAGTTTTGAATATGTTCTGTTAAAATTATAAAACCTTTAGCTTTTTTTTTTTTAATAGTTTCCATTAAAACGATAAAATAAGAATTTGCTGTGTGAATAAAAAAACTTAGTTTCTGGAAAGCCAGAATGATTTATGAAATGCGTCAGAACAGGAATGTAGAAATTATTTTGGATAATTCATCAGATGCGACGACATTAATCGTGGAAAGATTCTGGGAGACAAGAATGCGTATTGTGGACACATTATGCAAATCGATAGTTTTTAGCGGTAATAAAGCTCGTTTATCACCTTCACATCGTCATGGTACCGTTTTGAATATATTTCCTGTAAAGATTCTTAAAAAGATATTTACACGAAACACAAGTGATGAAAATCTCAATCTTCCATGAGACAATACTGAATCTGAAAAGCACGATAATTATGTAGACATTCTGACAAATTGTTGTGGTTAAGAAAATGATGATGACGTTTCGGTTTAACGTCGCGTGAAGCTTCATAAACCATGCCCTTGGTTCAACTCGCCGGCGGCAGGGTTCGAACTGCCAATACCTCGACCTTCGTCGAAACTAGCGACTATAAAAATCATTAGATATCCTATAAGATAAAGTTCAACGGCATCGCGATGTTGTCAAGAACATTAAAAACGAAGGTAAAAACACTGGCTATAGCAAACATAGCAGGTACATATTGTCAATCCTGCTCTTCCTCCTCCTCCTCCTTATGATCATCATTATCCTTCTTCTCTTCCTCTTCCTTCTTCTCTGCCTCCTCCATCTCTTCCTCCTCCTCCTTCTTCTCTTCCTCCTTCTTCTCTTCCTCCTTCTTCTCTTCCTCCTCCTTCTTCTCTTCCTCCTCCTCCTCCTCCTCCTTCTTCTCTTCCTCCTCCTCCTCCTCCTTCTTCCTCCTCCTTCTCTTCCTCCTCCTCCTCCTTCTCTTCCTCCTCCTCCTCCTTCTTCCTCCTC
>NC_134793.1:36079745-36082245 GCF_046742065.1 Oratosquilla oratoria | reverse complement strand
GAGGAGGAGGAGGAGGAGGAAGTCAGTTGCCTGTTCTCTCGCGCCGGGATGATCCATCTTCCTTGGCACTGCTGTAATTAGCTGGAAATCACCCGCGGAAGGAACACCTCGCCTCCCGGACAGATGCACCCACCCGTCCAAGGGTCGTCGATTAATGACAAGGGACGGAGAGTCCGGTGGAGACCCTTTGGTTTGTAGTGAGGCAACCCCAGACGTTCTAACTGAGGGGCATTCCTGGCGAGTCGAGGGGTTATCAGACTGGGCTGTTTTTCCTTCAACTGTTGGATCAAATTCGCAACCCGTAGCTTTCGGGAAGGAACATAATTTGCTGAAGGAGTAGTAAATTTCCTCCTGCATATCAAATGACATTCTATATAAAATATTGAGAAAACAGAATTAACTTACACTTTCTGGAAAGACGCAGAGTGCGGGGTGATCTAATAGAAGTGTTCAAGTGGATCAAAGGTTATAACAAGGATGATGCAAACAAGGTCATCATAATAAAAGAACAGGGCAGGACTCGCAGTAAAGGGTATAATCTGAAAAAATTTAGATTCAAGAAGGAAATAGGCAAGAATTGGTTTACCAATAGGGTGGTCGATGAATGGTATAAACTTAGTAACCATGTAGTAAGCGCTGAAACTATCAGTTGTTTTAAAAAACGATTAGACAACTTTATGGATGGGGATGACAGGTGGTGATGGATACGGAGCTACCTAGTGTAGGCCTTATGGTCTCTTGCAGTCTCCTTTATTCTTATGTTCTTATTTCGCCATTGTGATTTTACGGCCAGAATAAAAACTATGAAGATAGCTTTCGTTTAAGTGTTCATCTATTTATTGTTCTGTTTATTTCTTAGCTAACGAGGATCGGAATTTAGAAACGTTTTAAAGAATCAGACGCGGTCCCTCAGCGTACATCCAAAATGAGTGCGTATGACCACTACTCGCGAATATAAGTTATATATACCTGGACGAAATTGCTTGTTTTAGGTCAAATAAACACACAAAGAAAGGGTAAGAGAGTTAGCAAGAGTGAGAGCAAGAGAGCAAGAATGAGAGCAAGAGTGAGAGCAAGAGTGAGAGCAAGAGTGAGAGCAAGAGTGAGAGCAAGAGTGAGAGAAAGAGCGAGAGCAAGAGCGAGAGCAAGAGCGAGAGCAAGAGTGAGAGCAAGAGCGATAGCAAGAGCGAGAGCAAGAGCGATAGCAAGAGCGAGAGCAAGAGTGAGAGCAAGAGTGAGAGCAAGAGAGGTAGCAAGAGTGGAAGTAGACACGAGATCAAGAGCAAACGCAAGATTGAGAGTAAATCCCCGTGGAAGCCCCGAAGTAAAAAAGGAGTTTTACACAGTAAATTTCTATTGACATTACTGAATGCCCTCAATCAATACTGGCCATTACTGACATCTCAGTTTAATGCCAAAACATCCTTGGATAACATCAGGATCATTCTTGACTCGTAATGACACACGGGGAGGATTTTTTTTTGTCAACATCATAAGCATTGACAACATAACCTCATAAGCATTGACAACATAACCTCGACCAACATCCACGTGAAACCTCTTCCTTGACCTAAACCACTCGAACAAGAAACGAAAGATTATAAAACGACGCCTCGAGTAGGACCTCCTCCCGGACTCGAGGCTTTCGAGAACACGTTTTCCGGGATTCCTCTGAGTCCAGAAGCGATCCGGTTACACGTGGACGGCCTAATTATCCGGGCGGATTGTCACGCTCGCTCCCTCGCCGCCGCATCTTTCCGGGTCCTCCGCTATTAGTCGCCCGGCACTGTAAGACGCCAGGCAGGGTGCTGGTCGCTCTCTCTCTCTCTCTCTCTTCCTCTCTCCTTTTCTCCCTCTCCTTCTCTTTCTCCCTCCTCCTCCCCCTCCTTCTTCCTCTACCTCTTCTTCTCCCTCTTCTTGTCCCTCTCCTTCTCCCTCTCTTCCTCTCTCCCTCTCTCCCTTTCTCACTCTTCTTCTCTTTCTCCCTCTCCCTCTCTTCTTCTCTTTTCCCTCTCCCCGTCTTCTTCTCCTTTTCCCTTTCCCCCTCCCTCTCCCTCTTCTTCTCCCTATACCTCTTCTCCCTCTCATTCTCATTCTCCTCCCTCTCCCTCTCTTCCTCTCTCCCTTTCTTCCAAGCCCTCTCCACCTCCCTCTCCACCTCCTTTTCCCCCTCCCTCTCCCTCTCCTTCTCCTTCTCCTTATCCTTATCCCTCTCCTTCTCCCCCTCTCTCTCTCTCTCTCTCTCTCTCTCTCTCTCTCTCTCTCTCTCTCTCTCTCTCTCTCTCTCTCTCTCTCTCTCTCTCTCTCTCTCTCTCTCTCTCTCTCTCTCTCTCTCTCTCTCTCTCTCTCTCTCTCTCTCTCTCTCTCTCTCTCTCTCTCTCTCTCTCTCTCTCTCTCTCTCTCTCTCTCTCTCTCTCTCTCTCTCTCTCTCTCTCTCTCTCTCTCTCTCTCTCTCTCTCCCTCTCTCTCTCTCCCTCTCTCTCTTCCTGTTCCGACATAG
>NC_134793.1:36064745-36067245 GCF_046742065.1 Oratosquilla oratoria | reverse complement strand
TAATTTTCTGTCTTCAACCTAACAATTGTATTCAATTTCATTTAATTTTTTTATATTTTTATATATATATTTTTATTCTATTTTGGTTATCTTTACTTGATTTCATATTATTATATTTCTTCTATTTCATCTAAATTTCTCTCCGGTCACCAACCGATTTTGTTGTCCTGTTTTGAATGTTTAGATATTTTCGAATCAATATATAAAAAAACAGAGACCAAATTGTCTCTAATTGTTACCTGACAGGCAGCTCACAAATTGCCTGAAACCTTTAGCAATTATACTAATTACCTAGTCCTAAAAAGTATGACAAATGAGCATAATGGCGACCACTTTTAAAGTGCAAGGACGTGATACAAGAGACTACAACGCTAAAGTAGAGAGCCAGCCAGTAGGAACACCACAAGTGGAACACTACTTACTGTCTTAATGAAATTTCTTGTCCTCCACCACGTTTTGCGTGGCCTGATCATGCAGAATAACGTGCAGCTCCTAAAGTGCTCGATATAAATCACGTTATATCATGTAAAAGCCATCACATGTGTTCCCTTGTCACGCTGTGGGATGTTTTCATTTGTGATGTCCGCACGGGAAACTCTGTCTTCGGTCCACGCGCCATAAGGGTCAGGATTCGGGAAATGTAAGTCCATATCGTAACCCGAGTATTCTCTTACATGAGGGAAATGGTGGAGGAGATAAAGAAGGAGGAAGAGAAGGAAGAGGAGGAGGAGGAGGAGGAGGAAGTGAAGGAGGAAGAGGAGGTGAAGGAAGTGAAGAAGGAGGAAGAGGAGAAGGTGAAGAAGGAGGAAGGGGAGGAGGAGAAGGAGGTGAAGAAGGAGGAAGAGGAGGCGGAGGAGGAGGAGGAGGAGGAGGGGATGAAGAAGAAGGAAGAGGATTAGGAGGATTAGGAGGAGGAAATGAACAAGGAGGAAGAGGAGGAGGTGAAGAAGGAGGAAGGGGAGGAGGAAAAGGAGGTGAAGAAGGAGGAAGAGGAGGAGGAGGAAGTGAAGAAGGAAGAGGAGGAAATAAAGAAGGAGGAAGAGGAAGAGTAGGAGGAAGAAGTAAAGAAGAAGGAAGAGGAGGAGTAGAAGGAGGAGGAGGAGGAGGAGGAGGTGAAGAAGGAGGAAGAGGAGGAGGAGGAAGAGAAGTAGGAAGACGAGGAGGAGGAGGTGAAGAGGAGGAGGTTAGGTAGTGAAAGGAGAGAAGAAAGACGATTGTGATGGTGTCGGGACGAATGAGTTGCTTTAAGAGGAAAAAGAAGAATGGAAAAAGGAAAGGTAATGGAGAAGATGAAGTTTGGAATAGTGAGGAGGAAAGGAATGATAACCCAGGGAATTATGTTCTTTGTTGCGAGATTTAATGCAGGCGGGATATGACAAGATTCAAACAATGTAAACAATTGACATTCTACCTCTGCTCCAAATGGTGTCTATTGAACAAGTTCGCGTGGCATCTTTTTTTTTCTTTTTTTTTTTTTTTTTTGCTTATGAAGAATATAAGAAATTGAAAAAATATACTGTAGTAATGAGGGTGAAAAAATAAAAGTAACTTAAGACATTAAAGAAATATGTACATATTGCGGTACTGTCAAACAGAGAGAGAGAGGGGAGTGACAGAGAAAAAGTAAGAGACAGACAGAGAGACAGAGACAGAAACAGAGGGAGAAAGACATAGAGACAGAGACAGCGAGACAGAGACAGAGGCAGAGAGACAGAGAGACAAAGACAGAGACAGAGACAGAGACACACAGAGACAGAGAGACAGAGACACACAGAGACAGAGAGACAGAGGCACAGAGAGACAGAGGCACAGAGAGACAGAGGCACAGAGAGACAGAGACTCAGAGAGACAGATACAGTGAGTAAGAGAGAAAAGGGGAGATCAGGTAGACAAGGATAGAATAAAGATTAACCTAATGGGAGACGAGAGAACTGAATACGGAGGGTAGTGCCTAAAGGAAGATAAAAGATGAAGGCAAAGGGTTGGTTCAGCGAATGTGTCTGGATAGGAAAGAGAACGCAGGATGTGAAAAGGACTTAGGCTGGGAGTTGGACAGACCAGGAAAATGTGTAGGATGTGGAAACAAAGGATTGGAGATGTTGAACGGGAACGGGGAGGGCACTGAGTGGGAGGTGTTTAAGTCTGATCTAATAGAGGTGTTTAAGTGGATAAAAGGTTTTAACAAGGGTGACGCAAACAAGGTCATCATATTAAGACAAAGCGGCAGGACTCACAGTAATGGATTTAAACTGGAGAAATTTAGATTTGAGAAAGGAATAGGCAAGACTTGGTTTACTAATAGGGTGGTCAACGAATGGAATAGACTTAGTAACCATGTAGTGAGCGCTGAAACTCTCAGTTGTTTTAAGAAACGGTTAGATAACGTTATGGATGGGGATGAAAGGCGGTAATGGGCATGGAACTGCCTAATGTAGGCCATATGGTCTCTTGTAGTCTCCTTTATTCTTATGTTCTTAAGGCAAGATAAAAGATATTCCAA
>NC_134793.1:36042245-36052245 GCF_046742065.1 Oratosquilla oratoria | reverse complement strand
TGCTTTCCTGACCACTGTGATAATTGTACTCTATTTCCATATATATATACACAAACACAATTTTATACTCACAAACACGTACATTTGTGTATAATGTAACACACAGAAGGCTCTGTCACAGATAAATAGATAGGACTGGAGGTAACTAATAATTTTTCTAAGTACACTGGGAAAAATGCGTGGGGAAGACACCGAGTTTATTTTAATGTTTGTTTGTTTGTTTTAGCTGTCAACAAACTATTTCATTCAAGTAAAAGGTTATTCCTTTACTGGAAAATTTGGCAGTATCGCCTACCGTCAGCCAGAATGAAATATATAAATTCACCATCAAAGTGACAATGTCAAATCTGGCTCAAATCCTTCACGTTCTTTTATTCCTGAATTTATACCTTGCCGGCATTTAGTCTCTCTACCCGGTGTCGTCTATAGATATTATGTACAACTTTTTGTTTTTATTTATCACGTGAGCTTTGAAATGCATAAATAAAAAATGCTTTGCTATGATGATATTCGTACAGATTTTACTTTCTAAACACCAGAAGAATCTTTTCATCTTTGGGAGCACCAATATATTAAGTTTACTTTTTTATTGCTTTTGATTTACAATTTTTGATTAATTTATTCATAAGAGAATAAGGTTTTTATAACGTTTATCCTGGTTGAATATAGAGGTTTTAAATGTACACTTCTCCTAAATCTACGCACCAATATCATTTCGAAATATTTCGTCCATTTGAAAATTATTTCGAAAAATACCTCTTCAACATTACCCGGTTAATATATATATTAAAGAAAAAACTTCTCAAAAACTTTATAGAAACATCGAGAAACGAGACAGTTTATATAGCTAGGAGTTACGAATTTTCATGCTCAACGATGTACTTATTCTAAATGTTGGGGTCTTTGAGTGTTCGCTTTTGGAAAAAAAGAAAAGGAAAATCTTCGACTGACCCGGAGGCGTGTTTTAACTGGATTTTGGCTCGAGGCTCTCGTTGGCTCATGCATGCGGCCACCGTGGGACTCGACCAGACGGGGATCCCTGAGGAGAGTTTAAGAGGAAACAACTAAAGAGATAAATGTTACTTTGTGTGTTCTTTTTATGCGTGTGTGTGTTTGTGTGTGTGTGTGTGTGTGTGTGTGTGTGTGTGTGTGTGTGTGTGTGTGTGTGTGTGTGTGTGTGTGTGTGTGTGCGTGTGTGCGTGCGTGCGTGTGTGTGTATCTATTTACCTAATTGTATTTACCTAGTTTTATTTTACGGGAGGGGGAGCTATGCTCGTGGATTCCCGTCTTTGCATCTCATAATATCTAGTTTGTTCTTAAATTCATGTATGGTGTTTGCATACACTATTCTTTCATCCAATTTGTCCCAGACATCCACCACTCTGTGTGGAAAGCTGCTTTTTCAGATATCTTCTATAAATGTCCTTTTTTTGTGCGCGCGCGCGTGTGTGTGTGTGTGTGTGTGTGTGTGTGTGTGTGTGTGTGTGTGTGTGTGTGTGTGTGTGTGTGTGTGTGTGTGTGTGTGTGTGTGTGTGCATGTGTGTGGGTATGTGTGTGGATGTGTGTGTGTGTGTGTGTGTGTGTGTGTGTGTGTGTGTGTGTATGTGTGTGTGTGTGTGCGTGTGTGTGTGTGTGCGTGTGTGTGTGTGCGTGTGTGTGTGTTCGTGTGTGTATGTGTGTTCGCGTGCGTGTTTGTGTACCAATATCAGTATATCGATACATATGCATTATATACATACACATGTACGTACATCCAATTTTATGAACTTCCCAGTCTCCGTTACCAGAAGAACCACAACAGAGATCTCGACATCGAGACTGATCACCAAGGCAATATTGCCTGACATATCTTGCCTGACAACTCTTGCCTGACAACTCTTCCCCGAGAAGAAGAATGCTGCTGACGACGCCAAGCGTCTCGGGGGACAAGAGTTCTCCCGAAGGAGAGTGAGTGACAAGTCCCATCTGTCATCTCACGATCTCGGACATCTTGCACCACTGACGTGTGAGCGAAGTCCAACGATGGACCCTTGGCCCGGGATGAAGAATCTATCTCCATCATACTATGGGTTGATGGTAACATTGATAATGGGGGTGATGATAGTGGTTGTGGTTGTGAATGCAGTGGAGGTGGTGGTGGTTGTAATGGTAGTTCTTGTGGTTGTGATTGTGATGGCGGTGGTTGTAATTGTGGTTGTGGCGGTGACGGTTGTTGTGGTTGTGGTTGTTGTGGTTGTGAAAGCGGTGGTTGTAATTGTGGTTGTGGCGGAGGTGGTTGTGGCTGCGGTTGTGGTGGTTGTTGTGGTTGTGACGGTGGTGGTGAATGTGCTTGTGTTTGTGGTGGGGTGATGGGTGTATTGATGGTGGTTGTGGTGGTAAAAGTAGTAGTAGTAGTAGTAGTAGTAGTAGTAGTAGTAGAGTCAGTAGTATTGGTAGTGTTACTAGCGGTAGCAGTAGTCGCCTTGATGATAGTGATTATAATGATGTTTGTAGTGACTAATGACGGTGTTAGTGGGGGTTGTGCTACTACTACTACTACTACCACTACCACTACCACTACCACTACCACTACCACTATTACTACTACTACTAGTAGTAGTAGTAGTATGAATCGTAATGAAAGTAGTAATTAGTGTCACAAGTCCGACGAAGCCTGTCACACCTCACAGACTGGGCTAGGACCAAAAGAAAGTAAATGGGTGAAGAAATAAATAAAAATAAAAAATAAAAATAAGAAAATGGAAATGCTTTTTCATTTATTAGTGTAGAGTCCAAGGATATGTTCATATCTATATATGTATTGTGATCATATTTATTAACCACACCACGTTAATTCTAAGCCATCAACGTCGAGGAACTCGAGGAGGCATACATGCAGAAATTGATACATGATCAAGCGAAGGACTCGAACCCCTGCTCACACGTAACAAGTGACCATTGACTTAACCTACTACGCTATCAAGAGAGATATTGTGATCATATAACTCCCTTTGGCCTCATCTCCGCAAACGTTGTTCAATTCCTCATGCCACCCACCACCACCAGACGCACGTCCCACTTTGAACTCATGCCACAAGTCCCACAAGTAACTTGCGCATTCCCCACGTCTTTTGTTCATAACACTGGTTGGCTGGCTGGCTGGATGACCTAAGCCGTTCGTTCAACCGCTTTGGCTAACTCACATGCAAGTCATTTACCCAAGCTGCAGGCATGTTCGTGTGTACATGTGTCTGTTCGTGTACACACACACACACACACACACACACACACACACACACACACACACACACACACACACACACACACACACACACACACACACACACACACACACACACACACACATGTAAATATATATAAATGTATGTGTATGTATGTATGTATGTGTACGTGTATAATCGTATGAGCTTGATTACTTGTTTAAATGTCTACCGATATCTTGAGAAAATATCTTGAGAAAATATCTTTAGGAGTATCTTTTTTTTTCAGCACATATTTCCAAGAATTCTGTCTTGCAATTTATGTTCATTCTTATACATTTATTTAATTTTTATTTTATCTGCTTACCGGATTTTTCTTTTTCTAAGAAATTTCTAGGATATAAATAGTTTTGTCAATGCTAATTAATTTTGTGTATTCAGTATTCTCTATTGTTTCGCTATGAAATTGATAACGAACATATTAACAAATGGATATGGCTTGAGGTGGCGACACGCTAGGCATTTTTCGCTAGCATGCTACTTGCTTTTGCTACCCCGTTTGAGTAAAAATTACATCGGTTACGATTTTTTTTTTTATTAAATTTCCAAATGTCAAATTACTTTTGCTTCATATAATTAGAAGCTGAATGACGAACTAAGAGAAGTTAAACCTAGAATACGAATGACGTCCTTACGAAAGTCTAGAATATTGTATCCGAAGTCGTTTCTGCTCAAACGAAGAAGCGAAAGCAAATAGCATGCTATTCTAGTGTGCCACCATATTTACTGCTATGCAAATAATTTATCGATCTTGTGTTATGAACTTATCAAAATACACTATTTTCTTGGATGCGCATACAATAAACAGTGTTTTTTTCTAAGTAATAGTATTTGACAACAACAAAAATGATATACTCTTATCGTTCTTTATTTATGAAAATAATTGTTATTTGTTTGTACTTTTTCAATAAATGATAACTTAAGACACAAATACACGTGCTCACTTTTGAGGGATTTATTATAAAGACTTAAAAAAAAAAAAAAAAAAGTGCATTTTCTTAGCTCTGGTAAATTGTGGGTCATTTTTATCTGTCCGGGATGGTAATGACGTAGAAATTTACAAACTCTTCTCACGTCTGGCTGCCACTGACTACGTGCATAAATACAACAAACTGGGCACCCACACAATACATACAATTACATGCTAATCCTTGTATACAGCATCCAAATCATTGCCTGACACTAACGCTCTTTCCTTTTCTTTCTTTTGTCTGATGCAGGTAAGGCTCGGATGGATTGTCGAACCCCCGTCATATTCGCCTTTATGGTCTGTCAGGAAAAAATCGGTGGTGAGCATTCCAGCAGATTTGTATTTCTAAGGTGATGTATAAATATATATATTACATATACTGTATTATACATATATATATATATATATATATATATATATATATATATGTATATATATGTATATGTATGTATATATATATATGTATATATATGTATATGTATGTATATATATATGTATATATATGTATATATATATATATATATATGTATATGTATATATATATATATATGTATGTAAATATATATGTATATATATATATGTATATGTATATATATATATATGTATGCATATATATGTGCATATATGTATATATATATGTATATATATATGTATATATGTATATATATATATATATGTATATATATATATGTATATATATGTATATCATATTATATATATGTATATATATATATATGTATATATATATGTATGTATATATATATATATATATATATATATATATATATATATATATATATATACATATATATATGAAATCAAGTAACGTAGATATCGTAACACAAGAGTAAAATCAAACTTAAACCCACTCTTGGAGAAAGATAAGCTGTGATACAGAGTAAACCGTATATTTCGACCACTAGCTGTGGTCCTCTTCAGCAGTTACAACTATTGGGTACATAGATAAGAACTTGTATACAGAGGAGGAAGCTACAATAGGCAACTCAGTAAGCCTCAGGTCACGTGCCCTGAGTTAGGTCGGACGTTTCGTCCTCAGGAAATGAATTTATTAACTATCATACTAATAATGGCATCTGCTGACCATTGACCTCTGGAAGTGTTATAATTTGGAAACTGTTTTATTAATGAGGACTCAATAATTTTTCTTTTAAAACTACAATGTGATTTATATACTGTAGCTGCATTCTTCCAATCAATTCTGTGATCTAAAAGACTAGAATGGAGGAATACAGCAGAGTTTTCTTGGCCGTATTTTAAAGAATTTTTATGTTCTTTGATCCTAGTAGGTAGATCACGTCCCGTTTGTCCCCAGTACACTTTATCACAATCGAGACATGGTATTTTATATACTCCGGGGTTGTCCTTATTAGATGTTCTGTGATGGACATTTACTACTTTTTTGAAAATATTATTTGGGTAACTAAATGTAATCCTAATTTGGTTACTAGGTAATAATTTTGATGCGGCATTTATCGATTCATTATAAGGGAGTTTGATATTTGATTTTTCCCAGACAAATTTTGTATTGGAATTGGTTGTTCTAAAATAACTGGCTTTAGCTTTGCTGAGGACTTTTGTCAAAAACCAGTCTGGGTATCCTATTTTTAGTAATTGAGTGCATACTGATTCAATTTCTGAGTTGAGAAATTCCGGGCTGCAAATCCGAAGAGCTCTTAGATAAAGGCCCGAGGCAACAATGTATTTTATATTATCCGGATGATTACTGAAAAAATGTAAATACGAGTAACTGCCCGTATGAGTAGGCTTCCTGTATATTGAAAAAGACAAATCATCTGGACATCTGATCATTAATATGTCAAGGAAAGGTATTCTTCCTTCAATTTCCCATTCTACTTTAAATTTCATGTTATGTGCTAAATTATTGAGACTGTTTTGGAGGTGGCCAAAGCAACTCGGGTTCCCTGCTTGCCCGCCACGTTCTGCCTCTACTTGCCTATCACCGGGAGGCCTTGGAACTCTCTTCCTCAGCCCTATATACTTTTTCTCCAGACTGTGCCTTTCGCGAAGGAGAGTCGAAGTGTCTCCCATCTAAAAATACTCGACTTCGATAAGGCGTATTTTTGTTTTTCATTCTTTTTTTTTCATTTTATTTCATCTTTGTTTTATTTTATTTTATTATATTGTATTTTGTTTGTTTTTTTATTTATCTGTTCATTTTTATTTATCTATTTGTTTATTTATTTCATTTGTCTTTTTTTTTTCCACGCTGAAAAATAAGAGAGAACGCCCTGTGAAAAGGTCGCGTCTTGCAAATGCGTCGTCTCGTTAGCGGATGTTCGATGACGTGTTAGATACGTCGAACAAAACATACAAATCTCTCTCTCTCTCTCTCTCTCTCTCTCTCTCTCTCTCTCTCTCTCTCTCTCTCTCTCTCTCTCTCTCTCTCTCTCTCTCTCTCTCTCTCTCTCTCTCTCTCTTTCTCTCTCCCTTTCTCTCTCCCTTTCTCTCTCTCTCCCTCTCTCTCTCTCTCTCTCTCTCTCTCTCTCTCTCTCTCTCTCTCTCTCTCTCTCTCTCTCTCTCTCTCTCTCTCTCTCTCTCTCTCTCTCTCTCTCTCTCTCTCTCTCTCTCTCTCCCTCTCTCCCTTCCTTCCTCCCTTCCTCTCTCCTTCCCTCCCTCTCTCCCTCCCTCCCTCCCTCTCCCACTTCCTCCCTCACTCCCTCTCTCACTCACTCCCTCACTCTTTTTCTCTTTTCCCTCTAAGATTCATTAAAACCGGTATATCAACCTCAGACGTTAATTTGACATTTCCTATTCATCAGTGTGTGTGTGTGTGTGTGTGTGTGTGTGTGTGTGTGTGTGTGTGTGTGTGTGTGTGTGTGTGTGTGTGTGTGTGTGTGTGTGTGATCATGTATTTCTGTGTTCCTGGTTGTATATATTCATGTGTATATGGTTGTGTCTGATTGTTGTATGTTTTTGTTTGTATTTATGTTGAAATGAATAACTTATGCCTATCTTTGCCTTTTCTTTCTACCAATACATTGTGACTATAATGTATATTATGGCAATTACTTTTTTTATCAAATATCTCAATTGCAAAGAGAGCCTTGGCTAATTCCATTGTGTGACTGCGTAACAAACTGTCGTGTTAATTTCACTTGGTGACGTAGGGAAAGAATGAAGTTTGGATTGGCTTGTGCTCTTTATTCAGATTAAGATACGTGCGCATCGGCCTCAGGACAGACGTGGCGTGGTCCCCGGAGTGGGGGACCGATCACGAAGGCCTAGTGACGCTCTACTTGTGTATATATACTGTATATATATATATATATATATACATATATATATATATATATATATATATACATATATGTATATATATATATATATATATATACATATGTATATATATATATATATACTAGTGTGTGTGTGTGTGTGTGTGTGTGTGTGTATAAACATATCTGAGGGCAGGGTTATACCTTTCTTGAGTGTCAACGAACTTCCAACCGTTAGGTCTTCAGCTGTTTGTCTGTTTGCACTGTTCACACTGTTTTCAGTGTCAGACAATTAATATAAGAATGAAGGAGAGTGCTAGAGACCATAAGGCCTACTCTAGGCAGCTCCATGTCATTACCACCTTTTATTCCCATCCATAAGATTATCTAACTTGTTAAAACAATGGTTGTTTCAGTCCTAACTACTACGCGGTTACCAAATTCTAATAAATTCGTTAAGCACTCTATTGGTAAACCAGTTTCTGCCTATTTCTTTCATAAATCTAAATTTGTCTAATCGAAGGGCTTCTTAAGTCTCTCTTTACGAGACCCTTTGAAAAAATTCTAACTGCCGCCAGGCGATTTTATTCAGTTAATAAAAAGCTCCTCGAAGGGAATCGTGAGTGATGATTTTTTTTTTTTTTTTTTTTTACTGATGATAGTGTAGTGACTCTAGTGGTTTTAGTGATGGTATTGGTGGTATGGAAATGGTACTGGAGGTCTTAACGGTAGTGGTATAACTTGATGATGGCAGAAGCCTTGATTCCGGTGTTTTTGACGTTGGTGTTAATTTTCGCTTTGGTGTTGGTATCTGGTGTTAACACCAGTGGTATTGGTGGTAGTGGATGGTGATGGTTATGGTGGCAATGGTGACTGTGTAGCTACTGCTGCTGCGGCGGGAGGCGGTTCGGCGGCGGTTGGGCGGCGGTTGGCTGCGCGGTGGGCATGGCTCAGTCGTGACGAGAGGTAGCGGCTGGCCACGAGACAGGACGGGTTAATGCTGGCCTCGACTCCTAATGCCCACGACGAGATCCTCCCATCCACTCCCCTCCCCTCCCCTCCACTCCCCTCCCCTCCCCTCCACTCCCATCCACTCTCCTTCACTCCACTCCCATCCCCTCTACTCCCATCCACTCCCCTCCACTCCCATCCACTCCCCTCCACTTCCTTCACTCCACTTCCTTCACTCCACTCCCTTCACTCCACTCCCTTCACTCCACTTCCATCACCTCCACTCCCATTCCCTCCACTCCCATTCCCTCCACTCCCCTTCACTCCACTCCCGTCCCCTTCACTCCACTCCCATCCACTCCACTCCCCTTCATTTCACTCCCCTTCACTCTACTCCCCTTCACTCCACTCCTATCCCCTCCACTCCCCTTCACTCCACTCCCCTCCACTCCCACCCACTCTCCCTCACTGCACTCCCATCCCCTCCGCTCCTCTTCCATCCCCTCCCCTCCACTCCCATCCACTTTCCCTCACTCCACTCCCATCCCATCTACTCCCCTCCCCTCCCCTTCACCCCCCTCCTCTCCCATCCACTCTCCTTTACCACTTCACTCCCATCTACTCCCCTCAATCCACTACCATCTACTTCCACTCCCCTCCCCTCTGCTTCCATCCATTCTCCTGCACTCCCTTCTATTCCCACCCACTCAATCCACTACCATCCATTCTCCTCCCCTCCACTCGCCATTACTCCCCTTCCATCCCCTTCCATCCACTTCCCACTCCCATTCCCCTCCCCTTCACTCCCCTCCACTCCCCTCCACTCCCCTCCCATCCCCTCCACTCCCCTCACCTGATTTCCCCTCCACTCCCCTCACCTGATTTCCCCTATTCCCTCACCTCACCTCACCACACCTCTCCACACCTCACCTCACCTCACCTCACCTCACCTCACCTCACCTCATTTCCCCTCCCCTCACCTCACTTCCCTCCCCCTCACCTCCCCTCACCTCACTTCCCTCCCCCTCACCTCCCCTCACCTAATTTCCCTTCACCTCATTTCCCCTCATTTCCCCTCATTTCTCCTCATTTCCCCTCCCCTCTTCTTATCTCCCATTCTTTCTCTTACTTTCTCCTCTTCTTCTTTTTCCTTTCCTTCCCCTTTTTATTTTTTCTCTTCCACTCTCCTCTTTTCTTCTCTTTTCTTCTTTCATTTCTCTCCTCGCCTCTCTTCACCTCTCCTCTTTTCTCCTCTTTTTCTCTCTCCTCTCCTCCTATCCCTTTCTCTCCTAATATCTCATTTTCTCCTGTCTGTTCATCTTCTCTCCTCTCCTATTCTCTCCTCATTTCCTCTCTTCTCTTTTCCTCTCTCTTCTCTTTTTCCGTCTCCCGTCCTCTTTTCTCTTGTCTCTCCTACTTAATTTCTCTTTCTTCTCTAATATTCCCTACTTTTCCTTGTCCTCCTCATCTCCATTCCATTTCCTTTTCTCTCTTCTCCCCTCTCTTCCCCTCTCTTCCCCTCTCTTCCCCTCTCTTCCCCTCTCTTCCCCTCTCTTCCCCTC
>NC_134793.1:36027245-36039745 GCF_046742065.1 Oratosquilla oratoria | reverse complement strand
CCACTCGGGCGTGGGAAAGGAACCGGTTGGGACGCCCTTAGTAAGCTGCTCCCTCGACCGCACCCGCTCTTCTTTGCTCTTTTTCTCTCTTTCTCTCTTTTCTCTTTCTCACTCTTGGAGATCGTGGGATCCTTATGATTCATGGAGGACGTCATGTCCTCGATTTAAGGTTTCTTTCTATTGGAACTTTTTCGATTTTTAGTGAAATTAATACTAAAAGCTCTGGTGGCAAAGAGTGGGAATATCAAGAGCTTTGACGAGTTAAAGTGGCAGCAAACTAGGCTAGCATGCTACTTGCATTTGCTAACTTGTTTGAGTAGCAACTACCTCGGTTATAATATTCTAGATTTCCGTAAGAACATCTCAACAATGTGTCTAACATTTGTATAGGTTCTAATTCCCTTATTTCGTCATTATGATCCTCATTATATTACGCAAAAATAATTTGACATTTGGAAAAAAAAATAAAAAATCATAACCGAAATAGTTTTTACTCAAAGTAACAAAAGCAAATAGCATGTTAGCGAGAAATGCTAAGTGTGCTGTCACTTGTATAGTCCTGGCGTTCCTAAATTCCCTTGACCAGCGTTTGACAGAGTAAAACCGATAAATCAATTTTATCTTACGTTAAACCAGGCCGTTGCCATGGTGATAAATAGAAAGGACTAGACCAAGTGCGGCCTTATGCGGCCTTTGATATACAAATTATTTTTTTTTAAAGACCTTGAATACTTTTTAAGTCTGAAATCATTATACACCTGAAACTTATAATATAATAAAAGGGATAAAATAATTGAAAAAAAATAATAATTTGTTCAGTGCGTCCTCTATGTGGGTAAGGTGGTCTTCATGCACAAAAAGGTTCCCCATCCCCGGACTAGACACTTTCAGAATAAAAGTGGAGATGTCAACTGTTAAATCTTTTGTTTAATCCATTGGTTCAAATTGAGAAAGTCGGAATGAATCTTCGTGGTAGAGGACCGTAGTATTAAGTTCCAGTAACACCACTGCATTCCTCGAGCATAAGATATGGTATTAAGTTTCTTTAAGATAACAGCGATGTCGGTTAAAGTATCAGATCTTTATGGTATCTTACCGGTAACACGACAGTATGGTGTTGTGTTTCAGTAACACTAAAGATGAATGTGTAAGTATTCAACAGCGCTGTCTGTGCAGCTGCTGAAAAGAGAGACAGCTAAGAAAGCGCATAAGATAAACAGTTGTGTATTTATGATATCACCTGATACCGTGACGTCATATATCTGTTGGTGACGTCATGTCGCCATCCACTCTGAGTCGTTGCAACAGAAATTTCCCTCACCAGTTTTTTACTTTTTTTTTATTTCTCCTTGTTTTTTTTTTCTTGTCATGACAGTAGAAAGTGGGACGAACTCGTATATTTGAAATGAATTGAGATTGAAGTCATATATGAGGAAAGTGAAAATAATTTGTTTTCATTTTATTTTATTTTTCTTTAAAGCAATGACTTTACTGGTCAACCACTAAAGAGTTCTATTACGGACAAGGATTTGCATTTAACATTTTTATAATCACACACAGTCATAATACACACAAGTGCGTATGCACATAAACACGCACACACACACACACACACACACACACACACACACACACACACACACACACACACACACACACACACACACACACACACACACAATTGTGGTTAGTGTCGCGGACTGTCATTCAACAGTACCGTGATCGCTCACCACTCTTGAGCACGAAATCAGCTCTATAATGTCAACTGTTACTGTCTCCCTTACGCAAGGGGATGTGTGTAGTATGATTAGGGTAAGCGATCCATACATCGGCCCATATATGATCTCTGAGCTTTCATCCTTTTGAGTTGAATATCCACATAAAAAAGGGATGAATATATTCTATTATGGCTGACGTCAGGCGATTTAATTCATTTACGTGGGTTAATCCACAGATTACGTTGATCGTTTTTTGCATTTTTATGAGTTTTTGGTTCACCCAAGGGAGCCTCTCCTCTCCGACGCCCCCCTCCTTTACTTCGTTATTTAACGGTTAAATCCAAACTTGATTAAACCCACGATGGTCCTCTTTATTCCACTTGTGATTTTATTCAGCTAAGTGGAAGTCTCTTCTCATTCAAGAAGTAAAAGAAAAAAAGAGGAAAAAAAGAGAAAAAAAAAATGGGTTGTTGGACTCAAGGTTGGCTGAGATCATAAAGACGGAAAAGGAGTTTGATTAAAAATTTGAAATTGACTTTTCTTCCTCTTTCTCTTCCTCTCTTTCTCCATCTCTTTCTGTGTGTGTGTGTGTGTGTGTGTGTGTGTGTGTGTGTGTGTGTGTGTGTGTGTGTGTGTGTGTGTGTGTGTGAGAGAGAGAGAGAGAGAGAGAGAGAGAGAGAGAGAGAGAGAGAGAGAGAGAGAGAGAGAGAGAGAGAGAGAGAGAGAGAGAGAGAGAGAGAGAGAGAGAGAGACCCTACCTCCCTCTTCCTTTTCCTTCTTCTTCTTCCCCTCCTTTTCCCTCTCCATCTAACTCTCCTCCCTTTCCTGTAGTAGCCTCTTTTCCTTCCTCAACCCCTCTCCCCCTCTCTCCCTCTCTCTCCCTCTCCCTCTCTCCCCCTCTCCCCCTCTCCCTCTCTCCCTCTCTCCCTCTCTCCCTCTCCCTTTCTCCCCCTTTCCTACTCTCCCACTCTCCCCCTCTCTCCCTCTCTCCCCCTCTCCCACTCTCCCTCTCTCCCCCTCTCCCCCTCTCCCCCTCTTCCTCTCTTCCTCTCCTTCCTTCAGAAGCGTTGCCCCCCGGGCTCGACCGAATCTCGGACCGCCTGGGCTGAAAACAAGACTCTTCTGTCGACTTCGCGCAGCGACCGACGAGGAAGAGTCTTGATGTCCGACCCTCCCCGAGTCTGCACCTCGATCCTCCATTCAGCCAATCTCCAGGAATCATGTACCGCCGAACTGGGACGATTTCGGCACTTTTATTATTTTGTTCTGGTTGTCGCCAAGGGTTGACTTCCTAGTTAGAATAGAATGCGAGTTAATGTCCTACCTAAAGGTTTAATTCCATGGGTGTAGGGTCAATATCCTAAGGGTATGCAATTAAATGTCCCGTAGTTAACTAGAATACAAACTTCGAATACGTAATCGTAACTGAAATATCATTAACCCGATTACTCTCAGAGACTTATCTCCTGATAAGTAAAACAGAACAAAATGTATTAAGTTCGCCGCCACAGTGAAGTTGTAAACCTTCTGGTTCAAATTCAATTGACTCCTGAGCTCTTTACGAAAAGAAAAAAAAGAAAAAAAAAGGAAAATCAAAATTTTGGTAAGAAGGCTTTCCGTCACCTGGACTTTGCCTCCTTCGTGAGACTCTTGGATGGTGTGATCTCAGGAAGACCTCTGCTTTCTACTGCAAGTCACTTTGGAGAGAGATGATGACCAGCGGCGGAACAAGAAAGGGGGCGATGCTTTACTGAAGAAGCCTTTTCTCATAAGATTTCTTGCAAGTCACAAGAGAGAGAGAGAGAGAGAGAGAGAGAGAGAGAGAGAGAGAGAGAGAGAGAGAGAGAGAGAGAGAGAGAGACGGAACAAGAAAGGGGCGATGCTTTGCTGAAGAAGCCTTTTCTCATAAGATTTCTTGCAAGTCACGAGAGAGAGAGAGAGAGAGAGAGAGAGAGAGAGAGAGAGAGAGAGAGAGAGAGAGAGAGAGAGAGAGAGAGAGAGAGAGAGAGAGAGAGAGAGAGAACCTGAGGAGGAGAAAAGGCGTGGGAAACCAATCGGGTCATATCAGAGACGTAAAGAAGAAAGTGGAAGGGGAAGATTAAATCTTTGTCCCTTATGACCAAGCTCTCTAGGTGAACTTGAGCTTTCTGAAATAACTTTCTTTAATTTATTTATCTATTTATCTATTTATTTATTCATTTATTTATCTATTTATCTTATTGCTTATTTTATTTATCTATTTATACATTTATTTATCTATCTTATTGCTTACTTTATTTATTTATTTATTTTTATTTTTTGAGGCACAAGCTCCTTGATCCCATAGCCTCGAATCACCATGAATCTTTGGAAGAATCACCGCCCTCCCATCGGCCCTTCCAAGGCGTTAATATGGTACCATGTAATTCACCACGTTGCCGAAAAGATCAAAATCGTGACATTCCTGGAGAAATTGATTCATTTATTATAGGTCATGGTCTTTATCCCGAATCTAAAGGGAAAAAGAAGTACGAAAAAAAGAAAAAAAAATTGCGCTGCAGCCAAAAGGATTCGTTCAGGAAAGATGATGGTTGATTTTTTTTTTCTTTTTTTTTCTTTTTTTTTTTTTTTTGCGGGGAAGGGAGAGAGAGCATCAATACAACTTTTTTGTATGTAGAAAATATCGCCCAAGAAAGATGATAGTCAAATAATGTGAACTAATATTTTAGAGACATGAGGACAACACTCCGAATCGTACAAAAAGAAAGAAAAAAGAAAACTGAGCGTTGGATTTTGGATGACTGGCATTTATTTTGATTTTACAATTGCTTGTTTATTTGCAAACGAGAAGACCTGTCCGGCAATGATACAAAGGGCCCTGTAGACACTATCCAGTAGAGAGCCCAAAAAAGGGTTTCCTTTGTATATTATTCTCGGGTGCATGTGGACCTCTGTGCCAAAACAGGTAAAAATCCGTTGAGAAATGACGATTGCTTCAGAACAAACACAAGCAAACACACACAAACAAGCAAACAGCAAACAAATGAACACAACTAAACAAACACATCAAGTACATCAAATTTCGACTTTGTTTATTGAATATCTTTAAAAAATAACCAGCTGGTGTTCATGGAGCGAGTGATAGCCATCAACCCCTTTAGTTGCAGTTCCTATGTGGCGACGTTGTTCATTACAAAAATAACCCTTCAGAGGAGAGAAGCGCTGGTAAACTACAGACCATAACAACAACAACAACAACAAAAGCTTTAACGCTATTAACAACAACAACAACATCAACACTGTTAACAATAACATTAATACCAACAACAGCAACAGCAACATTAACACTAACAGCAACAGCAACAACATTAACACTTAATAACAACAACAACTTTAACAACAATAACAATAACCGCAACAAAAACAACCCATTCAATACGACGTCCTCTCATCAGCTGAATAAGATCGTCTACTGTCAACCAGAATGAAATCGTACAAGGTCGTGAACGTACTGTTTGAACAACGAGTGTTGAGATATAGAAACTATTGTCAGATCAAACACAGCCATCTGGCGTTCCACTGATCAAATTTTTTTCTCATGGTACGAGATCTCGCGTCGTGACTGTTCATTATATCCTTCAGATCTCAGCCCAGGTTACTAAATCTTCTCCTAATGAAGTCACCACTTGGGTCTTTCCCCCACTAAGACTCCAATTCGTCGCCGTAGGAAGTAGTTTATCGCCTAAAGAAAATATAGGAGACCCTCCCCGGGACCCCACTGTGATTTAAGTGCGGCGGGGAAGCTAATTTAGAACGCAGGCTTCTGGTTCCGCGGAAGAAAGGCGCGCCAGAGCCGAAACGTGTAATACCGTGAGTGTGAGACTACACGATTCAACAATTAGGTTAGGTAAGATTTATGTAGTTGGTTTAGAGTATCGGGTTACGCTCGAGGATTAAGTTGGATGACGGCTGAGAATTATTAGCCTTGGTGTTCAGTTTCAAGGGGTCTGTTATCGTGTTCTAAAAGCGTCGTGGTGGAGAGCGGGACGGTTCTGGTAGAGGCTCGGAGAGTGGGCCAAGGGGGAGGTGTCTTCAGACCCACAATCATTCCACTTTACGGGTGTGAAGTCGTCGATCTTATTTTTGCCACGGTGGGCCGTACTCAGGACCCTTCCTACGAAGTGATTTCCTTCTGAATTCTTATTTACTTGTCTATTTGTTTGTTTATGTGTTTGTCTTTTCATTTGTCTTTTTTATTTGTCTATTCATTTATCTATTTATTTAGTTGTTTCTTTATTCATTTATCTATTTGTCTATTTGTTTATTTTTATTTATTCATTTCTTTATCTATTTCTTTGCTTATTTTTTATTGATTTGTTTATTTATCTACTATGTTATTTATTCACCTGCGTATTAATTTCTTTATTAACTGATAAGTAGACTTATCTATTTATTATCTATTTATTTATTTACATATTGTTATGAATCTTTTCCATGTAGTTGAAAACTGATACAAGTGATCAAATGTGTTTATTGAAAAGAGAACGTGTTTATAGAATATTGTAGTTCCGTTAATAGGAATTTGTATGGTTTCCACAACATTGCGTTCATATTCCTTGTCAGTTCCTCACTCTTGACCGAAACTTTGTGAAAACGGCGACAACGCTACATCAAGACTGGACAGTCCATACCCGCGGACTCCGTAAGTCGTCCCGGACTCCGTAAGTCGTCCCGGACTCCGTAAGTCGTCCAGGACTCCGTAAGTCGTCCCGGACTCCGTAAGTCGCCGCTGACTCCGTAAGTCGTCCAGGACTCCGTAAGTCGCCGCGGACTCCGTAAGTCGCCGCGGACTCCGTAAGTCGCCGCGGACTCCGTAAGTCGCCGCGGACTCCGTAAGTCTCCCCGGACTCCGTAAGTCTCCCCGGACTCCGTAAGTCGCCGCGGACTCCGTAAGTCGCCGCGGACTCCGTAAGTCGCCGCGGACTCCGTAAGTCGCCGCGGACTCCGTAAGTCGTCCCGGACTCCGTAAGTCGCCGCGTACTCCGTAAGTCGCCGCGTACTCCGTAAGTCGCCGCGGACTCCGTAAGTCGCCGCGGACTCCGTAAGTCGCCGCGGACTCCGTAAGTCGCCGGGGACTCTGTAAGTCGCCGGGGACTCTGTAAGTCGCCGGGGACTCTGTAAGTCGCCGGGGACTCTGTAAGTCGCCGGGGACTCTGTAAGTCGCCGGGGACTCTGTAAGTCTCCCCGGACTCCGTAAGTCTCCCCAGACTCCGTAAGTCGCTGCGGACTTCGGAAGTCGCCACGGACTCCGTAAGTCGCCCCAAAGCTCATTCTTCTTATTATCTCCGAAGAGCAGTGGTACCAATTAAACATGGAGAACGTTATACCGTTATAACCGACCCAACCGCTTTAACCGCCACAGACGTGTACCGTTAGGAAACTTCAGCCTTCTCACTAATGGAAGCTTTGCTCATTTCAATAAAATCGCCTGACGGGAAGCTGACTATAACCGTGGTTCCTAAACTGACTTCTCTAGGTTTAGGTGTCGAAAGAATTTTGCTATGGGACCCGTAAACTAGAAATTGGTATAATTTGAGGTTCAAACTATTTGATTTATAGTGTTGGAGGGACCTCTAGTTACGTAACTAGAAAATAGTTTAGGAAACAAGTCAAGAACCTTTGGAGCAAAACATGTACTTCGAGCGAATTCCCGAACGGGTGAGTACACACCTACATAATTCTACTGAAGAGGCCTACAGCGTACTCCAAGTGGTTGTACTGGTACTCTAAAAGATTGTACTCCCTTGTCAGTGCCCTAACTGTTCACCACCAGAGGTGCTCTCTCTGGACTTCCCAGTACTCCAATCTACTCCACATTATCAAAAGAACACTTCAAATTGAGTGAGTACCACTCCAACTCCATTTCTTACCATCTGAGTCTCACTCGACCATAACACCGCCCCCTTTTTCTCTCACTTTATCCTATCTATATCACACTCCCATCACCACACACCACTCAGCTGCGTGTCTTTACCACTCTTCGATCGTCCCTTCGATCGTCTAATGCCCTCGTTTCTCCACCGTGTGTCTGGATCGATCACTCCTTAAAAACTTCATCATCCTTCCCATCTCTCCACTTCTTCCAGTCTCCGTCACTTCATTTCGCCATTCCATACACGAGTACGTCTCTCTATTACTACATCTCATCTTCACGATTCCCCAAGTTCTTCATTACTTCCTCCATCTTTCCACCATGTTCATCTCTACTACATCACTCCGCCCCTTCTCCCTTTACTAACTCCTAATTGCTCCCCTTTCCTCCATTACTTTTCTTGTCTCTCCACCACTTTCTTTGAACACATGAGCATAAGAATGAAGGAGACTGCAAGAGACAATAAGGAAATTCCATGTCCATTACCATCTATCATCCCCATTCCACATAGTCATCTAGCCTTGTCTTTAAATGACCGATAGTTTCAACCCTCATTACATGGTTAAAAAGTCTATTTCATTCGTTGACCACTCTATTGGTGAACTAATTCTTGCCTATTTCCTTCTCAAATCTAAATATGTCCAGATTAAACCCATTACTGCTAGTCCTGTCCTGTTGTCTTTGCTACACTATCTCCCATCATCTTTTGACTAAGTGGAATCACTGCCATACACGTGTTACTTAGCGTCTGATGCTGGCCAGGACGGAATTTGAGGAGAACTCCAGTAGACCAGAATCACATAACATTCTTTTAATGACTTGAGACTAAGTTCCACTCAAAGAAGAATGCTGATCATTTTTAGATTCTGCTATCTGCCCCTTTCTGGTACACCTCCTCAAAGTTCCTCTTTATCACCTCTACGACCACCTCCGGGGTAAAGGCGTTGTTTGTCGACGACGATGCACATAATACATGGTGTCAAAATCCCCCCCCTTTTCTCTCTCTCTCTCTCTCTCTCTCTCTCTCTCTCTCTCTCTCTCTCTCTCTCTCTCTCTCTCTCTCTCTCTGTCTCTCTCTGTCTCTCTCTCTCTCTCTCTCTCTCTCTCTCTCTCTCTCTCTCTCTCTCTCTCTCTCTCTCTCTCTCTCTCTCTCTCTCTCTCTCTCTCTCTCTCTCTCTCTCTCTCTCTCTCTCTCTTATGCATACGCACGTACACATACATATACAAACACATTATATGTATGTACATATATATATATATGCGTGTGTGTGTGTGTGTGTATGTGCGTATGTATGGGTGTATGCATGTATGTATGTATGTAGGTTGTATGTATATGTATATCAAAAATAAATCATACGAAAATCGACTAAAACACATGAATCTGTTTTCCCTAAAAAAGCGTAGACTCAGAGGTGACTTGATACAGGTCTTTAAGATTCTAAAGGGAATTGACAACATCAAAAGTGACCAAATTTTCACATTGAATGAGAATCAGACAAGAAACAATGGTCTCAAACTATCCGGAAATAGATTCAATTTGGAAGTAGGTAGAAACAACTTTGCCAACCGTGTAGTAAATGAATGGAATAAACTTCCTGCACAGGTAGTGCAATGTAGTTCAGTTCGAAGCTTTAAGAATCATTTAGATAAATACCTAAGTAAGATGCTGTAATGATTATAATTTATCTTATATTATTTGTTTTGTTTTGTTATCATTTGCCTGCCTGATTTTCATTTATTATTAGTTATATGTCACTTTATTATTATTTACTATTTACCTGTTTGTTTATTATTTAACTATACCTATGCATTTATTTATGTATTTTATTTGTTATTTACATTATTATAATTTTTATTTATTGTTTTATTATCAATATGATTTTTTTTCGCATCCGACCTAGATATGGATCAAAAGGTCTCCTGTCGGCATGCTCCGCCTTTGTAATCCTTTGTAATCACCAACCGCTGGAAAGCTTTTTGGTAGGCAGTTCTTTCTAAAGCCGCTTCCACACTTGTTGCATTTCCACGTTTCGTATCATCTTTGCGTACCACCTAGTGATACGATACGGTGCAACAGGGTATTGTACCCACTTGTTGCGTATCCGTATACAGCAGGCGGATACGCAACAAGTGGGTACAATACCCTGTTGCACCGTATCGTATCACTAGGCGGTACGCAAAGATGATACGATACGTGGAAATGCAACAAGTGAGGACGCGGCTTAAAGTATGATGTGTATCGCACTTCGCCCGTGTTCCTCTTCGGCCTTTGGTTTCCTCCAGCTCCCTTCACTTCTTGCGGGTATCCACCTTCTTCGTCTCCCGAAGTGTCCGCGTGTTTGTGGTCTGGTACCTTCTTGTTTGCTTGCTTCGGAGACGCAAGACGATCTTACTCCCGGAAGGTTCGAGTCCCGTAGACGACTTTAGTTATTTGGTTCTGGAGGTGTTTGCCATCATAAAGAAACCTTTCTAGCCTTCTGAGATTTTAACCTTTCTCCCGGAAGGTTCGAGTCCCGTAGACGACTTTAGTTATTTGGTTCTGGGGGTGTTGGCCATCATACAGAAACCTCTCTAGCCTTCTGAGATTTTAACCTTTTCGGAAAATTTGTGGCTCTGTCGAATTTTTTTCAAAATTATTTCTTTTATTCAATTTTGGATTTGCCTTCATTATTCTATCATTATTCTTGCCTCCTCTCCCTCCTTCCCACTTTCCCTCCCTCCCTCCCACTCTCCCTCCCTATTTCCCTCCCTCCTCCTCTACCTCCCTCCACCTCTCCCTCCATCCCTCTCTCCTTCCCTCTCTCCCCCTCTACCTCCCTTCCTCTCCCCTCCTCTCCCTCCCTCCCATTCTACCCACCTCCACCTTTCCCTCCCTCCCTTCCTCTCTCCTTCCCTCCACCTCTCTCTCCCCATCTACATCCCTCCATCTCTCCTTCCATCCCTCCCTCTCTCCTTCCCTTCCTCTCTCTCTCCTTCCCTCCCTCCCTCTCTCTCTCTTTCCCTCTCTCCCTAACTCTTTCCCTCCCCTCTATCCTTCCACCCACCTCTCCCTCCCTCTTTCCTTCCTCCCTCTCTCCCTTCCCCTCTATCTCCCTCCACCTCTCCCTCCCTCCCTGTCTCCTTTCCTCCATCTCTCCCTCCCTCTCTCCCTTCCTCCTCCCTCTCTTATTCACTCCTTCACTGTTTATCTCTCTCTCTCTCTCTCTCTCTCTCTCTCTCTCTCTCTCTCTCTCTCTCTCTCTCTCTCTCTCTCCTCTCCTCTCCTCTCCTCTCCTCTCCTCTCCTCTCCTCTCCTCTCTCTCTCTCTCTCTCTCTCTCTCTCTCTCTCTCTCTCTCTCTCTCTCTCTCTCTCTCTCTCTCTCTCTCTCTCTCTCTCTCTCTCTCTCTCTCTCTCTCTATCTCTCATTTTCTTTCTTCCTCCCTCCCTCTCACTCCTCTCTCTTCTCTCCTCCCTACCTCCATCTGACCCCCTCCACTCCCTCCCTCCCTCCTTCCCTCCCTCCTTCTCTTCATCCTCTCCCCTCCCCTCCCTCCTTCCCTTCATCCTCTCCCCTCCCCTCCCTCCTTCCCTTCATCCTCTCCCCTCCCCTCCCCTCCCCTCCCCTCCCCTCCCCTCCCCTCCCCTCCCCTCCCCTCTCCTCCTCTGCCCAGGTGAATTTGTTCTTCTCATGACCCGTATAATTTCGGCTGACATGTGTTTTCTCCGAGTCGGTCGGATTCCGCCGTCCAGCCACGGACTCTCTGACCTCTTGCCTTCTCCTTCTCGCCTTCTATTCCTTTTCTTCACTTCGTCTCTTTTTTTTCCACAATTTCCGGTGTCCAAAGGGATCCTGAGAAAAAATATGGATTTGGTGATATTTGCCTCCTCTCCTTCCCTTTTCCCTTTCTGCTATCCACTCCCCACTCTAATTTCTTTTAGTTTCTTCCTTCCTTCCTACAAATTTAGACTTCATTTCATTTGTTTTTCTTTCACCTCTTTTCGATACAGCTTATCCCATTAATATCTTCTTACTCTCTTCCCCATACTTGTTAGCATCTTTATATGCTCTTTTTCTCTCCTTCAGCTCTCTTCTCCTCTACCTTTCTCCACATTTCTCCATCTTCCATTTCCTTATCTCCCTATCCCTCTACTTATCTAATATTCTCATCTACCAAAGAGATCACTGTTGTTACTGAAACGTTACGTATGTTTGTACAATTATGGCAATGTCGTCGTTTGTGTCTGATATACAGAGTTTATTTATAGAAAACGTGTGGTGGTTTCGAAGACTGCGTATGAAGACTTACGCTTGTGTATGTATGCCTGTGTGTACATACTGTCTGTAGGTATGCAAGGTTTAAGGTATAACAACACAAAGCTGGATTGAATTGCTACTCTGTACGGAATATTTTGATCGAGATAATGTCACAGAGAGATAAATGAAATTATAAATTGATTTTCAGTAAAAAATATAGACAAATAAATGAATAAATATAAATAAGTAAATGTTTAAATAACTACATAAGTAAAAATATATCAGATAAATAGATGAAGAAATAGATATATAATTAGATAAATAAATAGATCAATAAAGTAATAGATAGATATATAGATGAATTGATAAATAATAATCATGATGAATAAATAGATATAAATAGATTAATAAATACTGTAGATCAATAAAGGAATAGATAAATATATAGATGAATTAATAAATAAGAATCATGATGAATAAATTGATATATAAATAGATTAATAAATAGATCATTAAAGTAATAAATAAATATATAGATGAATTAATATATAAGAATCAAATAGTAGATGAGGGTTAGTCTGAACATAGATATGAAGGGTCGAGACCCCAACCGACGAAGGTACTCCCTCACTCCCG
>NC_134793.1:36002245-36012245 GCF_046742065.1 Oratosquilla oratoria | reverse complement strand
GACGAGGATCAAAGGAAAGTGGACAGGAATCAAAATAGATAGAACAAGGAAGGAAAAACGGAAAAGAGGAGGAAGGTATTTAGTCGTAATTCTAGTAAAATCTCGAAACGGAAGAGAGGCGGAGGAGGATGAGTAGGAGGAGGAGGAGGAGGAGGAGGAGGAGTAGGAGGAGGAGTAGGAGGAGGAGGAGGAGGAGTAGGAAGAGGAGGAGGACGAGGAGGAGGAGGAGTAGGAACACAAAGGAACACAAAGGAAGAACAAACAACAGCAGGCCTACTGGCCCTAACGAGGCTGTCTGTGTTAACTAAACTAAACTACAGTTAAGGAAACAGGGCAACTAGGCGATAGAAGATGAACTAACACTACTGCTACGAGTAGGAGGAGGAAGAGGAGGCAGAAGATAAAGGAGGAAAGAGGAGGAGGAAGAAGATAGAGATAGAGATCAATGACACCAGAGACTACTGATACGCCTCTTGCGTAATTTCAACTTGATTTCGTCTTCGTCGATTTCTTGTGGTTTAGGGCCAAAAGCTCGGTAAGAGACTTAGAGAGGGAGGTGCAGCCAGGTCAGGAGGTGAAGAGGGGAGGAGGAGGAGGAGGAGGAGGAAAGTGAGGAGGAGGCCAAGGAGCACTGCACGCGAGGTCAGCAGAAGTCCATAAGCATGAGTTCTGAGATTCATTAAAAGGAGAAGCAAAGAGGAGGCGTCGCTCGACAGACTCTCGAAGATATATTACTTCGACTACGGCACTTTGACCGCCCCGTCACGCCGCTGCCATGCCCTCCTCCTCCTCCCTCCTCCTCCCTCCTCCCCCCTCCTCCCTCCTCCTCCCTCCCTCCTCCTCCTCCTCCTCCTCCTCCTCCTCCTCCTCCTCCTCCTCCTCCTCCTCTTTCTCCTCTCTCCTCCTCTTTCTCCTCCCTTCTCTTCCTCCTCCTTTCTCTTCCTCCTCCTCTTCTTCCTCCTCCTCTTCTTCCTCCTCCTCCTCTTCCTTCTCCTTATTCCTCCCTCCTCCTCCTCCTTCGTTCCTCCTCCTCCTATCCTCCTCCTCCTATCCTCTTCCTCCTATCCTCTTCCTCCCATCCTCTTCCTCCCATCCTCCTCCTCCTATCCTCCTCCTCCTATCCTCCTCCTCCTATCCTCCTCCTTCTAAACTTCCCTCCTACTCCTATCCTCCCTCCTACTCCTCCTTCTCTCCTTCCTGCTCTTCCTCCTGGTCCTCCTCTTCCTACCCTTCCCTCCTCCTACTCCTCCCTCATCCTCCTCATCCTCCTCATCCTCCTCATCCTACTCTTCCTCGTCTCCCTCCTCTCCCCCTGCTCGTTCTCCTGCTCCTCTTCCTACCCTCCCCTCCTTCCCCTCCTCCTCCTCCTCTTCTTCTCTCTCCTCCTCCTACTCCTCCTCCTCTTCCTCCTACCTTCTTCTTCTCTTCCTCTTCTCTCTCCTGCTCTTCCTCCTGCTCCTCTTCCTACCCTTCCCTCCTCCTCCTCGTGCTCCTCCCTCCTCCCGCTCCTACCCTTCCCTCCTCTTCCTCCTCCTCCTCCTCCTCCTCCTCTTCCTCCTCCTCTTCCTCCTCCTCTTCCTCCTCCTCTTCCTCCTCCTCTTCCTCCTCCTACTCCTCCTCTTCCTACCCTTCCCTCCTCCTCCTCGTACTCCTCCCTCTTCCTGCCCCTACTCCTCCCTCCTCCTCCTCCTCCTCCTCCTCCTCCTCCTCTTCCTCCTCCTCCTACTCCTCATTCCTCCTCCTCCAACTCCTCATTCCTCCTCCTCCTACTCCTCCCTCCTCCTACTCTTCCCTCCTCCTTTTCCTACACCTCCTCCTCTTCCTAAAAAAACAATAAATAGATAAAGAATCAATAGACAGACTAGATGGATGAATAAAAAAATAGAAAAATTAACTGAACAGTTTATTTAGAATTCTAGATATATATTATAATAATAGGATATCGAAGCTTCGCCCATTCTCTAGGATTTCTAGTATTCCGACCAAGTCTCGCAAGTGACTCAGGACGACCCATTTCCGGAGGTGTTCCAGTGACCTTGATTTGACCTGAGCCGCTATCACACTAAGCTATTTCTCCTTCAACCGTCAGAGCAGATTTGCAACTCGCATTTTTCGCGAAGGAATTTGATAAGCTGAAGAAAGATAATCTTCCTCCAACATATCAAATCCTATGTTTTTTTTTGTTTTTTTGTTGAGAAAACAAAATAGTTTCCCGTAGTGATTTTTACGGCGGGTAAAAGTTCTGGAGGATGGGGGTAACGCCGATTAATTTGAAGTTGAAGGAAAATGAGCCCAGTGTGATAACCTCGTGAGTCCTTTGGGGGTCATAAGACAAGGAATCTTCTGCGTGGACGATAGCGGGTGTTAATTGGCGATCAGTATGAGGAAAACAATTCGACATAACTTAAAACCTTTCAGTTAGATTCGAATAAAAAATTATTAATGCTGAATGAATGCACAAAGTTGATCTTGTTTTAGATAACAGTACACAGTAGTTTTACAGTTACATTCGCTGTAATACAGCTGGAATGGTATGGTATTATTTCCCCAAGGAGGGAGGAGCTAAGTTATCTTCGAAATATACCAGAATCAGCTGTGAGAGAAAAAAACTCTCTCTCTCTCTCTCTCTCTCTCTCTCTCTCTCTCTCTCTCTCTCTCTCTCTCTCTCTCTCTCTCTCTCTCTCTCTCTCTCTCTCTCTCTCTCTCTCTCTCTCTCTCTCTCTCTCTCTCTCCTCTCTCTCCTCTCTCTCACCCCTCTCTCTCTCTCTGTCTCTCTGTCTCTCTCTCTCTCCTCTCTCTCTCTCTCTCCCTCTTCTCTCACCCTTCCTCTTTCTCTCTCTTCTCTCACCCTCTCTCTCTCTTTCTCTCCCTCTTCTCTCACGCTCTCTCTTCTCTCACCCTCTCTCTTTCTCTCTCTCTCTCACTCTCTCAACACACTCTCTCTCTCTTCCTCCTCTCTCTCCTTTCTCTCCTCTCTCTCCTCTCTCTCTCTCTCTCCTCTCTCTCTCCTCTCTCTCTCTCCTCTCTCTCTCTCCTCTCTCTCTCTCTCCTCTCTCTCTCTATCTCACACAGAACTTTTCCTCGCCATCCCCACCTTCCCTAGAGGAAATGCATCGTCCATTCGAACTGACTCAGAATATTTGTTGCCTTGTTCACAACCTTACACTCTACGCTCACACACTTCCTTCAACCCCGAACCTGAGGCTTAGGACCCTCCATCAGCCTCCTCTCCCCGCCCTAAGAATCTTTCCTCATCCCGCTACCCCCTCCTTCAGGTCCCTCCTGCACCCTCCTTCAGGTCCCTTCCAACCCCCCCCCCCGCCTTCAGATCCCTCCTATCATTATTATCATTACCCAGAGTGACCCGCCTTCGAAACTGCTTCTGCCTCAGAAGTGTCTCTCAGAACCTCGACTTCTTCTTCCCCCTCCTCCTCCTCTTCCTCCTCCTCCTCCTCTTCCTCCTCCTGCGCCAGAAGCAATACATAAGTGGTGGGGCTGTTGCGCAGCACGCTTCCTCCTCCTCTTCCTTCTCCTCCTCCTCCTCCTCCTCCCGCCTTGTTCCTTATGACTTGCGGGGGTTTTTGTTTCGTTTTTTTCTTTTTCTTTTTTTTTCTTTAAGGGGGGGGGTTGTATGAATAAAAAGAAACGCCCTCGACCTTTCTGATCGCGTGCGGTTGGCCGAACCACCGATCTCGATCAAGACCTCCTCCGGGTCTTCGTCTCTTCTTGATTTCTTCTCTTCTCGAAATCCTTCCGTTCTGGAAGCTCTTGGAATTGGCCTTCCTACCTACCTACGCACTCCCGCACCCATTCCTAAACACGCACGTAGATACTAATTCACAGGCTCGTGTATAGATACACGCATATGCACACGCACTTACACGTGCACTTATGAATGCACACACACACACACACACACACACACACACACACACACACACACACACACACACACACACACACACACACACACACACACACACACCCTAGTTAAACATCCTCGGCACCGGAACCTGCTACCTCCACAGGTACCACGACCACGGCTGCAGGTGCGGCACCATAATGCCATCAAGCCGATCAGAGCACGTACAGACCGGTATAAGAGCTCCATACCGACTTTTGTGGACTTAATCAACAACAAGAATTAACATTGTTGTACTACACACCCATTACTCAGCTTACTGTTTTTTTCTAGTTTTTTGAATGCTTGTAACAACATCCGTCTCCTTCTCTCTTCTTTCCTTTCTCGCATCTTTCCTTCTTCTTCTCTCTTCTTCCTTTCCTCTCTCCCTCCTTCCCCCCGTCTCCTCCTCCCTACCGTTCTCTCCTTCTTCCCTCCTCCTCTCACCCTCCCTCAGCTTCCACTCCTCCATCCTTTATCCTCCGCCCTCCCCCTAGCACCCTCCCCCCCACCTATATATCTCCCTCCGAACCACTTCTCTTCTCCCGCCATCCTTCCCACAGACCTACCCGGTGGGTCGGTCGATGGGCCGGTCGCTGGGCCGGTCGCTGGGTCGCAATCCCCGGACCCCTCAGGGCATAGCGTCCGGGCTATACTGTTCCGGACATTTCGCAGAGTTCCCGGGATCGATATACTCTGGGCACGCTCCTGTTGCGCACGCACAGCACGCCCCCGATAACACGTAGATAACGTCCGGGCAGCGGCGGCGGTGGGGGGAAGGGGGGGTCTTTTTTTTCTCTCTTTTTTTTTTTTTTTTTTATCATGAGGAGGAAAGAAATTCGCGGGTAGGATCACGAACTTGCACGGCAATTTCTACCTTAGGGCACGAGGCCGGAAGGCCGCAATTAGCCACTTCGGCATCGTGGTATACTTTGCGTATTTCGTCCTGACTGCCGCTTTGGAGCATTTGATATCCATCCTCTCCTCCCTCAATCCCCAACCCCCAACCCCTCCATCCCTTCAGTGGCTACTGATGACTACCACTCGCCCCTGCTGCCCGGGTATGTTAATGCAATCATGATGATGGCCTGCAGCTCAAGAACGCTTTAAGGTAAAATCTTTAAAGGACTATTTCTTTCGAAATGAGTTCCCATTCGTAACGATTCCTCCCCATCTTCCTTCCCTCCCTCCCCATTCTACCTCTCCTTCCCCCTCCCCCTCCCCTTCCCCCTCCCCTTCCCCCTCCCCTTCCCCCCAACCTCATTCCACTGCCTCTGCTCCCCCATTCTTCCCCCTACCGATTCTTTTATCCTTCCTCTTCCCGCTCTCCCCATTTTTTCTCACTTCCCCATCCCTTACCCACTTCCATTCCCCGTCCCACTACCCTTTCTATAACCCTGTTCCCCTCCTCCTTCTCCTTCTCCTCCTCCTCCTCCTCCTCCTCCTCCTCCTCCTCCTCCTCCTCCTCCTCCTCCTCCTCCTCCTCCTCCTCCTCCTCCTCCTCCTCCTCCTCCTCTTCTTCAGTGGTGTTCGTCTTCACAAAGCCCAGGAGGAACCTGACCGCAACAAGGGTCTTCTTGCGTCGATGGGGTTTACCATGTACTGCCTGGGGGGTGGGGGGGGTGTTGGATGCGGTGGATGTTGGATAGGGGTAAGGGGGGGATAGGGGATGGGAGTGGGGGTGGATGTTGGGCTTCTAAACCAAATAAAACCGTCTGACACTAGCCCGGATAAAATCAACAAAGATACCTAACTTATCATTTAAGTTTAATCGGGATTATTTTATTCTGAATAAAAGTGCCTTGCCTCTGTGTGGGCAAAATTGCCAAATTCGCTCTTATTCTCATAGGCGATAAAGGTGATGCACATGGTGGAAACACTGTCTACACGATTCATTTGCTTTCTGAGTAAATTACCTCATAGTTTTGATTTTGTGTGGCAGTTGCAGATCGTTGTATTCGGATAACCATAATAACAGAAAGGTTTTGAACAGAACTTAGCTAGGCTAACCTAACCTAGCCTAAACTAATATAAACCTAACCTAATATAAACCTAACCTAACATAAACCTAACTTAACCTAACCTAACTTAATATAAACCTAACTTAACCTAACCTAACCTAATATAAATCTAACTTAACCTAACCTAACATAAACCTAATTTAACCTAACCTACTATAAACCTAATTTAACCTAACCTACTATAAACCTAACCTAACCTAATATAAACCTAACCTAATAGAAACCTAACCTAATAGAAACCTAACCTAAATTAACCTAACCTGACCTAACCTAACCTAACCCAATGTAACCTAACCTCGCTAACCACTTTGAGTATGTCTATCGCACAGCTTTGGTGTCGGTAAAACAAAAATGATCGGGACAAAACCCTTCAAGCGGATAGCACTCTTTACTTATTCCATTCTCATGAAATCCCAAAGATTCCACTTGGTTGACGGGAAGAGGTACACGCGTATGTGACGCAGGTCTGGGGCGTCCAGTTGACATACTGCGCATGTCCAGAAGGACAACATGGAGATTGCTGGCCGATAACCCTTGGGACACTTCGGCTTGCCCGCCTCCAGAGAAAGATCCCTGATAACGCGGGTCTTGAGCCACAGACTCTTGCTTACTCTCAGGCTCTTGCCCGGCCGCCCATGACCGCGAGAGTAGTGTCAAAAAAAAAAAAAAAAAAAAAAAAAAAAAAAAAAAAAAAAACTTGGGGGGGTTTATTTATTTTCTTGTTTAATTTTATTTTATATAGTTTCTATTTGCGTTTATTTTTCTTATATATTTACTTTTATCTTTTTTTTTACATTTTATTCTATTCTGTTTTATTCTTCTATATACATTTATACATTTCTGTTATTCCATTTGATTTGATTTGATTTGATTTGTCTATTTTCTGTTTGAGACGCTGTCAAAGAAAAAGATAGAGTTTTGCGTGAACGACTAAAGAAAAATTGTATCTCTACTACTATTTGCTTGCGATCTTCCATTAGTACAGTCACCACAAAAATCCCTATCGATACTTACGAATTCCAGAATCATAAACGTAACGTTCAAGAATCAGACAATTTTTTTCCTTTGCATTGTTCGTCCCTCATTAAGGAAATTTCGTAGGAGCGAAGGCACATCGCTTCAAAAGTAAAGAGAAGTGATCCTGGTATTGTTAACTCCACAAAGGGTAGTCGGACTCTTTGTGGTGATTGTACATAGAGAGGAAGTAGCAGGGACCCCGGCACCCCGTCCAGGATACCCCAGGACACGCCAGGACACCCCAGGAGCTCGGCGAAGGACTCCCACGGGGCACATCAGGGGCACACGTAAGACACCCTGCCTGGAACTGCCAAACCCTTCCTCGTTCCATAATCATTTCTTGGATTTATGTTATCATCTTTACATTTCCGATACGACGAGTAAGATTATCAGTTCCATTGTTGGTCCGCGTTCACACTGCCGCCAAGGTCTCGTGGCCGGGATGTTGCCAACGTCCAAGAGGGAGGAACACAGAGGAGGTTCTTCCTGAACGGAGAACGCCAAGCGTCCCCGTTCTCAACACACGGGTCGTCTTGATCCCCCACCACCTACTCATCTCCCTCTACTTCATCTTTTTTTTTTTTATCTTTCTTCCTCCTCTTCTTCATTTTCCTCCTCCTCCTGTTCGTCCTCCCTCCTCCTCCAACCACCACCACCATCCTACTTACCTCCCACACCCTCCTCCGACTTACCTGCGCATTGGTCCCTTTTTCGTTCCGTCGCTCCTCTTGCGCGACAGAAGGATCCAAGGAACCTCCCTCCACTGGTCGCTAATTCCTTCTTCTGAGAAATGACCACCTCACTGCCAGCCCACCTTCCTCTTTGTATCCCGCCTACTTCTCTGCCTGCCTGCCTGCCTCTCTGTTCGATTGCCTCCTTGCCTGTCTGTCTGCCTACCTCTGTTTCTATCTGCCTCACTCTCTGAATGCTCTCCTCTCTGCCTTCTTGCTTCTTTCTATTTGCCTTCTCTTCTCTGCCTCCCTCTCCACCTGCCTGCCTCTCTGCCTACCTACTTGCATACCTTTATGTTTATCGGCCTTTTTCTGTCAGTCTCCCTCTCTGCCTGATTAGCTGTATTCCTGTCTCTCTTCTTGCCTCTGTCTGCCTTCATGACTCTTTATGTTTACGCTGCTTTCACCTTCAGGTCATCTCCTGAAGATGAGAAAATAAAGGACATAGAAAAAGAGAGACAAAACACACGAACCGAACTAATGTTGTAATAGTTGTCTAGAGAAATTAGTTCTTGATATCAATCTCGGAGACGACGATAAAGATATTTGTTGTTGTTAATATTGTTACTATAATTATCATTTCTGTTCTTATGGTATTTATTATTATATTTATCATTGTTACCAGCAATGCTGGCATCACCGTCGTTGTCATTATCATTGAAATCTACGTTACATTACTTTATTCTTTTTATTCGGGATTGCTTTTGTGCTCAAGAGCTTTCCATAGGAGAATCCCTGTGCCTCCTTTTGATTAAGAACACCTTGACTGCTGTGAAATGATATAAGATCAATAGAATAGCTAAGCCACTGCCAATACGTGGAAGTCAGTCAGGATAGATTCTAATAGTTTGTCCCTCGTGGACTTGCCAAATAAATGGAAACGCATGACCAGTCCCAAGGTCTTCCTACCACCACAAGGGGCTGCCACAGAGAAAGGTAAACACCCGGTACGTTAAGGGGTTAGGACTTGAAATCTCTCCCACTCTGCACAGGTGATTCCTGACATCATTTCTCAGTAATGGTTCAATAAAGAGTAACAACAAACCAGAGAGCCTGCGAGTCTACTTTTTTTTTTAAGAATATCTCTGCAGTTAGGACTTGAAATCTCCCCGACTCTGCACAGGTGATTCCTGACATCATTTCTCGGTAATGGTTCAATAAAGCGTAACAACAAACCAGAGAGCCTACGAGTCTACTTTCTTTCTTTTCAAGAATATCTTTGCTGAGTCGCACTGCAAATTACGTGCCATTTCGTAATATGGCCCCCATTAGAAACAATCTCAAACACAACATTTTCTGCCATTATGAATCACTCTCTATTATTCATGAGCACAACGCAAGCTGCTGCAACTATGTGACCCGCTGAGCTGCAGGGACAGCAGCAGATGCAGCAGGAACAGAAGCAAGACGGGCGGGAGCAATCTCGAAGCGTGTAAAGAGACTCCATCGCAGTAACTTGTTCCATCAACACCGTTGATGATATAAAAACCATGCCTGATGGTTCCAATCACAAGACCTTCAGCAAGAACAATAACGACGCAGAACAAACTTGACGTGTTCAATTCTCTCTTCTCTTCTGATTTATCTGCGCTATTTCTTTCCTTCCTCAGGGAGGGAAGAGGGGGAGGGGGAGAGAAATAATCCCGCCCCGAACTCCCAAACACACCACATAATTCACGACTACAAGGGGGAAAAAAACGCCCTACCTCACATAAACCTCTCATTATTTCATCAAGGCTGACCGTTCCATTCGCCTTTGGTCGTCGGTCTTCGAGCTCCCAGGATCTCAGGGCCATCACTCGGGAGCCTTCCGCGACGCCCAGGAACCCTTAGAGAAAGAGTCTTCTTTGGGAACCTATCGACAGTGACCTTGAATGCGTTATGGCGACATGACGTCGGTTGCAAAAAGTCCAACCGACCTACTCCTGGTCTCACTGACATTCTCGGTCCTTTTTGGAATGTTCTCTCGGCCGTCTTAGGATTAAAGTTTATAGTACAAATAATACACTAGATGGAAAGGAACTGAAATCTTGAAAGGGTTATATTGAGTTAAGGACGTTCTCTACGCCTTGTGTACTCGGATATTTAGAGCAATTAGCAGCCGTCCATAGCCACTGAATCCCAAACCTGAAGCTCAATGGAACCTGAGAGAGCAAAAACTGTTTTGCGTTGCAGATTCGAACATCTGTTACTTCAGCCGTTCGCAGGACTTTTATCAACTTCTTTAATAGAATCCCCCAACACCAGACGATTTAGCTCGGGGGGGGGGTGAGACCTGACTGAGAGACCTTGAGAGACCCAGAGGAAGAGACTTCGATCAGTCAAGACCT
>NC_134793.1:35994745-35997245 GCF_046742065.1 Oratosquilla oratoria | reverse complement strand
CCCACCTCAAAAACCGAATTGCCCACCTCAAAAACCGAATTGCCCACCTCAAAAACCGAATTGCCCACCTCAAAAACCGAATCCCCCACCTCAAAAACCGAATCGTCCACCTCAAAAACCGAATCGTCCACCTCAAAAACCGAATCGTCCACCTCAAAAACCGAATCGCCCACCTCAAAAACCGAATCGCCCACCTGTGGGGCGTAGGTCCCACGTTGAGAATTTCTGCCCTAAACCCTCTAACATAACGACGAAGATCGTTTTGGTTCGTTCCAGGTGATTCTATTCACCTGAAAGGTGACCTCAGGATAGAACAGGGCTTCAAACGACCAACACCCCCTTGGTTTCTGCCCTGAGAAAATTATCAAATAAATTAAATAAATAAATAAATAGATAAAATCTAACAGCCACGACTTGTTGAAGTTCCTTAACTCTCACAGCGGAGAAAGTTCTTCTCATGTGAATAAAATCGCCTGACGACATTTGGAAATAAGCGACTAAGTTCGTAAAACCGCAGAAAAAAAAAAAGAGTTCGATGCTTCGCTACGTTTGCGTGTCTGAACCTGTGACCATAAACGTCTGCGCCTCTTCTCGGGAAGACGCTCGTCCTGGATGTCCGGGAAACTCTGTCCCACTCCCCCCCTTTTCTCTCTCTCTCTCTCTCTCTCTCTCTCTCTCTCTCTCTCTCTCTCTCTCTCTCTCTCTCTCTCTCTCTCTCTCTCTCTCTCTCTCTCTCTCTCACTCTCTCTCTCTCTCTCTCTCTCTCTCTCTCTCTCTCTCTCTCTCTCTCTCTCTCTCTCTCTCTCTCTCTCTCTCTCTCTCTCTCTCTCTCTCTCTCTCTCTCTCTCTCTCTCTCTCTCTCTCTCTCTCTCTCTCTCTCTCTCTCTCTCTCTCTCTCTCTCTCTCTCTCTCTCTCTCTCTCTCTCTCTCTCTCTCTCTCTCTCTCTCTCTCTCTCTCTCTCTCTCTCTCTCTCTCTCTCTCTCTCTCTCTCTCTCTCTCTCTCTCTCTCTCTCTCTCTCTCTCTCTCTCTCTCTCTCTCTCTCTCTCTCTCTCTCTCTCTCTCTCTCTCTCTCTCTCTCTCTCTCTCTCTCTCTCTCTCTCTCTCTCTCTCTTATATATCACAAAGACACACACACACACACACACACACACACACACACACACACACACACACACACACACACACACACACACACACACACACACGCACGCACGCACATCGAAAAAGAGAGAGAGAGAAAGCGAGCGAGAGAGAGAGAGATTGTTGGCATACAGAGAGTATGTACGGACCATACAGAAAAAGAACTAGTTTTCAGCGCCTCTGTTTTAACAGACAATCTCGCGCATGGGGAGAGAACACGCAGAGAGAGAACATGCAGAGAGCATACAGAAAGAGCATAGAGAGGTACATATATGATCTTGGCTCCACAACTTGTTGTATTGTGTTGTGTTTCCATATTAAGATCGAACGAAAGATTACCATGTGCAAGTAATGGACAAAAACTCGTGTATGAATGTATCCATACAGTGTGGATGTGCACAGAAATGCAGGTTCACACACACACACACACACACACACACACACACACACACACACACACACACACACACACACACACACACACACACACACACACACACACACACACACACACATACAAATACACCGTAAACGCCTATGAAAATACATTTACTCTGGAATGTCTGTGTACATGCATGTGAATGTGTACAAATTGCAGTCTATGCAACATTGTCACACACATGGAACCACATGGACTTTTGGCTGAAAAACTGTCAAATTATTTTATTGTTTCCACCTCATAAGTGTTTTAATGTTGTTTAATATTACTTGATTATTACTAATATATTCCTCTGGGCAGTAGTTGCCTCGTCATGAAGGATATTTCTTTGTATACGAGACTAGACTGTGTTAGAAGACATATTCACGCCAAATAAAACCATTGGCTACCTCAGGACTTTTGCAGACGTCTATACCTTTACACGCATACACATAACGACTTTCTGGACGAGAGAGTCCATCAGCACCAAGTTTTAATTAAGTAAACAAACGCAAGTGCGGACAACCCGCACGCGAAGAAGACATGCCACTTGGACAGATAGACAAAAAACCAATTTCCAAAACCCATCACGGACAAGTGCACATTTCCG
This sequence comes from Oratosquilla oratoria, assembly GCF_046742065.1. Taxonomy (NCBI): domain Eukaryota; kingdom Metazoa; phylum Arthropoda; class Malacostraca; order Stomatopoda; family Squillidae; genus Oratosquilla; species Oratosquilla oratoria. The sequence continues at coordinate 35,995,075 of NC_134793.1, read as the reverse complement.
GACAGACCTATCCCGGCCAGACCTACCCCGGACAGACCTATCCCGGACAGACCTATCCCGGACAGACTTATCCCGGACAGACCTATCCCGGACAGACCTATCCCGGACAGACCTATCCCGGACAGACCTATCCCGGACAGACCTATCCCGGACAGACCTATCCCGCACAGACTTATCCCGGACAGACCTACTCCGTACACGGGGAAGAGAAGAGACGCCTTGGAGGTACTGATATGGCTGGGCACGACACCTTCTAGGCTGGCCCTCGTGGCCGAGGAAATAACTGGCGTCTTTGGACCAAGAATCTGACCAAGAATTTGGTACCTTCGC
>NC_134793.1:35974745-35989745 GCF_046742065.1 Oratosquilla oratoria | reverse complement strand
CCGGGGCCTCTTCCCACCGTAGTGGGAGGGCTGGCCGACCCTCCGAGGAGGACCAATGGAGTAAAAAAGTTGTAAAAGTCTTTCCGAAAACATAAATATAATAGTGTGTCTACCTGTGGCCAGGATACTAAAGCGAATTACCTGTGTCCCACTCTATCTACCTGTGGCTTCTCGCGTCGTCCTGCCGTGCCTACCTGTGTCTAACTGTGGTCCGTGGCCTCAGACTGCGTCCCTCTCTGCCAACCTGTATCTCACAGTGCCTGCTTGTGTCTTACTGTGCCTAACTGTGTCTACCTATAGCTCACTATGCCCATGTCCATGTGTCTACCAGTGGCACATTGTGACTCCGTGTGGTTCCTGCCATGTAACGTTTCCTTGTGCCTGTGTCTCATTGTGTCTACTTGTGGTCAATTCCTTTAACATCATTAAATCTACTGGTACCTGCCTAAGTCACACCGTATCCTCCGAGTCAGGATATACGTAAGGACGCTCCCAGCTGGGATCAAAGGATTTACCTGTGCCCTTTGTTCTAGGACAGCTATGGGCCGCTACGTCTGTCTTTAATTAAATTAAGGTCTGTTTTGTGTACAGTCGTCTTCAGATGACTTTTAAGCATTTTATGGTTTTCAGTATGGAAACATGACCAAGCATTTGTATGCATTTTCTATATGATTTTTTTATTTGTATATAAATTAAAAAACTTTACAATAATCAAAATTATGATAGAGGAGGAGGAAAAGTTGGTGTTGGTGTTGTTGTTGTTGTTGTTGTCGTCGTCGTCGTACTCTTTTTTTTTTTTTTGTAACTGGATTCGGTGTTGCTGTTATTGTCGTTGTTGTTGAAATGGTTTGTGTTGTTTTGTTTATTTACTTGTTTATTATATATATATTTTTCATTAGATTTGAAAGGCCTTAGTGTCTCTGAGGTTATAAAAACGTATAAAGATATCTAAAACAACTATTGCTCCTGTAGTAAGGGTCTCGATCCTTCAAGATTCTTTTCAGGCCGAGGACCGCCCTAGGGACAAATAAGATAGGCTGGTATTTGCCATTACAAAACACATAAACGTTTTACAGAGCGTCCAGGCAAAAAAGGCAATTAGGAGATATGGCTGTGCTGGGGGGAGGGAAGGAAGAGAGACGGTGAGCAGAAGAGTCCCAGTGGTTCTAATTTTTTTTTTTTTTTTTTTTTCCATTATGCCCAACCTAATCACCTTTAAAACCCTGATGTCCGCCATGTGGTGATATACAATTTTTATTTGATAAAATGAACTCCCCTTCATCTCTAAAAAGCATAACAACTTGGTTTAAAACCATTTCAAAAGAACGAGGCATCAACGAAAAGTAAAAAACAAAACAACTGAAATATTTTTTTTTACCCAGACTTCCTCAGTTGCCCTCAGTCGCCCCCTCCCTTAAAAATCATATTGCCCACCTAAAAAATAAAACGAATTGCCCACCTGTGGGGCGTACGCTACACGTTGAGAAGCACTGGGTTACAGGGAGAAGGGGGGAGGGAAGGCAAGAGGGGAGGGGGTAGCCTGTGATAATAAATGAACTGCTCTGCTCAAGTCAAAATAGTATATATATATATATATATATATATATATATATACATATATATATATATATATATATATATATAATTTCCTTATCCCTCCTTATCCTCCACTCCCCCTCCCCCTTCCCTCCCCTCATCTTCACCTTCCCCTTCTCATCCCCTCAACCGCCTCTCCTCTTTTCCTTCCCCACTCCTCAGCCTTCTTTCCTCCTCCTCCTCCTCCTCCTCCTCCTCCTCCTCCTCCTCCTCCTCCTCCTCCTCCTCCTCCTCCTCCTCCTCCTCCTCCTCCTCCCACTTCTCTCACTCTTTTTTCCCCCAATTCTTTCTGTCCTCCTTTCCTATTCTACCCCTCTCCTCTCACTTCCTCTCCTTCTCTCCCTTCATTTCCCCCTTCCCCCCTCCTGATCTCTCTTTTCTCCCCCTCCCCTTCCATTCCTTCCTTTGACTCCCATTCCTTTCCCTTCCCCTCCCCCTGCCCCCCATTCCTTCCCCTTCCCTTCCTTTCATCCTTCTTACCTTCCATTCCTATTCTCCCCTCCTCCTCTCACTTCCTCTCTCCCTTCATTTCCCCCTTCTTCCCCATCCTCCTGACCACTCTTTTCTTCCCCTCCCATTCCATCCTCTCTCCCTCCTCTCACCCTCCTCCTTATCCTCCTTTCCTATTCTCCCCCTCTCCCCCTCTTACTTCCTCTCTTTTTCTCCCCCTTTTCCCTCTCCTCCTGACCTCTCTTTTCTCCCCTTCCCATTCCTTCCTCTCACCCTCCTCCTTCCCCTCCCCCTCCTCCTTCCCCTCCCCCTCCTCCTTCCCCTCCCCCTCCTCCTTCCCCTCCCCCCTCACTCTCATTCTTCCCCTTCCCCACCTCCTCCCCTCCTTCACCTCCCCACCTCCTCCCCTTAGTCGTCCTCTACTCCGTTCCGTGGTCCTTGTACAATCGGCGTAAGCGCGAGTCTACGCGATGCGTACCAAGACACCTTCACGATAAGAATGATAAACGTCGATGATAATTTGAATGGTGATTGTGATGATGAGAGAACGTTATTGTTTTGCTTGTCAGCAGAGTGCTTATTCTGTAGTTCAATAAAATTGTTTAACGAGTTGCTAGACAGTTGGAGGCCATATTTACAACTGCGCGATATCAACTGTTGATAACCCTCTTCGAAAAAGAAAAAGATTGAACAAATATACACTTTGCATAGTTATAATTCTTTGTACTTCTCGCCTCAGTCCTTGCCCAGATCGATTCCCAACGACCCCATGGTCAAAAGTATCAAGTGCTCGTGATGTGTACAGTCGAGGGGGGAGGGTAGGCGCGTGGAGAAGGTGAAGGCTTCGGCCGTAGGAAGGTACCCATCCCGGCGTCTACTCGTTACTTGCCAAAGCGATGTTTTGTGGCGCACGATCCAGATGGTACCGCTGCGGCTCCTGCTGTCTCTGCTGTACCTACTGCCCCTGCTCCTCCTGCTCGTCCTGCTGCACCTGCATCCCACGCCCTTCCTGCTCCTCCTGCTGCCCCTGCTGCCCCTGCTGCACCTGTTCTTCCTGCTGCCCCTGCTGTCCCTACTGCCCCTGCTCCTCCTGGTCTTCCTGCTGCCCCTGCTCTTCCTGCTGCCCCTGCTGTCCCTGCTGCCCCTGCTACTGCTCTTCCTACTACTCCTCCTACCCCTACTGTCCCTGCTGCTTCTGCTGCTGCTCTTCCTTCTACTCCTGCTATTCCATTCGTTGTTGTCTTAAAGGATGTAGATGGGTTCTCTAATATCTGCTCTCCTGCTGTCCCTCCTTTGACTCACTCCCTGCTCATAGTCTTCCTGCGCAAAGAAGTGTATATGCGGGTATGTGTATGTACGTATATATGTATATCTACACGTGTGTGTGTGTGTGTGTGTGTGTGTGTGTTTGTGTGTGTTTGTGTGTGTGTGTGTGTGTGTGTGTGTGTGTGTGTGTGTGTGTGTGTGTGTGTGTGTGTGTGTGTGTGTTTGTGTGATTCACTATGGTCTTGGATCACGTGTTGGACTCGTGATCGACAGCCATTACTCTCCCGGATGAGAGCGCACACACACACACACACACACACACACACACACACACACACACACACACACACACACATACTCTCTCTCTTTCTCCCTCTCTCTCCTCTTCCTGTCTCCAACTTCCTTCCCCTCTCTCTTACTCTTCCTTTCCCTCTTCCTCTCTCTCTTATCTCCCAACTCTCAGCCCTATCTCCTTTCCCTCTCCCGTCCCCCTCTCTCCTCCCTCTTCCTCTCCTCCACCTTCTCACCTCCCTACTTTTATCCCTATCTTTTTTCCCCTTCCCCTCCTCTTCTCTCTCCCCTCCCTCTCTCTCTCCCCCTCCCTCTCCCCACCCTCTCCCCTACCCTTTCCCTCTCATCTCCCTATCTCCTTCCCCCCTTCCGTCCCCCTCCCTCTCCCTGTCCCCCACCCTCTCCCTGTCCCCCACACTCTCCCTCACCCTCTTCCTCCCACCTTCCTACTCTCATCCCTATCTTCTTTCCCTCTCCCGCCCCCTCTCTCTCTCTCCCCTCCCTCTCCCTCTCCCTCACCCTCTCCCTCCCTCTCCCTCTCCCTCACCCTCTCCCTCCCACCTCACTACTCTCATCCCTATCTCCTTTCCCTCTCCCGCCCCCTCTCTCTCTCCCTCTCCCCCTCCCCCATCCTCTCCCTCTCCCCCTCCCCCATCCTCTCCCTCACCCTCTCCCTCACCCTCTCTCCCACCCTCTCCCTCACCCTCTCCCTCCCACCCCCCTACTCTTATCTCTATTTCCTATCCCCCTCCCGTCCTCCTCTCTCTCCCCTCCTTTTCCCTCTCCCCCACCCTCTCCCCTACCCTTTCCCTCACCCTCTCCTGCCCCCTCTCTCTCTCTCTCTCCCCTCCCTCTCCCCCTCCCCTACCTTCTCCCCCACCTTCTCCCTCTCCCATTACTTTCCCCTCTCCTCTTCCCACTCACGGATCCCCATCTTTAATCCCTTGGGTGCGGCGATCCACTTTGCAGATTGGCTCTGACGATCGAGTGCCAGGTGGATTTTATTCAGTGGAAGCCTTCGGGGGGGGGGGTGGAGGTGCGGGGGGGGGCGTCGGTCGCGGCTCTAAGTGGGTTAGACCAGCTGATATCGAGCCAAGCCGCTTATCTATCTGAGCCTTTACCTTCTGGGTACGCCTTTGATTCTCTCCCTCCATTTCTCCCTCCATTCTCTCCATTCCCTCCATTTCTCCCTCCATTCCCGTCCATTCCTCTGCCCTCACTTGCCCTCTCTTCCAGCACATCAACTCTTTATACCCTCTTTCCCTGTCTCCTCTCTTCCTTCCCTTCCCTTCCCTTCATTACTCACTCACTCATCCACTCACTCAGAGCCTGCCTGTCACTCTCATTCGTTGTCTCACTCACTCACTCACTCACTCACTCACTCACTCACTCACTCACTCTCTCACGGTCCCTTTCTCTTTCTCCTTCTCTCTCTCTCTTTCTTTCTCTTTCGTCTGTCTAAACAATTTTCTGTCACGTTCCGTGCTCAGCCTGTCGGCGTGTCTTCTTCGCATTTGTCACTACACGCCAACTCTGTCTGTTTATCTCCAAAACATTTTGTATCACTTCATCTCCACCACTTCCAAAACTACTTTATTTTACTCCACTTTGCTCTCTTCTTCTTTTTCTTCTTTGTCTTCTTCTTCCTCCTCTTCCTCTTCTTCCTCTTCCTCTTCCACTTCTTCTTCTTCTTCTTCTTCTTCTTCTTCTTCTTCTTCTTCTTCTTCTTCTTCTTCTTCTTCTTCTTCTTCTTCTTCTTCTTCTTCTTCTTCTTCTTCTTCTTCTTCTTCTTCTTCTTCTTCTTCTTCTTCTTCTTCTTCTTCTTCTTCTTCTTCTTCTTCTTCTTCTTCTTCTTCTTCTTCTTCTTCTTCTTCTTCTTCTTCTTCTTCTTCTTCTTCTTCTTCTTCTTCTTCTTCTTCTTCTTCTTCTTCTTCTTCTTCTTCTTCTTCTTCTTCTTCTTCTTCTTCTTCTTCTTCCTCCTCTTCCTCCTCTTCCTCCTCTTCCTCCTCTTCTTCATCTTCTTCCTCTTCCTCTTTTTTCTCTTTTTCCTCTTTTTCCTCTTTTTCCTCTTTTTCCTCTTTTTCCTCTTTTTCCTCTTTTTCCTCTTTTTCCTCTTTTTCCTTTTTTTCCTCTTCTTCCTCTTCTTCCTCTTCCTCTTCTTCCTCCTCAGACCTCACTCTCCATCCTCAGCCTCGATACTTATGAGGTCTCCTTGACCATCCATCCAGCCTCACCCAAAGACCTCCACCTTTCAATCTCAACCACGAAGCCTCAACTTCGCGATTCTCAACTGCAGCCTCAGTGCGCGTCGCCTGCCCTTCTACCTCAACTTCTACTCCATAGTTGATCTTTGGACTTCCTACTCAACTCTCATCTTTCATCCTCGACCTCTACCTCGTCCTCCACTGTGCCCTCAAGGGCCAGCGAGCTCCACCGCCATAAACCGCAACAACAGCCGCGCTAGGTGAAGGAGGAGGAGGAGGTGGGGAAGAGGAGGAGGAGGAGGAGAAGGATCAGGAGGAGGAGAAGCAGTAGGAGGAGCAGGAGGTGGAAGGGCTGGAGGAGCAGGAGGTGGAAGAGCTGGAGGAGGAGGAGGAGAAGGGGGAAGGAGTAGGAGGAGCAGGAGGACCGGGAAGAAGGGGAGGGGGAGGAGTAAGAGAAGAGGAGGAGGAGGAGGAGCGAGAGGCGGAGTGGGAGGAGGAGCAGGAGGAGGGGAAACAGGAGGAGGAAGAGGAGGAGGAGGAGTGGGAGGAGGAGGAGGAGTGGGAGGAGGAGGAGGAGTGGGAGGAGGAAGAGGAGGAGGAGGAGGTGTAGGACGAGGAGGAGAAAAGGGAGGGGCAGGAGATGGAGAAGGAGGAGGAGGGAGCTGAAGGTGGAGATGGAGAAGGTGAGAAGAGAATAAAAGGTGGAGGAGGAGTAAAAGGAGGAGAAGGAGGTGAGAATGGAGGGGGAGTTGGAAGAATGGATGGAGGAAATGGACATTTAAGAGGAGTTAGGGACTAAGGTGGAGGTCGAGTTCGAGGTGAGGATGGAGGAGGAGGAGGAGGAGCTGGGATGAAGGAGGAAGAGGAGGAGGAGGGGGGCATTGGGGATGGGAGGTGAGGATGAGATGGAAATGGAGGGAGATAAAGAAGGAATGGAAGTAGTGATGGAGGAGGAGGTGGAGGAGGAGGAGGAGGAGGAGGAATTGAGACTGGAGGAGTAATTAGTGGAGGATGTGGAGAGGAAGTATGAAGTGGAGAGGAGGAAGAGGAAAAAGAAGAATATGAGGAAAAGGAGGAGGAGGAGGAGGTTGCTGGGGATATGTTAAGGATGACAGAGAAAGTGAGGAAGAGGTTTAGGAAAACGAATTAGGAAAACAGAAGAGTTAGAGAAGACAAAAATGAATGGAAATGCAGTTGAGGAAATGAAGAAACATGAGATAAAATGTTGAAGAGGAGGAAGTGGAGAAACGAGGCTGGGGGAAATGTATTGAAGAGAAGAGAAGAAGGAAGTGAAGATTAAAAAAGAGAGGCAAGAGAAAAGGAGAGATGAGATGAGAGATGAATGAAAGAGTGAAGACAAGAGAATACGAAGCAAAACAAAAACTAAAGAAGGAAAAGGAAGGGATGAAACGGTGGCGAAGGACAAATGGTGGAGAGAATGAAGGAGGAAGAGGAGGACAAGAAGAGGAAGAGGAGGAGGAGGAGGGAGGAGGAGTGGGGGATTTGGGGCTCAGCAGGACATGTAGAAGGGGAGTCGTCGAACCAGTCTTGGTGCAGAGGAGGAGGAGGAGGAGGAGGAAGAAGAGGAGGAGGAGGAGATCTTGTAGTGGTAGGAGGATGAGAAAAAGAAGCAGAGAGGAGGTGGATAAATAGAATGATGGGTTAATAGGAGAAGGAGGAAAAATGAATGTAGGTAGAGAAGGCTAAAAAGAGAAAGAGGAGAACTAGGATGAAGAAAGAGGAAGAGGATGAGGAAGACGATAACAACAACAAAAAAGGAGAAAAGAAAAGAATAATGATAAGACAAAGTAGGAAAGAATAAGGAAGAATTGATACAGAAATAGAAGAGGAGAAGGAGGAGGAGAAGGCATAGGATAGAGAGTGGGGAACGAAAAGGTAGATTTTAATAGGGAACTTGAGAGAGAGAGAGAGAGAGAGAGAGAGAGAGAGAGAGAGAGAGAGAGAGAGAGAGAGAGAGAGAGAGTGAGAGAGTGAGGGAGGGAGCGAGTGAGTATATATGGGCAAGGGAGGGACAGTCAGAAGTTACATAATATTACAAAAGAGAATCCAATTGCAAGTCTTTACCATTCTTGTGACGTGATCCCTCCTGAAGAGGTAAAGGCGAAAGAGTGAGAGGAGGAGGAGGAGGAGGAAGAGGAGGAGGAGGAAGAGGAAGAGGAGGAGGAGGAGGAAGAGGAGGAGGAGGAGGAGGAGGAGGAGGAATAATAATAATATAGCGGCAAACGGAGGGAATGCTGTGGAGGGGTAATGATTTAGGCTAATTTATGACAATGATACCGCCACGCATGACGATGTAAACAATGTGCCATGGTAGAAAAATAAAAAAAATAAAAAAAGCTTGATCGGATTTGCCATAGGTATGGCGGTATTTTGAATATCCAAACTAGTAGTTTGTCAGTATCTAACTTGACCTAACCTGAATTAATCTGATTTAAACTAAGCTACCCTAACCTTACCTAACCTTACCTAACCTTACCTAACCTTACCTAACCTTACCTAACCTAACCTAACCTAACCTAACCTAACCTAACCTAAACTACCTTGAGCTACTCTATTCTAACCTAACCTAACCTAACCTAACCTAACCTAACCTAACCTAACCTAACTTAACCTATCCTTAGCTACCCTAATCTAACCTAATCTAACCCAACTTAATAAGCTAACCAAACCTAACCTAACCTAACCTAACCTAAACTAACCTAACCCAACTTAACCTAACCTAACCTAACCTAACCTAAACTAAACTACCTTGAGCTACTCTATTCTAACCTAACCTAACCTAATCTAACCCAACTTAAACTACCCTAACCTGACCAAACCTAACCTAACCTATATTGTTGTCACAATTTGCCCTTCTTAGCACTGGGACTTGCCCTTTATTTTCTTCCAAGGCCCTTATCAGCATTGGAGTGAAATCAATTACTGAGAGTGAATACTCCTTATTATGTTCTATAGTACTTGACCATCGAGTGACCATAGCTCACAGACACCCCCTCGTTTTCCTGTCGTCTTGTTCCAATATGTGGTTGGTGTTATCTCGGCGTGCTGGTGGTGGTGGTATCATTCCGAACGTCGTTGCAGTGTTCACGAATGCGGGGTTTCAGGTCATGTGACACCGATGTAAGACTTTATTATATATATATATATATATATATATATATATATATATATATATATATATATATGTATATATGTATATTAATGTATGTATGTATATATGTATGTATTATGTTCGTATGTATATATATATATATATATATATGTTCGTATGTATATATATATATATGTATACATATGTATATATGCATATATATGTATGTATATGTGCATATATATGTATGTATATGTGTATATATATGTATGTATATATATATGTATATATATATATGTATGTACATATATGTATATGTATGTATATGTATGTATATATATATATATGTATATATATATATATATGTATATATATATATATATATGTATATATATATATATATATATATATGTATACATGTATGTATACATATACGTATTTATACATATATGTATGTGTATATATACTGTATGTATATGTATGTATATGTATGTATATATATATATATGTATATATATATATATATGTATATATATATATATATGTATATATGTATGTGTTCCGTTTCCATTACCACCTGTCATCCCCATCCACAAAGTTGTCTGTTTCTTAAAACAACTGATACTTTCAGCGCTTACTACATGGTCTATTCCACTCGTTGGCCATCCTATTAGTAAAGCAATAGGGTTGTCAGTGAATGGAATAGACTTAGTTCAGTAAAATCACCTGATGGTGGACATAACTTTATCATGACGACCAACATCTCCCCTCTGATTCAAGAACTGTCATAACCTTTCGAGACTAATGACTCGTAAGGGAGACTTTGCCGTCACCAACAAGCCACAGCGGCAGCGCCGGACAGTGTGACACCGACTTCAGACGTGACGACTAAAGTCTGGTTTTCCTGGCGCCAGAATAGCACTGGGACCAGGGGAAGCCTTTCGTTGTCACCAGGGGATTTTCCTGTGGCGGCATACTAGGCACTTCTCGCTAGCATGCTATTTACTTTTGCTATTTCGTTTGAGTCGAAACGATTTCGGATAAGATGTTTTGTTTTTCAAGTTTCCGAACGTCAAATTACTCTTGCGTCGTACAGTCAGAAGCTGAACAACGAACTAAGAGAAGTTAAATCTAGAATACGAATGTTAGACACGTTGTTGAGATGTTCTTACGGAAGTCTAAAATATTGTAACGCAAGTCGTTTATACTCAAACGAAGTAACAAAAGCAAGTAGCATGCTAGCCTAGTGTGCCACCACCTTAAAGAATAAAAACAGTGGAAGGGTTTAATAAAAATGAAACCGTCTTGTATGGGAAAACGAGGTTAATATAATTGCTTTATCGGGTTTAGTTGTTTTATTGAGTTAGTTAATCCACTAAGTACTGTGATGCCCTGTCTAGATTCGAAGGCTCCTGTGGATCCAGGTTAATGCTTAGTAAAAAAAAAAAAAAAAGAATACATAAATAAATGAAATAGAATAAAGATCTTTTGGCCTTTGAAGGAACAAATTCACTGAAGAATACCACAGCATTGGACAGGAGCGTAAGTTGAAGAAATACAAAGAGACAGAGTACACTGCCCCCCCCCCTTCTCCCTCCCCCTTCCCCCCCCAAAAAAAAAAAAAAAAAAAAAAAAAAAAAACTCGCCGCGTTGGTCTTTCGACTTCTATGGCATTCTCTCAGTTCCAGAGTTGTGTGTGTGTGTGTGTGTGTGTGTGTGTGTGTGTGTGTGTGTGTGTGTGTGTGTGTGTGTGTGTGTGTGTGTGTGTGTGTGTGTGTGTGTGTGTGTGTGTGTGTGTGTGTGTGTGTGTGTGTGTGTGCGTGTGTGTGTGTGTAAGTGAAACAGAGTGAGTGAGAGAGAGAGGGAGGGAGGGAGAGAGGGAGGGAGGGAGAGAGGGAGGGAGGAATAGAGAGAGGGTGAGAGAGAGAGAGAAGGAAGAGAGAGAGAGAGAGAGAGAGAGAGAGAGAAGGGGGCGCCGTAGGCGAGACCCACCCGACCCTAGCAGAGCCTCCTCGCCCGGGGCGCGCAGCCCAATCCCGCCAGTATGGCCACACGGATCCCCTCCTCCCGTCCTCCTCCTCCTCCTTCTCCTCCTCCTCCTTCTCCTCCTCCTCCTTCTCCTCCTCCTTCTCCTCCTCCTCCTTCTCCTCCTCCTCCTTCTCCTCCTCCTCCTTCTCCTCCTCCTCCTTCTCCTCCTCCTTCTCCCTCCTCCTCCTTCTCCCTCCTCCTCCTCCTCCTTTTCCTCCCCTTCCCCCACCTCCTCCTCCTCCTCCTCTTCCCCCACCTCCTCCTCCTGCTCTTCCTCCGCCTCCTAACCCCCCTCTTCTTCCTTCGCGTCCTTGTCCTCCTCCTCGTCCTCCTCCTACCCCTCCTCTTTCTCTTCCTCCTCTTCCTCTTCCTCTTCCTCTTCCTCCTCCTCCCCCTCCCCCTCCTCTTCCTCTGTCTCCTAGTCCCCTCTTCCTCCGCCTCCTAGCACCACTCTTCTTCCTTCGCGTCCTTGTCCTCCTTCTCGTCCTCCTCTTCCTCCTCTTCCTCCTGCTCCTCCTCCTCTTCCTCTTCTTCCGCCTCCTAACCCCACCTCTTCTTCCTCCTTCTCGTCCTCCTCGTCCCTGTCCTCCTCTTCTTTTCTTTTCTCCTCATCCTTGTCCTCCTCCTTATTCCTCTCCTGTCATCCTTCTCGACTCCTGTTCCTCCCATTTCTCTCTTCTTTCTCTTTCTCTTTTTCCTCTTTCTCCTCCCTCTCCTCCTGCAATTCCCTTCCCCTCCTCCTCTTTCCCCTCCTCTTTTTTCCTCCTCCTTCTCTTCCTCTTCCTCCTCTTATTCCTCTTCTTCCTCCTCCTCCTCCTCCTCCTCCTTCCCTCTTCCTTTTCCTTTTCCTCTTCTCCCTCAACCTCGCCCGTTCCTCCTCTTCCCCCTCCCAATACCTCTTCCCCCTTCCCCTTTCCTCCCAGCAGTTCGGGGGGGAAGGGGGAGAGGTGGGTCGAGAAGGGGAGGGAGGAGGAGGACGAGGAGGAGGAGGAGGAGGTAAGGGAGACGGGGAAGGAGGAAGGGGGTGGGGGATTGGTCAGGTCTGGAGAGATGATTATGCACGAACAAAACGAGACTGGAGTCCAACAAGGCGGTTTGGACTATGAGGCTTTAAACTAATACGCATTACCTCTTGTATTCTCCCTGCTTCCTTATGTATGTTACAGTAAGAACACGTACCTAGGGATTACGCGTAATCCCTGAATGTTTATTCAGTGAATACGCGTAATCCCCGTTTCACTAACCTAACCTAACCTAACCTAACCTAACCTAACCTAACCTAACCTAACCTAACCTAACCTAACCTAACCTAACCTAAGGTTAGGTTAGGTTAGGTTAGATTAGGTTAGGTTAGGTTAGGTTAGTGAAACGGGAATTACGCGTATTCACTGAATAAACATTCAGGGATTACGCGTAATCCCTAGGTACGTGTTCTTACTGTAACATGTACACATTAAGAAACAAAAATCCCCCAAAACAGACAAAATCAAATGACGTCGTTCATAAAAAAATAATAATAAGATCCATGATAGAATATCTCTAGTTGAAATACATTCTAGAACTGGGAGGGATAAATGTTTTGGAGTAATTGTTAAATATCTAGAAGGTCTTAGATCACAGTCGTACCAACCTTTCCGAAACACAAGGTGACGTATCTGTCAGTGGAAAAGCAGTCGAAACCTGACCCCAAAAGTTACTTTTTTTTTACCGACTGTACCTTTTCTAATTACACGAAATTATGAACAACGAGCAGAGATCTACTCGTCTCTCTTTTTTCAAGTTGAACATATCATCTGTTTCCCTCTCTTTTTCTATATTACTGATCTTTAACATCTCTCTCTCGCTCCATAGTTCTACACTCATACTTTGTTTCTCTCTTCCGCTCTCTTTCTCTCTTTCAATGTATATATATGTATGCTTTTACGTATATATATTTATAGATATACATTACAAAGGATTACAAAGGAAGAGCATCCCGGTAGGAGACTTTTTGGTCCATAACTAGGTTGGATGCGAAAAACAATTCATGAGTATATATGTGTATATATATATATACATATATATATATATATATATATATATATATATATATATATATATATATATATATATATATAATTATTTATAATATATTCACATTTTCTTTTTCTTTTTTCTTTTTTTGGTCTTTCTCCTTGGTCTTCTATCCTCATTTCTCTTCTTCTCTCTTCCTTTTGTTTTCCTTTCTGTTAACTTGCATTTCTTTAGTTTCTTTTCCTTCCCATCTCCTCTCCTCTTCTCCCCTCTCCCCTCCCTCTCCTCTCCCCTCCTTTTCTACCTCTTTTCCTTCTCTTTTCCTCTTCTCGTTTTTTCTCTCCTTTCCTCTTCTGTCATCTGTTCTTGTGTCATTTCTCTTCTCTTCTTATTTCCTCTTCTCTCTTATCTTTTCTCTTTTCTTCTCTCTTCTGTTCTCTTCTCTTCTCTTATCTTCTCAACTTTCTTCCGTTCTTTTCTGTTCTCTAATTTTCTCATCTGTTCTCTCCCCTTCCCTTCCCTTTCTGAGCTCAGCGAGGAAGCCATGGACAACCTCTTGAACTGGCGAGCGAGCGAGTGCGGTTCCCAGTCTGGCGCAGCTCGTGGATTGCTGCGAATTACTGCAAGGCTACTTGATCCCGGCGGTCAAGGAGGAGGAGGAGGAGGAGGAGGAGGAGGAGGAGGGAAGGCAACGCAAAGCGAGGACTCAGGGACATCGGCCCCCTTGGACCACCCCCCACCCCCAGCACCTATTTTTTTTTTTTTTTTTGTCTCTTTATCTCTGTCTGTCTCTGTCTCTTTGTCTCTGTCTCTTTGTCTCTCTCCCTATATCTGTCTCTCTTGCTATCTCCCTTTCTGTCTTTCTGTCTCTCTCTATCTGTCTCTCTCTCTTTTTCTCTCTCCGTCTCTCTGTCTCTTTCTGTCCCTGTCTCTCTCTCTCTCTCTCGATTTCTCTCTCTCTCGATCTCTCTCTCGATCTCGATCTCAGTTCTCTTTGTGCCTAAGGTTGAGGTTGCTCTCGCACTATCCCTTGGCAAAAACAGTTTTGTAGACCTTCTGGATGGTGTCCGGATTTTTTTTTTTATCATTATTGATGAGATCTTTACTTTTTTAAAGCATATTTTATACTGTTCAGGTTGCCTAGAATAAAAGAATAAATTAGTAGATAAATAAATCGGTAAACGAACAAGTACCGGTATACATACATTAGATGAAAATTGTCATCAGTTAGGTTGAAATAGGTTTGCTTAGTCATAGGCTCGGTTAGTTCCAGGCAAGGTTACTATTATCCTAGATTTGATTGAATTAGGAGAGGAGAGGATAGGATAGGTATTGTCAATTGTTTGCTAGAATTTAGCTAAAGCCGCTGTATTGAATTCGATACCGAGCGATCATGGAGAATTGTTTACATTTTAATGACGACATCCTCGTTTTTAGTAGATGCATCATCATCTCTACATTTTCTTCTTCTGGAATATGTTAAAGCCGTTTCTTGACCATTGCGGCACAGTAGTGTTGTTGTTGTTCTTCGCTCGATGTGCTTTATGGAGCTCTTTTCGGGTGATGACGAGTGGACTCGCCCTGGAATGCGAAGTACGAGAACCGCCTGGAATGCGAGTCGGGGGCCCTCGCCTGGAACCCATACCTGGTCGAGCCCTCCTCTTCTTCTTCTTCCTCCTCCTCTTCTTCTTCTTCCTCTTATTCTTCCTCCTCTTCTTCTTCCTCCTCTTCTTCCTCCTCTTCTTCCTCCTCTTCTTCCTCTTCCTCTCCTTCTTCCTCTCCTTCTTCCTCTTCTTCATCCTCCTCCTCTTCTTCATCATCCTCCTCTTCTTCATCCTCCTCCTCTTCTTCCTCCTCCTCTTCTTCCTCCTCTTCTTCATCCTCCTCTTCTTCATCCTCCTCTTCTTCCTCCTCCTCTTCTCCTGGTGTTTCTGCTTCTTCTTCTTTTTCTGTATCATCTGCTTCTTTTGGTTCTGCTTCTTCCTTCCTCTTCTGCTTCTTCTGCTTCTTCCTCTTCTTTGTCTTCTTCCTCTTCTTCGT
>NC_134793.1:35959745-35969745 GCF_046742065.1 Oratosquilla oratoria | reverse complement strand
TGTGTGTGTGTGTGTGTGTGTGTGTGTGTGTGTGTGTGTGTGTGTGTGAGCGCGCCCCCGCTCTGAAAATGAGTAATACTTCAACAGCCTGTTTCACACATTGAGAATAATAGATAAAAGAAGAAAAAAAAATCAATGTTCCCGTGAGTACAACAAAAATTATTTCTTTGCACAAGCAATCTCAGTGAATTGATGCATCTTTTGTAGATGAATAATAGCGATGTATATTCAAGAAAGTAATTATGTTTTACGAGTATCAATGCTAAAAGAATTTCTTAAATTATTACTCTTTTATGCTAAACAATACAATTATTTTTCAAATACCGTGACGTCATAAGGTGTGTTTGGTAAATCCAATTATTGGAACGAGAATATGAGATTGAAGTATTTCCTAACCAAAAAAAAGGTATTTTTTTCATAGGTTTAAAAACCTTGCATAAAATAATTGAAGAAGCAACTCAGTGCTTTATGACCAGTTAAGCTTAACCTTTTGAGAAGCTGGAAGTATTTGGAGATCACAAACAAAAAGAAGTGAATTGACCGTCTAAACAATGGATAATGTCTTGCATTGAAAAACATGCGGTTATTACTGAGCATTAATCAAAGGCCTCCATCAAAAGTTTGCTCGCTTCACACTCGCCATGAATCTCCTGAGGCTCACCAAGACAGAGGCCATTTATATACATATATGCATATATATGTATGCACATATATGAATGTTTCCATACATATATATGTATATTTGATGTACATTGTGTGTGTGTGTGTGTGTGTGTGTGTGTGTGTGTGTGTGTGTGTGTGTGTGTGTGTGTGTGTGTGTGTGTGTGTGTGTGTGTGTGTGTGTGTGTGTGTGATTCACCATGGTCCTACATCACGTGCTGAACTCGTGATCGACAACAATTGCCTTCCCGGATGAGAGATTAGTTCGTATATGCCCTGTCTATGGGTAATGCTGTGACATTATGCATGCACACACACACACACACACACACACACACACACACACACACACACACACACACACACACACACACACACACACACACACACACACACACACACACACACACACACACACACACACACACACACACATACACACACACATACACACATACACACACACATACACACACACACACACACACACACACACACACACACACACACACACACACACACACACACACACACGACTCGATGGCGCAGTGGTAGTATTCGCGGCCGCCACTACGGCGGTCCGAGTTCGAATCCCGCTCAGGGTTGAAATAATTTCAGTATCGCTGAGATGCGAGTCGTTACTCCAACTTTCGTGGGCGGGGAGTTAGGTGTGTGTGTGTGTGTGTAAGGTCACAGTATCACCCATATATCAGTCATATTATATGAGTGCTGAGCTCTCTTTCGGGAAGGTAATAGCTTTCGATCACGAGTCCAGCACGTGATCCAAGACCATGGTGATTATTAGTATGGTTTGGACACATGGAAAGAATGAGTGAAGAAATGTTAGTAAAGAGGTGTGGAAGGCAGAGGTGGAAGGAGTGAATATGAGGGGGCGACCAAGGACGAGATGGATGGATGGGGTAAAAGGGGCATTTGGAAAGAGGGGAATGTCTGTTGAGGAAGGATGGGAGAAGACAAAAGATAGGGGTGAATGGAGAATGGCTATGTATTAATGATGCTGTGATGCATGGAAGGGAGTGGGGGGATGGGGTTAGGGAGTATGTGTGAATGATATTTTGACGCAGCCGGAAGGAGTTTCTCCCCGTCTTCTCCTTTTCTGCATAAGGGGACGAAGAGGGTGGTGTTGCCGATTAAATTAAACTGCCTTGCTGTGGATGAGCTGTGTCTTGCTACATTGCTCCTGACCCAGGACATTGGGAAAGATGCAGGGATGACCCGTCATCCAGGATGAGCCAAGATAAGAGGGAGTGAGGGGTGTGAATGGATGGGAGTGGAGTATGTGGGGATGGAATGGGTGGGAGTGGTTTCTATGTCTTTATTTTTTCTGGCTACCTCCCTTCTAAGGGGGAAATAGCCATTGGTATATGTATGTATGTGTCAGTTTAACCTTTGATTGGGCTGTATGCTATAACTTAGTGGGCTTAGTATAGGGCTTAATGTGGGCTATATCAGGTTATATGTGGTAAGTATTTGCACATACAAGAATTCCAGTCTCAGCGGCGGGGTTTCTTAATCCATTTGTTGTAACCTCACACATCAATTTATGGATCACCCCAGACTACCACAGGGTGACAATTTTTCATGCGGAGTATCCTAGGGTGACGATTCTTCATGTTGGCCATCATGGGTTTACGATTCTTCAGTCGTATAAGTTTATAACAATAAGCATAATCCTCAGTCAACCTAACCTAACCTAACTTAATCTATTCCACTGTTGATATTCGGCGCACTGGGGTGACAGTTCTTCAGGTGGGATCTCATGGGGTGACGATTCTTCATGTAAGCGTTCTGGGGTGACAATACTATATTTGTTCAATGCCGTTCGGCGATTTTATTCTCAGTTAAGTTGATCCCTTCCCACTGGGCGGCTGTATCCGCTTTTCATTTGTTTATTCATTAGTTGGTTTATCTAGATATATATTTGATTCTCTACTTATTTATTTTTATATTTATCTATTTTATTCATTGATCTAATTTACTTGTTTATCTGTTTCATTGTTGATCCATTTATTTATCAATCTATTTATTCATCTGTGTGTCTGTGTATTCATTTATATTTGTTTTGCAACCACCAGGATATTATATTCGTCTGTTTTAGCAAACCCATTGGTAAAGAAAACGAGGATTGAGAACTCGGGGCAAGGGGCATGTTACTGGTCTGTCCCACATTCATCTAAACACGCTTGTCCGTTTCGTTAGGTTATGGCCATGGCCACGGCCTCGCCCCTGCGTATACGTACGATACCTTCTTTGGAATTTGCCTGTTGGCCATGTCTTAATGTTTCTAGGTCAGCGGCGCCCCAGCCATCAAAGAAAGCGGGAAGTCGAGCTGGAAACAGAGAAAATGGGCATTGGCGGCCTGCTGCTGGCCAAAGAAAACGGGTCTGTACGCTGTTTATTTAGGGTCCACTTGATTCTGATTTTAGGAGGTAAATGGTGTGTGTGTGTGTGTGTGTGTGTGTGTGTGTGTGTGTGTGTGTGTGTGTGTGTGAGTGAGTGAGTGAGTGAGTGAGTGAGTGAGTGAGTGAGTGAGTGAGTGAGTATGTGTGTGTGTGTGTGTGTGTGTGTGTGTGTGTGTGTGTGTGTGTGTGTGTGTGTGTGTGTGTGTGTGTGTGTGTGTGTGTGTGTGTGTGTGTGTGTGTGTGTGTGTGTGTGTGTGTGTGTGTGTGTGAATGAGTAACCACCAGGAAAAATAAACTAACGAAGCAGAGCGCTTTCGTATAATTACATCTTCATTGCTAATACAAAGAAGGAATTATAAAAAGAAGAATCAAGGTATAGAATATATGACTGAGTGAGACACAATTTTAGTGTTTCTCGCTTTTGCTCTTACACCAATTATCTTACAATAGGATTCAGGTCGGGGTTCTGCGGAGGCCAGTCTGGGTGAGCTAAAAGTGACTTCACCAGCTTTGCCGTTTACCGGGGAGCATTATCCTACATAACTATTGGAGGTTGAGAAGAAGCAGTGCATAGATAAGGCACTACATGTTGGCGCAGTAATTCCTTGCACACTTGAGTATTTACTTTGCACCAACACGAATAAGCGGCCCAGTGTTCTCTGCTGAAATTATCCCCCAAACCATTTTCGCTCCCGCCACCAAACTTTACACTGCTCTTGATGTAATTTTTAGACAATTTCTCATCTGTCTTGCGAAGAAGAAATCTTTTGCCGCCCGAGCCGAAGAAATTAAACTTTGATTCGTCACGAAAGTGGATTAAGCTCCACTGGTCCTTTGACCATACAACGTGCTCCGTTGCGAATCTTGGACGGTCGTTTCTGCTCTTTGCACTAAACAGCGGTTTGACCTAAGGTGTATGAGTGTTCATATTTTCTTCCTTAAGATGTCGTGACACAGTTTGCCTGGACACATGGACTGCCATAGTCTCACTGATCTCACGGGAAACTGCTGCAAATATTGTAAAGCGATCCTTCCTCAAGTGGATGAAATGGCTCGATCTTGCTTTACAGTAGTTTTTCTCGGCCCATCAGTGGGTTTTCCTGCCTTACATGTACCAGGCTTGTCAGTGAATTTTCCTGCCTTACATGTACCAGGGTTGTCATATTTCTTCATAATGCCATTCACTACACTTCTGGGATGTTTGACAGTCTCGGCAATGACTCTAATTGAGAGTTTGTCATGGCGAGGCAACTTCACAACTAGCTCTCCCCCAGAAAGAGAATTAGTAGTATTTCGAGGCATGTTCACTGTAGACTGGGCCTGTACGTTCCAACAGTGTGAGTAAAGTAAATTGTTTTGAAGTTCATAAGCAATTAAGTGAATTAATACGGGTAAATTAAAGCCTCTGGATCATTTTGAATGCATAATTTTTAATATTGAGTTGCAAATATACTAATCATTTTTGGCGTATGTTTCCTATTCCTTTATATTTAAGCACACACACACACACACACACACACACACACACACACACACACACACACACACACACACACACACACACACACACACACACACATATATATATATATATATATATATATATATATATATTTATATATATATACACACTTCGGTGTTAAGAGTAAAACTACATCTGGAGTTTTTTAACAGAATCCACTAAGCTTATTAACTTAATGGAAACAGATGTTTATAAACACGAGTAAACGTGCACAGATTCGTAAGAGTATGTAAAATAGCTCAAGTACTCAAACCTTTATGGTACTTATTTCCCCCCTGGATTTTTTTTTTTTTTTTTTTTTTTTTTTTAAGTTTCCACCGCAGAGCAGGTCAAGGGATGTTGCCGCTGCTGTTGGGTTCATCTGCGGTTTCTTTATGGTTCCTCCAACGGCCATTTTGTGGTCGGGCATCTCCGGTCTTGAGTCGATCCTGAAGGAACGCTTCGTCTCCAGACTCTCACTCTCGCTATCCTTAGTCGAGGGAAAGGCCCTGTTCACACTAGCGGTTTGAATCGCGCGGAAACCGCGTTGGTACCACATAGTCAAATAAAAAATGAGCAGTTGTGTGTGAACGCCTCCATTCACTTGTACTGTAATTGAACCGCCGTGGTCCAAACCGCTAGTGTGAACAGGCCAGAGACTAACCTGGGCGATGGGAGTCTCGGGGGAGGTACAGAATGGAGTGGGAGGGTAGGTGGGAGTATGCTACATTATCCACCATCCCATCATCAGTAACAGTGTTACATTTGTAACAATTATCAGTATTTCATTTAATTCTATCTTTTTTTTTATTTGTTTTATTTTTTTCATTCTGTTCATTTTCTATTTTATTTTATTGTTCTATTTTGTTAATTTTTATTTTATTTATTCATTTATTTATTTATTTATTTATTTATTTATTTATTTATTTATTTATTCATTTATCTATTTATTTATTCATTTATTGCATGAACGATTACACACGCCCTACGAAGAGAAGAGGCTAGTCATGATAGCCCTTCTCGGCCTTCAGTACTTTAAGGTCGTATATTCTTGATGACACCACGCGCAGATTCTAGTGGATCTGAACCCTTTGCATCTCGCTTCCTGTTTCGTCTGCTCTGCAACTTCTCTACCAGTGATTGCCAACAACCATAATTGACAAAATGTTAAAAAATAATGAATGAATGAATAAATGTATGGGTTTATGTTATACCATATTACGTGTTTATCATTACATGGGATTAGTCTGTGGCCGGTGATTCACTCATCCATAGTGTCTGAGGCCGGTGTCACACTCTCCGGCGCCGCCGTTGCGGCTTGTTGGCTACAGCAAGGTCGTCGCCTTTACGAGTCGTGAGAATCGTAATGTTATGAGAGTATATCAACCAGCGGGGAGATGGTGGTCGTCGTCGGTTGTAGTGGTGGTAGTAGTAGTGGTAGTAGTGGTAGTAGTAGTAGTAGTAGTAGTAGTAGTAGTAGTAGAAGGAGGAGCATAACAATGGTGCTAGCACTATCATTGCTTTTACGGTCACCACAGTAGTTCATGTAGTAGTTGTTCTTGTAGTAGCTGTAGTGCTCATACTAGTACATGATGTAGTTCTAGCAATGTTAGTAACAGCAATAATAGTAGTAGTCATAAAACTATCTCCGTCAGTAAAGGTGGCGAAACGCTAGTCGTCTCTCGCTAGCATGCTACTTGCTTTGAGTAGAAACAACTTCGTTTACGATTTTTTGTTTTCCAGATTTCCGAATGTCAAATTAATTTTGTGCTAAGAAGTTAAATCTAGAATCTGAATGTTAGACGCATTGTTGAGATGATCTTACGGAAGTCTAGAATAGTGTAACCAGTGCTCTTCTGCTCAAACGAAGTAGCAAAAGCAAATAGCATGTTAACCTAGTGTGCCGCCACCTTAATAGTACTGGTACTAATGATGATAAGAATAATGAACGGATCTTGTACAGGCAATAGCAACATTAGTGGGAACAGGAATATATATGTATATATATATATATATATATATATATATATATATATATATATATATATATATATAATATGTATTCCTGCCCTATATCTGTCTTCATTGGTGATGATGATGTTGTTTGTCTTCTAAAACTTCCATTTCTAACTACGACTCTGGAAATGCGGACAACAGCCCTTCTTTGTACGAAGCTGCGCATGACGAAAGCAAACGCATACCCGACCTGACGTGCAAGCGGCGACTCGAAAATAATTAACAAAAGCCTGCGTACTGTCTGCGCGCTCATGTACGTATCCATGTGCACATGCTCGTATGCACACAGGCGTTGTTAGCGTGCAGAGACGGCAAGCACGGCTGACGGACAGTGGCGGCCGGAGGGAGGGAGTGAGGGAGGGAGTGAAGGAGAAAGAGAAGAGAGTAAGGCTCTACCTCTGCCTCCGATGAACCATCCCCATTCACGCATCACCTCCTCCTCCTCCTTCTCTTCCTCCTCCTTCTCTTCCTCCTCCTTCTCCTCCTCTTCCTCCTCCTCCTCCTCCTCCTCCTTCTCTTCCTCCTCCTCCTTTTCTTCCTCCTCCTTTTCTTCCTCCTCCTCTTCCTCTTCCTCCTCCTTCCCTTCCTCCTCCTTCTTCCCTTCCTCCTTCTCCTCCTCTTTCCCTTTCTTCTCCTTTCCTTCCTCTTCCTCTTTCCCTTCCTCCTCCTTTCTTTCCTCCTCCTCCGCCTCCTCCCCTTCCTTATCCTCCCCCTTCCTCATCATCCTCCCTCTCCTCCCCTTCCTCATCCTCCCCCTTCCTCATCATCCTCCCTCTCCTCCCCTTCCTCATCATCATCCTCCCCTTCCTCATCATCCTCCTCCCCTTCCTCCTCCTCCCCCTCCCCTTCCTCCTCCTCCCCCCTTCCTCCTCCCCCCTCCTCCTCCTCCCCCCCTCCTCCTCCTCCCTTCCTCCTCCTCCTCCCCCTTCCCCTCCTCTTCCTCCCGTTCCTCCTCCTCATCATCATCATCTTCATCATCCCCTTCATCATCCCCTTCCTTTTCCCCTTTTCTTCTCTTCCTCTTCCTCCTCCTCCTCCCCCCTTTGCTCCTCCTTTCTTCTCATCCTCTTCTTCTCTTCCTCCTCCTTTTCATCCTTCTCCTTCTCCTCTTCTCCTTCTCCTCTTCTCCTTCTCTTCTCCTTCTCCTCTTCTCCTTCTCCTCTTCTCCTTCTCCTCTTCTTCTCCTCTTCTCCTTCCCATCATTATTCTCATTCTTTTCACTCTCCTTTTACTCTCCTCATCTTCCCTCTCCTCTTTCTTCTCTCTTTCTCTCTTCCTTCTCCTTTTTTCCTCTTCTTCTTTTTTCTCCTCTTTCCTCTTCCTTTTCCTGCTATTCTTACTCCTCCTCTTCTTTCTCCTCCTCTTCTCTCTCCTCTTCCTCTCCCTTTTTTCATCCTTTTCCTGTTCATCCTCCTCCTCCTCTCACTCCTCCTCTTCAGTTTCCTACCTCCAATCCTCTTCCCCTCTCCCTCCTCAGTTTCCTACCTCCAATCCTCTTCCCCTCTCCCTCCTCATCCCCTTACTTCTCCTCTTCCTCGTCTTGTTCTCCTTCATATACCTCCTCCTCCTCCTCCTCCTAGTTCTTCTTTCACTTTCCTCCTGCACCTCTTCTTTCTCCTTTTAACCTTCGTCCTTCTCCTGCTGTATTTTCGTCCTCCTCCTCCTCCTCCTCCTCGTCCTCTTCTTCGTCCTCCTCTTCGTCCTCCTTCTCCTCTTCGTCCTCCTTCTCCTCGTCCTTCTCCTCGTCCTCCTCGTCCTCCTCCTTCTCCTTTTCCTTCTTCTTTTTCTCCTCCTCCTCCAACTCCTCCTTTTCCTCCTCTTCTTCCTCTCCTCCTCCTCGTCTTTCTTCTCCTTTTCCTCCTCCTCGTCTTTTTTTCTCTCTTCCTCCTACTCCTCGTCCTCCTCCTTCTTTTCCTTCTTCCTCTCCTCCTCCTCCAATTCTTCTTTTTCCTCCTCTTTTCCCCTCCTCCTCCTCCTTCTCCTCTTCCTCGTCTTTTTCCTCCTCGCCTTTTTCCTCCTCGTCTTTCTCCTCCTCTTCCTCCTCCTCCTCCTCCAACCTCGTCCCCGCCCCCTCACCCACCCACCCGCCCGCCCATTCATTTGTGCTGCGGCAATTAACTCTGGCTGAATTGGTTGTTTTTGCGGTTCGCGCCGACGAACACTCGTCCCGCGGGGGTGGGGTGAGGGGTGGGGGAGACCTCCCCATCCGACCCCCGGTCTTTCGGGGCTCAGAGGTCAAGGGTCGAAGGAGAGGAAGAGAGAGAGAGAGAGAGAGAGAGAGAGAGAGAGAGAGAGAGAGAGAGAGAGAGAAACAACGAGAGAGAGAGAAACAACGAGAGAGAGAGAGAGAGAGAGAGAGAGAGAGAGAGAGAGAGAGAGAGAGAGAGAGAGAGAGAGAGAGAGAGAGAGAGAGAGAGAGAAAGTGAGTGAGAGAGAAAAAGAGAGAGAAAAGATTAAAAAGAGAGGAAGAAGAAAAAGTAAATTAGAGAGAGAGAAAGGGAGAGGTTAAATGAGAGGAAGGGATTTAGTAAGTAGAAGGGTGGAGGTGGATGTGGATGGATTGCAATGGATTATTGTGGATCATATGGTAATGTCTGAGAACACCACCACTACCACCATCATTCTTTACCTTTATTCCTACTCTTATCTTTATTTTTATCTTTATCGTAATCATTAATTATCATAATCATTATCTTCATTATCGTCATTTCATTGTTATCGTTATCATTATAGTCACTGCCATTGTCATCGATACCATATATATATATATATATATATATATATATATATATATATATATATATATATATATATGTATATATATATAATATGTTATATTATGATATGTTTCTATTATATTGTATTGTATTATATTGTATTGTATTGTATTATATTATATCATATATTATATCATATATTATATGCCGTGAAGATCACTTCACCTTGGAGAGAATTCTTGTAGTAAAATTTTGCATATTTCCTGTCGTCTTGCAAAGGACAGCTCCTGATGGCTTTCTGAACTCGACTCAAAGTTTCAGAAAAAAACATCAGCAATATTAATGACGTCATTGTTGTGGCGTCATCTACAAGATAACGTGATCTTTTTTTTCTGCCGGTTATTTCATAAATGAGTGTCACAGCCTATTATTGTTGGCAATGACGCCGTTGGAATGGACCACTTGTGTTGTCAATTATCTTTCGGCCCTGAGAGACGATGTTGACAGTCTCTAGGTAGAGAGACAGCGGCAGCATCTTCCAGAATTTCTGGTCTCTTAACGATGCCGTTAAGACAGTTTACTGTCACCACTCAAAGAGGCGTCACTGTTAATGTCGACATTTTGATCCATTTGTCGACGCTAACGACCGTCCTTGCCTCGACGACTGCCCCTCTTTGTGGTTT
>NC_134793.1:35942245-35954745 GCF_046742065.1 Oratosquilla oratoria | reverse complement strand
TATATATATATATATATATATATAATATCAAATACACCCCACTGTCGTCCCCGGATTCGAACCAGGCTCATGTAATCACGGCGCCATCGTCCTGCCGACTGAGCTATTGACCCCATAAAATTCTACAACCTGGAAGTTAATCTACTTCCTGAGGAACTAAGTCGACTGCTAACTGCCGTCCGTACAGTTGGCAGTCGACTTATTTCCTCGGGAAGTAGATTAACTTCCAGGTTGTAGAATTTTATAGGGTCAATAGCTCAGTCAGCAAGACGATGGCGCCGTGATTTCACGAGCTCGATTTGATTCTGGGGACAACAGTCGGAATTATTTGATCGACATCACCATCACTGGTGATTCTATTCAGATATATAATTGTATATACAGTATACGTATAATATATATATATGTACGTATGTACACACACACACACACGCACACACACACACGCACACACACACACACACACACACACACACACACACACACACACATATATATATATATATATATATATATATATATATATATAGTGTGTGTGTGTGTGTGTGTGTGTGTGTGTGTGTGTCTGTATGTGTGCATGCATGTATGGGGAGGTGAATTTTTGACGCAGATTGATATCACCTGGTGGCATATAGATGCATTGAAAGAGTTCATATGAAAGTATGTTTGATGTAAGGCACGAAATTACAAATACAGTAATATTTGAGAAGATTTCTTGTTGGAAACCCGTTAGAGTTTGATTATTTTCTTAAATTATTTGGTAAATATCGATACGAAAAGAATGCCAGACCAAGTAGTTTTACGTTAATGACAAAACTATTTTGGTCAATTTGGTCACTTGCGCTTTGCAGAAACACACACACACACACACACACACACACACACACACACACACACACACACACACACACACACGCGCGCGCGCGCGCGCGCGCGTACTCACTCGTTGGAGCATTGTTAGAGTTCCCGACCGCCACTACAGTGTTTCAGGTTTGAATCCTGCCCAGGACTGAAGTAATTTCAGAATCATTGCGATGCGGGTTGTTACTCCAACTCTCGTGAACGGGGAGTTGGGTGTGCGCGCGCGTGTAAGGTCACAGCATTACCCATAGATCGGGCATATACTGTATGAGCTCTGAGCTCTCTTTCGGAAGGGAAGTAGCTGTCGGCCAAGGGTCCAACACGTGATCCAAGACCATGATGATTTACACACACACACACACACACACACACACACACACACACACACACACACACACACACACACACACACACACACACACACACACACACTCCTCTGGACAAGTTTTGCCCCTGGTTCCTCTCAAAAACGGGATCGACGTCACAGATGACATCCCATTCCATATTTGGACTGATTGACATTGTTAGTATTGCATCGATAGTCCAATTCATTCCAAGAATCTCGGAGATGATCCTCCCCTTTCTCTTATATATAAAACTGTGACTGAGCCGTTAACGGGATGAAATGACCCTTTTGTTGAGGCAAATGTCATATTACCTAATCATAGCCCGACACGCCGCGCGAGTACGTAATGCCAAATTTATATTTTCAAAAAGAATGTTATGATGAACGCCAAGTACGTTTTTTTTAACGTTCGCGCACAGAACGTAAAGCACGTATTCGTATGTTCCGGCACGTACAAGATCTGACGAAGAAATACTGATATTCACGTTCACTTATGTGAACGTATGTACAATAGAACATAATCGTTGAAACTGAGTTTTGCATTCTTCACACACACACACACACACACACACACACACACACACACACACACACACACACACACACACACACACACACACACACACACACACACACACACACACACACACACACACACACACACACACACACGTAAACACACAATCATACACATGCGTGTCATTAGCAAACATTGTAATGTCAGTCCCTGTCAATGACTCGTATCCATTAGCTGTACCCGTGAGTATAACAATGATCACGAGAATTATAGCGAGAAAGTAACCTCCATCCCCCCATCCCCCCATCCCCCCATCACCCCATTCCTCACAGACCCTCGCCCTGAGGGAGAGGGAAGGGGGGGGGGAGGTAGGGAGGGAGTGTAGGGTGTGGGGAGGTAGACGTCTTACATACGGGGATGTTATTTAACATTCGTTCAGGCCCCAAGAGAGACACCTAACAACCTATAAACGATGGGTGTCCCTAACCAGGGGCTATTGCTGAAATGGGAACTTCCCTGGGGTAGGGGTATAGGCGATAGGGACCGGTAACCCCCGCCCCTAATTAGGGGGGGACGAATATTGGGAGTGGGGGTAATTGCAAAGATTATGAACAAAAATATGTGAAAGTTTAATGTAAGAATTGTCTTTTTTTAATGACCGAAAATTAATGAAACAGAGTGAAAATCATACCTGATCTAGGGGAATCAATGGGGCTCTTTCAGTATGTTCTGCATTGTTCCATTATTCATGGGACAGCGATTAAACCATTGGTATGTTTGTGAATGCATGTATGAACCAAAATACATATTTATGGGTGATTGTGTACCTATACACTTGTATACATATATTTTGAACACGTGCATATAAGTTTTAATACACGTGCATGTATATAATACATATATTCTTATACACGTACATATATTTATACACGTATACAAACACATTATACACACACAAACGTGCATGCCATGTATGTATATAAATTCCGAACGCCACTGTTATATTCGAGAAAATCAAATTGCGTTTTGTTTGCTTAACATTACCAAGACTGGTTTTGCTGAAATGAATTATTAGATATTACGTTGCTCGCGCTTACTCCCTCTTACGAAAGGTCCACCAGACCATTTCCAATTCAAGACGCAACGAAACCAGTTGTAATTCTGGCGATATTATTTATCAGATATATTCATTACCCATCGGGTATTCAATACACGCGCCTGCCGGGTTTTTATCTCACTGAAATTGACCAGCTCATAGTTTGGCGTCGGTTTTTCTCTCGTCGCGCTACGCCTAGTGTTCGTTTCGTTTCTTAGTTTTACGAGAACATTAAATTCAAATATCCAACGGAGCGTTTGTTGAGATTTTCCTGCTTCCCTGCAGGAACAACCTTTGCGTTTAAAGATATTTATTAAGCTGTTGGTTTTTACCTCAATGGCTACTCTGTCATTTCCTCGTCCACTTCCTCGTTTGTCAAGAGTTTAATGATACTTTTAGCGTTAATCCCTTTATCGATTTCTAAGCTCGAGTGGTTATATAATTCATGCATGCTTAATTAAAATTTCGTTCAAAATATATTCGACCAATTTTTTTTCTCTTTAGCCTCTCGTTTTTTTTTAACCTTCTCTTTAAAAGTATTATTCAGTAATCTGATCATAAAAGTGAGGAATGGTAGTAATAATAGTTTTATGTAAGTCTGATTCTTTTCACCACCGTATATGTGTGTGTATATATATACATTATATATAATATATATATATATATATAATATATATATATATATATATATATATATATATATATATATATATATATATATGAGTGGAAGGGCGGTGAACTAAACACAGAGAACAGTTAGTTTTATTCACTGACGTTTCGTCCTTACCAGGACATTCTTAATGTACATACAATCTCAGAAGATGAGAATGTCGTGGTAAGGATGAAACGTCAGTGAATAAAACTCCAACTGTTCTCTATGTTTAGCTCACCGCCCTTCCACTCATTTGTCTTCCATACATACATATATATATATATATATATATATATATATATATATGTATGTATGATTTTTTTTATCTTTCATACACGTCTGCAGGTTAACCGTTCCTTTGTCGATCACAATGAAATAATTTTTTTTTTACTCTTTGGTAGTCGATGAAGAGTGAAGGTAATTTCCACACAATCTGTCTATTTTTGTTTATTTGCCTAGTTTCATTTGTTTGATTATTTTTCTTTGTGTTTACTTACTTTGTCGACGATGTATTTGTTCTTGGCAGATTGTTGTTGTTGACTTTAGTGATGTAAGGGATCTTGTGAATCATTTTTTCGTTTGTTTTATTGTGAATATTGTGCAACTGTGATTAATTGTGACAGTAGCTTGATTACCATTTATTGTTATTTATCTGTCAATTTATTATTTACTATTTAACTGTTTATTATTCAACCTTGCCTACTTATTTATTATGTCTATTTTAGTTATTATTATCTATATTATCATAATTTTTATTTATTTGTCTATTCAATTATTTATTTATCGTTATAATTTTGTTCGCATCCGACCCAGTGCTGGACCAAAAGGTCTCTTGTCGGCATGCTCCGCCTTTGTAATCCTTTGTAGTTTACTTTGCATTGCGATCCAGTCCTTCAAGAAAATATAATATGACGTCGGAGGGGCAGAGTCAAAGAGACCTCGTATTCCAATAACAAAATACACATTCACAATGAGAGTCGGAAGATTCCAGTGCAGATAGGAAATGATCAGACGCGAACTGTCACGAATGCGTTTCCGGCACGAAATTTGATTTATGTGGAAATTTCGGAAAGAAAATGTTGTGTGGACACTCGGTAATTGGATGACGAAATACAGGATTTATTTATTTATTTTACTTTTTTTTTTTTTTTACTTGCGTGTCAATATCCACTCCGCGAGAGGAAGTGGAAATGGAAGTGGAAGTAGAAGAGGAAGAAATTTATTATAGTTATTATTATTGTTGTTTTTTATTATTACTGTTGTTAATGCTATTACTGTTACTATTATCAATATTGTTATTATTATTATTATTATCATTATCATTATTATCATAGTTATTATTATTATTGTTATCATCATTGTCATCGTCATTATCACTGTTCTTGTTGCTTCGAGTTTTACTGTCTGGAAACCCGCCACCCCTTAGTAACCGGCAGCGCTCCTGGAGCCTCCTGATGTCCGTGTTGTGTGAGTAAAGGACTATTTTTTTTTTGTCACCGGCTGAGACCGAGTAGTAGCCTACCGGGGCTGCACATCCAGTAGGAGATTGAGATGTTAGCGAGCTTTGAGGATGAACCGCATGGAGTTGTTCCTCTCGGATGTCCGTCTTCTATGTCCCTCAACCCCGCAAGAAGATCTTGGACCCGGTCCTGATACCGAGTACCAGCCTATCGGGGCTGCACTTCCAGTAGGAGGTAAGGATATTGGTGGGTTTTTCAAGATGAACCGCATGGGGAAGTTCCTTTCTGACGTCCGCCACGTGTAGGTGGTGGCCTTTGGTCCCTCTACCCCCACAAGAAGCAAATCGAAATTATCTATTGATCTGCCTCTCCTCCAGTCACTTCGATAGAGCCCGAAGGTCCTCCTGATTCTTGCTGGCCGCTACCCGTTACTTTCGTAATCATTAACAGTTCTAAATGTCGCATTTCGATTCACTTTGCACGAGGATTGCAGTCACCACGCTCATTCGTTTTAAAATAAAAAAATAGTTTTATACAATATACTGTACATACGTGCAATATATATATATATGTGTGTGTGTGTGTGTGCGTGCGCTCGCGCGTGCGCAGAAATCCGACTTGGAATGTGGTGACCTGATGAGTCCTCCGCTAGGAAGAAGACCAGTTTGCTCTCTTCCATTTCATTCCGACCGCACCTCGACCGCCGAGGGAAAGAGATTAATTCGCGCGAGGACTGCCAAGACACGGTCTTAAACGAACGCACGCACACACACACACACACACACACACACACACACACACACACACACACACACACACACACACACACACACACACACACACACACGTTCACACACACACGTTCACACACACACGTTCACACACACACGTTCACACACACACGTTCACACACACACGCTCACACACACACGCTCACACACACACGCTCACACACACACGCTCACACACACACGCCCACACACACAACCACTCAATCACTCACACATTCACACACAACCACTCACACACGGTACCTCCAAATACACACACATGTGTACACGTAAGCGTGAGTTCAGAGTTTTAAAATTTCAAAAGGTGACGTTATTTTCAATCAAGAAAATCGTAAGAAATTGAATGCTCTTAGGTTTGATTCTCCTCTATAAACCGCGTTTAAATGACTGCCAACAACATTTTCTTCGTTCTCCAGATAAAGAAAAACAATAAAAAAGAAAACGAGGGTAAAACAACAAACAAAAAAGGCGACCAGAAGAATTCCCTGCCAGAAGTATCGAAGAACTAACCGACGATCCACGCGTGACCTCTTAAGGAACAGTATCGTTCTCGAGTTGATTCCTCTCGCCTCGCAGCCTCCGCGTGTATTTCATATTACTTTAATTACAAATTACCCTCAGCGAAACGATCTCCCGCCTTTACCTGCCCATATCAACCCCCCGATGGTCCATCCATCGCCCCGCCATCGCCCCGCCATCGCCCCTCCATCGCCCCGCCATCGCCCCTCCATCGCCCCGCCATCGCCCCGCCATCGCCCCGCCATCGCCCCGCCATCGCCCCGCCATCGCCCCGCCATCGCCCCTCCATCGCCCCGCCATCGCCCCGCCATCGCCCCGCCATCGCCCCGCCATCGCCCCGCCATCGCCCAGCCATCGCTCATTCGCTTACCCCTTCACTGATCGAGTTAGTCGATTTCGATGCTACTTCGTCAATGTCTTGGTCTCGCATTCGCTCATTTGTGGGTTCGTATCCCGCACTCCTCTCAGATTCAAATCAATGTGACTCTTACCTGCACCACAATATAGAGTTTCTTTTCGGACACCGATATTTCATGTGAAAAGCACACAAGTTCACAAATACACGTACACAAACGCGCAAACACACACGCACACATACATGCACACACACACACACACACACACACACACACACACACACACACACACACACACACACACACACACACACACACACACACACACACAGTTGGTAGAGTTACCGGGCTCCACTACGGCGGTCCGGGATCGAATCCCGCCCAGGGCTGAAATAATTCCAGTATCGCTGCGCTGCGAGTCGTTATTCCAACTCTCGTGGGCAGGGAGTTGGGTGTGTATGTGTGCGTGTAAGGCCACAACATTACCCACAGATCAGTCATATATGAGCTCTGAACTCTCTTCTGGGAGGTGAATTACACACACACACACACACACACACACACACACACACACACACACACACACACACACACACACACACACACACACACACACACACACACACACATGCATACATACACACATACACACATACATACATACACACATACACGCATAGATACACACACACACATACACACAAACACATACACATACACACACACGCGCGCGCGCGCGCACAAAACATTCATCTTTGCACCTCTTTCGAGGTTCATATTTCGTAAGACTTTCTATTGCATGGGAACTTGGAGACTGGAGGGCGCGGACTTGCATTCCGGGCGTGCTGGAGTTCCGGCGCGCGCCTTCCTCCCCGAGAACTTGACCTCCGAAGACCTCGAGAGCGGCCACAAGAAGACTCGAACCAATCGCATATTTTCGAGAAATCAGTTCGAACTACTTCCCACGTAGTGAGAAGTGAGAAACCTATGGTAGGGCAAAGCTCTGTCAATTGCGACAAGCCGCTGCCTGAGGGAGACCTTGAAAAAAAAAGTGTTCGAAAATCATTTGGAAGTGTTCGAAAATCATTTGGATAAGCTCTGTGTTGATGACGAATGCGATTGTGAGTTGTGTTGTTGATGTTGTTCGCGTTTTGGAGAAATCAGTGGTCATGAAGTAAGCAAAGATTTGAGGACGTCTTCTGGTGGTTGAAGTAACAGATAAAACACTGATGGCGTTCGCAGACTCTCACTGCTTTAGTGTGACGTTATGCGTCCGGTAGGAGCATTTAAGTTTGTACTGCGCACACCTACTGATATTAAGTCTTAATTGGATCTGTCGAGTAGTATGATAACGTTTATGAATAAACAATTAGGATGATTTATTTCCCAATCGTCACCCTGCAAAAGTATCTTTGTTGAGAATTTGTTACAAGGTGTCCTGGAAACGTACTCACAACGAATACTCACAAATGTCGCTGTATTTAGTCTCTCGCGTGGGAAATCTCTTTCTCCCTCAGAGTTCAGGGGCTCTCCCTCAGCTGAATTAAGTCGCCTGGCGGTAGAATAAACATACAAAAGGACTCGAAAACCGTCCTGGTCCGGCACGCGTCCGCAGGAGCGCCTGGTGACAGATGAAATGATCCAGGGGCGATGGGATGAAAGGGGCTATCACACTGGGCTATTTTTCCTTCGTCATCCTACCTCCAACCTCCATTCGAACAACTAGAATATGACCTCGCTTACAGAAATCTAGACTTCTCAAGGAACTTATCTATAGTATCTCTAACATTCGTTCTTATAGGTTTACAATCTCTTAGTTCATTCAGATTTGCTAAGTATGACGGAAAGATGATTTAATATTTGGAGATTTGAAAAATAGTGTTGTAACCTAAGTCGTGTTTACTCAAACGAACGCTAAAGCCGGGTCCACACTTGTTGCACTTCCACGTATCGTATCATCTTTGCGTACCACCCAGTGATACGATACGGTGCAACAGGGTATTGTACCCACTTGTTGCGTATCCGCCTGCTGTATACGGATACGCAACAAGTGGGTACAATGCCCTGTTGCACCGTATTGTATCACTAGGTGGTACGCAAAGATGATACGATACGTGGAAATGTAACAAGTGTGGACCCGGCTTAAACGGTTGGCTTTGGTGAAGCCTGTGGATGCCCTGTGGGACAACTATTCGAGAAGAGATATCCCCAAATGGGACCCAAGGTCTCCGCTCTGAATAAAATATATATCTTCTCGAAAATTTGAAACATTCCGTTCATGTATCCATATTTACATTTATACATGTATAAGTACGTGTACATATATATATACATATAAATATATACACACACACACACACACATATATATATATATATATATATGTATATATATATATATATATATGTATATATATATGTATATATATATGTATATATATATATATATATACGCACACATATATTATTAAATTGATTAGTGACAAATGCCATCTTTACCGAAAGAGCAGTTCTCACCAAAACTCTAAGTAAAGAGGAATAATAATAAGAAAATGAATACGCTTCTTTTGATGAACATTTTTTTTTATCCAATGCTCTTCCCCTACTACATCACAATGTCGACTCCCTTCTGACCACCCTCTACCCTCATACGGGGTTAGGTCACTTGACCTTATTAACCTATTCCTCTTCTGCCAAGCCCCATAGCCACGGGGTCCACACGATACGCCAACCCGGGGCTTCGCCAAATCCGTCAGGGGTCCCCAATACGTCAAGTGGCGTCTCAGAGTCTCGGCGTAAAGAACTACTCTCAGCGTGAAACAGCCAATAGCAGCGGCAGACAACCTGCGCACCTTGTTGCTCCAGCTAATGATACCAGGGAGGTGCAGCGGGGTTCCGGGGAAGCTGTTTTTGTTCTTAGGTCGGAGGGCGGAAAGGTGAGATTTGGTTGACAGGGTCTGTTCTCTTGGCCCTCCCTTCCACCAAGGGGGCTGATTTGAGAAATATGTTCTTTTACTTGTTGAATTCGTTTGGGTATTGTTAGAGAGATGAAGGGAGAGAGATAAATCAATAGAGAGATAGAGAGAGAGAGAGAGAGAGAGAGAGAGAGAGAGAGAGAGAGAGAGAGAGAGAGAGAGAGAGAGAGAGAGAGAGAGAGAGAGAGAAAGAGAGAAAGAGAGATAGAGAGAGAGGGGTAGCGAGAGAGAGAGAGAGAAGGACGACAAATAAAGAAACAATGAAAGAGAAAGAGAGAGAGGGAGTGAGAGAGAATGGAGAGAAACGAGAGGGACAAAGAAAGAAATAAAGAGAAATCGAGTTTGCGAGACATCTCCAGTTTCTATATTAATAAAAAAAATACGTAATGGAGTGAAGAAAGGAGACCAAAGTGACACTTAGCTCATTTGGCCTGTATGACCCAGTTTGACCTCTCCCTGTCGAAACACTTCGGGTCTAATGACCGACCTGACAAGAACCGTGTAAGACAGAAGGACGTGACAGCATCACACGACACGGACAACAACAGAAAATTGCTATACAAGAAACGTGTATTGTAAAATTATGTGTTTGTTTGCTTCTCTACCTGTAGGTTTGTGTGTGCGTGTATGCGTGTATGTTTTCTTGTGAGCGTTTTTGTGCGTTCATGTGCATGAGTTTAAATACGTTCACAGTTGTATGCGTGTATATATGCGTATGTTTGTGCGCGTGTTTCTCTGTGTGTGTGTGTGCGTGTGTGTGTGTGTGTGTGTGTGTGTGTGTGTGTGTGTGTGTGTGTGTGTGTGTGTGTGTGTGTGTGTGTGTGTATGTTCGTGAGCACGTACTTTCGAGCCGATTTGATATATGGTAAAATAAACAAAATTCACGAGCGCGCGCGCACGCACGCACGCACACACACACACACACACACACACACACACACACACACACACACACACACACACACACATATACACACACACATATACACACACATATACACATGCACACACACACATGCACACACACACACGCACACGCGCGCACATACACGCACACACATGCACCCACACGCACACACATGCACACACATGCACACACACACACACATATGCACACACACACACACACATACACATGCGCACACACACACACACACACACACACACACACACACACACACACACACACACACACACACACACACACACACACACACACACACACACACACACACACACACACACACACACACACACACGCACACGCACACAGACACACAGTGTACATTCGTAATCACACCCACGTTCCCCTCGTCACGCACGCACGCTGTCAGCAAGGTCAGGGGAGGTCAGTTCTGACGTGGCAGGGCTCGCGGGGACAGGTCGATCGAGACCCAAGGTCATCACAGATGGCGAGTGCCCACTTTCCAGGTCAGAGATCAGTGTCCGCCGCCGCTGTAACAGCTGTAGACTCTCTATTTCACTGCCCCCACCCCTCCCCCTCCCTCCATGCTCCTCTGACAAGCTAAGCCATTCCACTCTGTCTCTTGCAAGGTGTCTGTCCCATAAACACACACCACCACACGGGCTCAAACAAAGCCCGTGGGAGAGACACTCCACTCCCAATTAAATATATATAAATGTACATTATATATATATATATATGCTGGTACATTGTGACAAGTTGATGAAGGTGGAAAAAGAAGTCACGGGTCTAGTTCCGAGTTCCTGAGTTTATTCCTGACCGGTTTCGCTCAATGCTTCTGAAGAAGCATGGAGCGAAAACGGTCAAGAATAAACTCAGAAACTCGGAACTAGACACGTGACTTCTTTTTCCATCTTCATCATATATATATATATATATATATATATATATATATATATATATATATATATATATATAATAGTAGTTAGTAGTAGTCGTAGTCATAGTAGTAATAGTAGTAGTAATAGCAGTAATAGTAGTCGTCGTCGTCGCCGTCGTCACCACCACCATCACCACCACCACCATTACCACCACCACCATTACCACCACCATCACCACCACCATCATCATCATCACTATTCCCAGATAACAAAGGGCACCTCAGATGTCTTTGTCATTATCACCTCCACAATCCAATCCACTTTTCGCCACTGCTGTGCAAACACCCACGAGGTTCCAGGCGGATCTTGATTCTTCTCTGTTCCAGGCACTGTCTGGCGGGAGAAATAGATAAATGAACGCTTGAGACAGTTGAATGATTTTTTTTCTTTTAATTATTTTTTATTATTTTTTATTTATTTATCTATCTATTTATTCTTTATTGATTTTTTTTTTTTGGGGGGGGGGGTCAATGAATACTTATGTCCTGAGGGACAACACCGCACTTCATAAAATATGAAATCAATATTTCATACGGGAGAATTTGGAGAGAATTTTGATGGAGTAATGCGTCTGTCATCTGAAGGGAAGTTACGCAAATATCACACATCTTAAAGACTGTGGTACTGACCAGATGATAATTCTTTCCTCCGTGCAGGACAGTTCCCCTGGCGGCTCAGACTGGGAGCAACAAAGCCAATAAACAAAGAAATATAAATCCTAGAAACAGACAAACAAACAAACAAACAAGCGGGGTGACATTCCACCCCACTCATCAACAAGACCTGGACAGTTACACCAAGGAGGAGAAGGAGGAGGAGTGGGGGAAGGGACGAGGAGGAGGAGGAGGAGGAGGGGGAAGAAGAAGGTGTATGAGGAAGGGAGTGGGGGGAAGAGGAGAAGGAGGAGGAGAAAGAAGGAGGAGGGGGAGGTGATGGAGGAGGAGGAGGGGGAAGGGGAGAGGAAGAGGAGGAGGGGGAAGGGGAGAGGAAGAGGAGGAGGGGGAGTTGGAGAGGAGGAGGAGGAGAGGGAGTGGGTAAGTGGAAGAGAAGAAGAAGGAGGAG
>NC_134793.1:35922245-35939745 GCF_046742065.1 Oratosquilla oratoria | reverse complement strand
GAGGAGGAGGAGGAGGAGGAGGAGCGTGGTGAGGGGGGGGGGCATAATCACCCTGTGATACAGGTAGACAGCTACTCCATCAATCAATGATTTCAAGCGCCTTGACCTTTTCCATTCTTGGCGGTTCAATTCAGGAAAGCTCCCAGGTACTCACCCGATCCATCCTCAGTGTCTTTTGAGAGACATAATTTATCTGACACCCACGTTCAGTCTTGAGCTTGGATCACCCTCAGATATGATCTTGGGATCCGGGATGGCGACCTAGCAAGCGTTCGGAGATAAGGGAGGCTACTTGCTTCATCTTCAAGTCTGATTTCCTGGTTGGAATTTGCCGAGCAATTTTTTTTTTTTTTTTTTTTTTTTTTTTTTTTGAGAATGTGTTCTACAGGCTGGAATTCTTTGGATAGATAAACAAGGTTATCTGGTTGTGGAAACAGGGTCAAGAGATTGAGAGAGAGGGAGAGAGAGAAAGAGAGAGAGAGGGAGAGAGAGAAAGAAAGGGAGAGAGAGAGAGAAAGAAAGGGAGAGAGAGAAAAAGAGAGAGAGGGAGAGGGGAGGGAGAGGGAGAGAGGGAGAGGGGGAGAGGTACGGAGAGAGAGAGGGGGAGGGAGAGAGGGAGAGGGGAGAGGGGGAGAGGTAGGGAGAGAGAGAGAGAGATAGAGAGAGAGAGAGTGAGAGAGAGAGAGAGAGAGAGAGAGAGAGAGAGAGAGAGAGAGAGAGAGAGAGAGAGAGAGAGAGAGAGAGAGAGAGAGAGAGAGAGAGAGAAGGGAGTGAGAGGAGACTCAGCAGCATGGAGACGAAGAAAGATGTCTATCCATCAAAACTCACCTGGGTAATTAGAGAGTCCAAGCCCCCCCCCTCGGGGGGGGGGGGGTTTGGCCTGAAAGTAAGAAATAGGCCTTTGGAACGGAGTTGTTGTGATGGGCCGTAGTTTACCAGCGCTTCCATCCGTTTAGACAATCTCTGCGCACTGCCTCTCGTTATCATGTATTTCATATGTTCGTTGAGGGTCTGCGAATGAAGGAAGGTGGGAAGATGGGAAGAGGAGGAACGGGGAAAAGCAGGAGAGGAAAGGGAAAAAAAGAGAGAATATGATAAGGAAATGAAAAGAGAGGAGGGTGTGAGAGAGAGAGTAGGTGGGATGGATGAGGAGGAGAGGAGAAGGGAAAGAAAGAGGAATGAGAAGAAAGAGAGAAGATAAGGAAAAGAAAAGAGAGGAGGATGGGAGATAGAGAATAGTTAGGATGGAGGAGAAGGAGAGGAGAAGGGAAAGAAAGAGGAATGAGAATAAAGAGAGAAGATGATAATGAAAAGAAAAGAGAGGAGGGTGAGAGAGAGGGAATAGGTGGGATGGAGAAGGAGAGGAGAAGAGAAAGAAAGAGGAATGAGTGGAATAAAATATTAGTTCATTTAAGAGAAGGTTAGATAACTTTATGGATAGAGATGATAGCTGGTAATGGACATGGAACTACCTAGTGTCGCCCCTAAGGTCTCTAGTAGTCTCCTTCATTCTTATGTTTTTGTTTCCGTGGCTCTCCTCTCGTAAACGAAGAGGCTACTTTTTTCATGATGTGTTCTTGAAGAAAAAATTATTTTGAAAAACCAGGAGCTTCTGAGTCGAGATTCTTCGATTCTTGAAGAAAAAATAATTTTGAAAAACCAGGAGCTTCTGAGTCGAGATTCTTCGATTCTTGAAGAAAAAATAATTTTGAAAAACCAGGAGCTTCTGAGTCGAGATTCTTCGATTCTTGAAGAAAAAATAATTTTGAAAAACCAGGAGCTTCTGAGTCGAGATTCTTCGAAATTTTGAAAAACTAGGAGCTTCTGAGTCGAGATTCTTCGATTCTTGAAGAAAAAATAATTTTGAAAAACTAGGAGCTTCTGAGTCTAGCTTCTTCGATTCTTCAGGGGACTCTTTGTTCGTTTGTTTTCACTACTGGAATGAATTGCTTCACATCAGTTTCCGTCATCGATCACAGACGAATTACCCTTCGTGAGGGAAGTGATACGGCCTTTACCTCTTTCCCGGCATCACGCAAGGCAAAGATTAAACAACGAAAATATAATTTGAGATTTTCGAGTCACCCCTAATACACACACACACACACACACACACACACACACACACACACACACACACACACACACACACACACACACACACACACACACACACACACACACACACACACACACGCACTCACTCACTCACTCACTCACTCACTCACTCACTCACTCACTCACTCACTCACTCTCTCTCTCTCTCTCTCTCTCTCTCTCTCTCTCTCTCTCTCTCTCTCTCTCTCTCTCTCTCTCTCTCTCTCTCTCTCTCTCTCTTTTGACGGCGCAGTGGTAGCGTTCGCAACCGCTGCTACAGCGGTCCGAGTTCGAATCCCGCACAGGGCTGAAATAATTTCATTATCGCTGTTCTGCGAGTCGTTAATCCAACTCTCGTGGGCAGGGAGGTCTGTCTGTCTGTGTGTGTGTGTGTGTGTGTGTGTGTGTGTGTGTGTGTGTGTGTGTGTGTGTGTGTGTGTGTGTGTGTGTGTGTGTGTGTGTGTGTGTGTGTGTGTGTGTGTGTGTGTGTGTGTGTGTGTGTGTGTGTGTGTGTGTGTGTGTGTGTGTGTGTGTGTGTGTGTGTAAGGTCACAGCATTACCCATAGATCGGTCATATATGAGCTCTGAGCTATCATCCGGGAGGGAAATAGCTGTCGATCACGAGTCCAACACGTGATCCAAGACCATGGGGAATCACACACATACACACGCACGTACGCATCACGGACACGTACGTGTATCATTTCTATCTTTTTTTTTTTTTTTAA
Source organism: Oratosquilla oratoria (assembly GCF_046742065.1). Taxonomy (NCBI): domain Eukaryota; kingdom Metazoa; phylum Arthropoda; class Malacostraca; order Stomatopoda; family Squillidae; genus Oratosquilla; species Oratosquilla oratoria. Next base: position 35,936,920 of record NC_134793.1, on the reverse strand, counting down.
GAAAGAGCACCTTACTACGAGTGGGTTCAGTGTGTATTGTAACGACTTGTTTCATATGTAAACTGTGATTAGTATTTATATGTATACCAGCCTATGAATGATATGACTATCTTAATCTTTTTATGTACGACAGTCCATATAAGTGATTTAATTCGTTTTTTCTTCTTTTCAGGTTAGTAAAGAGAAATCAAATCTCTTTATGGTGACGGGTAGACCATACGGTGAGTGGAACAGCTGTTGTCATAGAGACTGGTGTCCACCAAGGAGATGTGGCACGTTGTATTTGTTGATATTGTTGTTTAGATGTGGCAACAATGTAGCCTTTGCTTACGCAGTGTTCGGCTTGTTAGCGGAAATATCCGAAAACGATGCTGGATATATTTCTCTTTATCATAAATAATGAATTAACTCAGAAATCTTAAACATTCCGAACAAAAAGCTTCTAAAATCTAGAAAATCCAAAGCACCAGAAGCACCTTATAATTCTTGTAGATTTTTGATAATTGTCTTTCTTTTGAGTATTGAAGAATCTTTAGGTTCCCAATACAGGGTATTGTCTGCAGTCATAAAACAAAGCTACACCAGGAAGTTCAATGATCAAGACTCATAAAATGATAAGAAAATTATTCTTGAAGACTCCTGAAATCGATATGGGTTTTATGTAATGAGAAACACGGGCGACACGCCCCCCATTAGTAAAAAATCTGAAGAACGTGAGGTCAGACCATCGCGTAACATACGGTTTACTTGCGCACGCGCGCAAAAAAACACGTACACACACACACACACACACACACACACACACACACACACACACACACACACACACACACACACACACACACACACACACACACACACACACACACACACTCACACTCCTGCTCTCTCTCGTGGGCGGAGATTTGGGTGTGTGTGTGTGTGCGTGTAAGGTCACAGCATTACCCATAGATCCCTTGAAATGACGAGACAATAAATGACAAAAAGTTAAAAAGAACATACTACAACAGTTGTAAAGGGGATAGTGATAAGAAAAAAAATAAAGGATAAAGAAGATGAAGATTTAGAAATAAGTCCCTTGAAATGACGAGAGAATAAATGACAAAAAGTTAAAAAGAACAAAAACAAAAATTTACGAGTGGTAGGAGGACGAAAGAAAATACAATGAAGTGAGGAATAAGGAGAGGAAAAAAAAATTTCTAAAAAAAAAAAGAAAAAAGAAAAGTGATGTCAACATTGATACGATATCTCAAGAGTCTACGTTGTAAACAGGTTTTCATATACATTACCTTAAAGAATAGGTATATATATATATATATATATATAATATATATATATATATATATATATATATATATATATATATATATATATATATAATACATACACATATATACATATGTGTGTGTGGGCGGGTGTGGGTGGGTGGGTGTTTGTACACATATATATGTGTGTATTTCTATACGAAGATAAACTGTGCGAACTTATCCCCGTATATGCCATATCTTCTCGTGGGTGTGTGCATACATGCGTTCACCCACGTGATAGCTGTTCATTTCGAAGTTTTCTAAAGAGAAGAACAATACGCCAGTAGAAGAGACGTGGTGGCGAGGTCACGGGAGATCACGTGTCAGGAGATGTGTGTGTGTGTGAGAGAGAGAGAGAGAAAGGGGGAGAGAGAGAGAGAGAGAGAGAGGGGTGAGCGGGGTAGATGGTATCAAGGGACCTCCGACCTGGTAACCTTTCAGTCTTTTTGGGGGGAGACGAAGATTTTTTTTTTTTTTGGGGGGAGGGGAGGGGACTCAAGACGTGATGAGGGTTGGTCGTCTGATCTGAAGAGGACCTTTTTTATTTCTTTACTTTTTGATAAGAATATTTCTTTTTCGCCAGTATTAATAATTACTGTTGGATAGTATTGATGGTAGTTAGACAGGTAGGTAGGTAGGTAGGTAGTTAGGTTGGTAGATAGGTTAAAAAACTGATAAGCGTCGCATTTAACTTAAATTCGCCGTCACTATCATTCTTATGTTGTCAACGTGATTAACATAAGAGCGTCAATGTAATCAGTATTTATTGATGGTGTGAAGGCTGCTTGAGAGGTTTTCCTAAGCTGAATAGAATTCCTTGAAGACAGCTAGAAGAAAATACGAATTTTTTTTCAGTAGCAAAAAGCTTGGTTGCGCTGTCCCGTCCTTGACATCAATAAAAATGTTTTGGCGAAAATTACAAAAGAATATTTTAAAAAGAGAATTCATACATACACACATATACCAAAGGCTTTTTCCCCTTTACAAGGGAGGTAGCAAAAAAAAAAAAAGCATATAAACCACTCCCACCCATTCCATCCCCGCATACTCCACCCCCTTCCCTCCCTCCTATCTTGGCACCTCCTGGATGACGGGTCATCCCTGCATCTCGTCCATTGCCCTAGGTCAGATGCAGTGTCGCTTGGCACTCGGATAAGTCCTGATAGGTTTTATTGTGGCTGCCGCCAGGTGATTTAATTCAGTGTGACCCCTCCCCTGTCATATTAAGACAGCAGGGCAGGATTCGCAGTAATGGATTTAAATTGGACAAATTTAGATTTAAGAAGGAAATAGGAAAGAATTGGTTTACTAATAGGGTGGTCAACGAATGGAATAGACTTAGTAACCATGTAGTGAGCGCTGAAACTATCGGTTGTTTTAAGAAACGGTTAGACAACTTTATGGATGGAGATGACAGGTGGTAATAGACATGGAACTGCCTAGTGTAGGCCTTATGGTCTCTTGCAGTCTCCTTCATTCCTATGTTTTTTTATGTTCTTATGAGTTCGTTTGAGTAGAAACGACTTGGGTTACAATATTTTATTTCTCGAATCTCCAAATGTCAAATCACCTTTGCGTCATATATTAAGAAGCTGAATGACGAACTACGAGAAGTTAAACTTATACAAAATTAGACAATTTGCTAAATTCTCTTTAGAGTGAGTGAAGGGCAAAGTCGTCTTGCAAAGGAGCAGTATGCCGACAAGAGACCTTTTGGTCCATAACTAGGTCGGATGCGAAAAATATATAATAATGATAAATAAATAAATAAATAAATAAATGAATAAAAATTCACGACTTTTGACGAAAACCTTGAACGCCTGACGGGGGATTTCACAAATTCTCGGTAAACCCGAGGACTTTTGTGAGAAACCTCGTCTCGGCTGAAGCCAGTGGACTTTCATCGGCGGAAAGTGAAACTAAGTACTAGAGGGATTTATTTATTTATTTATTTTATTTGATTATCTATTTTATTTTATTCATTTTTTTTTAGCGGGGGGGGGGGAACTGGAGATACGGTGTAATAGCCCGGGCCTGATTCCATCGTTAATTTGAAGCACTCCTATTTGTATAGTTCCCTAGCATTAATTAAATGAAATATGTAGAGTATTTGACGCTAATGAAGGGCTAAAGGCAGCTACAACAATCTCTTCACTAACGCCTTCTCTCTCTCTCTCTCTCTCTCTCTCTCTCTCTCTCTCTCTCTCTCTCTCTCTCTCTCTCTCTTTTTTTTTTTTTTTTTGCAGAGGCGGTCAAAACATTTGAACTTGAGGTCCGTGAAGGTCCCTCCACCATCTCGCTCTCACCTAAATCAACAAGACATGAGCTGTCGGCGTTGCTGGCCTTTGCGGCAGCCAGATCTGAGGGCGATAATTAGCAGCTGGAGAGTCTGCCTTTAAAGAACGTCGGATCACCTTGTCTTCAATCATACACACGTGATTGCCTTATCTGTTGGGAATCGTGCCCGCCTCCCACGTGCTAAGTGGTGAGGGTGGGTGGTGGGGGTGGGGTGGTGTGGGGGGTGGAATGGCGATGAGGCCGCGAGTTCTCTTTTTGTTTCTCTCTGTGTCTCTCTCTTTTTCTGTCTCTATTTCTCTTTTCTCTATCTGCCTATTTGTCTTCCCCCCTCTCTCTCCCCCTCTTTCTTTATATTTTCTCTCTCTTTATTTCTCTTCCTTTTCTCTTTGTCTTTTTCTCGCCGTTTCTCTTTCTCACTCTCTCCCATTTTCTCTTTTCCCTCTCTCTATCTCTCTCTCTCTCTCCCTCTCTCGATCTCTCTCTCCATCTCTTTTCTTTCTCTTTATCACTTTTCTTTTTCTTTTTGCCTCTCTTCTCTCTTTCTCTTTTTCTTTCTTTCATTCTTTCTTTTTCCTTTACTCTCTTTCCATCTTTCTCTTTCTGTCTCTCGCTCCCTCTCTCTGTCTATATATCTGTCTGTCTTTCTTTTACTCTCTCTATGCTTTCTGTCTTCCTTTCTTTTACTCCCTCCCTCGTTCTCTCCCTCTCACTCTCTCACACTCTCTCTCTTCTCTCATTATGTTGTTGTTCTTCTTCTTTTTCTTAATCTTCTTCTACTCTTCGTCTTTATTCTGGCGTTGGCCAGACTTAAACAGTGTTGTAGCAGTATCCAATAGGATGCCGATTTACTGACCTGTTGAAGTTTCCTGAGTGTTGACAGCATGGACTCTCTATAGCTGCAATCTGTCTGGCACCGGGCTGAGCAGATTCGTTAAACTAACGAATTGACTTCACGTGATTAGTCATTACGGTTACGTGTAGCTCAGCCCGATCCCCAATAAGGAGAACTCGTCCTGGATGGCAAAACATCGAGGGCAAAGGTGACGTGAAAGTGGTGAAGAAGTAATTCATTTTATTTGTTTGTTTTGTTTTGTTTGTTTATCATTTCATTATTTTTTATTCTGTAGTTATTTATTATTGCCTCTATTATTTATTGATTAATTTTATTTATTCGTTTGATTTCGTTATTCTCTAGTTATTTCTTTATTATCTCCTTTATTTTCTCTTTCTCTAATTGGGAATTGGGAAGAGAGAAGCTAGGACGACGAAGAGAGGGGAATTGGGAATTGGGAAGAGAGAGAATTTACAGCGATGAAGAGAAAGGAAGTGAAAATCAGAAAGAGAGGGAAGCTACGACAACGAAGAGAGGGGAAGTGGGAATTGGAAAGAGAGAGAGAGAAGCTACGACGATGAAGAGAGGGGAAGTGGGAGTTGGAAAGAGAGAGACAGAAGCTACGACGATGAAGAGAGGGGAAGTGGGGATTGGAAAGAGAGAGAGAGGCTACGACGACGAAGAGAGGGGAAGTGGGAATTAAAATGTAGAGAGTAATTTGGGACTGGTAGGATTGAAAGAGAGGGAATATTAGCGTAATAGTGACGGAAAGGGGATTTGGGAAGGAAAAATTAGGGAGGGTAGTTGGAAGGAGAGGAGGAGAATGGGAAAGAAAAGAGAATAGAGATTGAGGAAGAGAGTAGAGGAAGGGGAGGGATCATAAGAATGTAAGAATGTAGGAGACTACAAGAGGCCATAAGGCCTACACTAGGTAGTTCTATATCCATTAATACCTGTCATCCCCATCCATAAAGCTACCTCAGCTTCTCTTAAAATAAACAATGCTTGAAGCTCTAACTATATGATTACTAATTATATTCCACTCGTTAACCACTTGGTAAAGCAATTATTACTTATTTTCTTCTTAAATCTAAATTTGCCCAATTTAAGTCCATTACTGCGAGTCTTACCCTGAGGATGAGGAGAGATGAGAAGAGAAAAGAGAGAGAATGAAAGAGAGGAGTGACAAAGAGTAAATGAGAGTAGAGAGAAAAGAATTGAATAAAAAGAGAAGAGACGAGGGGAGAGAGAGAGAGAGAGAGAGAGAGAGAGAGAGAGAGAGAGAGAGAGAGAGAGAGAGAGAGAGAGAGAGAGAGAGGTAAGGAGAAACATGGAAGTGAAGAAGAGGTGAAGGAGACAGAATGGGAGAGGAGGAGAAAAAATAGACAGACAAATAGACAGACAGACAGAAAGACAGGCAGATGGACAGACGGACAGAAATATACAAACAGACGGACAGAGAGAGACAGAGAAAGACAGACAGCCAGACAGATAGACGGACAGGCAGAGAGACAGACACAAACACTTAGGTACAGACACACACAAACACGTAGACAGGCACAGACAGATACAGACAGACATTCAGACATTCAGAAGGACGTCCGGTAGGATGGGAACAAGTTAGCGGAGTAACAACAGGTGTGATGACGTCATATATCACGATATGACGTCATCAGTTCGTCGTTATCCGTCCCCGCTTTCATGTAGACTCGAAACTTGTTGACTTAGAAACCAGGTGCGAGCAAGACAAGCCAAGCGAAGACAGATGACGACAGGAGGAGACAAAAACACGCCCACCGGATGTTGCCAGGGAAAAACAGGACAAAACACATTAAGAAGGGACCTATTCAGCCATGGTAAAAACAGGACAGATGAGTATAGGACAAAGGAAAAAGGACAAACAAAAATAGGACAGGCAAAGACGGTGGTTGACAAAAATAAAGATGACTGATTTGTGATCCTTTTAAGCAGTTTTTAGGACAAAAAATAACACGCACGCACACACACACACACACACACACACACACACACACACACACACACACACACACACACACACACACACACACACACACACACACACACACACACACACACACACACACACACACTACACGACTCGATGGCGCAGTGGTAGTGCTCGCGGCCGCCACTACGGCGGTCCGGGTTTAAATCCCACCCAAGGCTGAAATAATTTTAGTATCGCTGCGCTGCGACTCGGTACTCCAACTCTCGTGGGCGGAGAGTTCGGGGTGTGTGGCCGTATAAGGTCACAGCATTACCCATAGATCGGTCATATATGAGCTCTAAGCTCTCTTCCGGGAGGGAAACAACTGCCGATCACGAATTCAACACGTTTTCTAAGACCATGGTGAATCACACACACACACACACACACACACACACACACACACACACACACACACACACACACACACACACACACACACACTACACGACTCGATGGCGCAGTGGCGCGGTTGGTAGATTCCCAGACTGTCAGTACGGTGATGCCAGCAGTACCTGGTTCGAATCCTGCCAAGGCCTTAAATTATTTCAGTATCGCTGTGTCTCGAGTCGTTACTCCAACTTTTGTGGGCGGGGAGTTGGGGGTGTGTCTGCATGTGTAAGGTCGTAGCATTACCCATAGATCGGTCATACGAGCTCTGAGCTCTCTTCCGGGAGGGAAATAGATGTCGATCACGAGTCCAACACGTGATCCAAAGACCAAGGTGAATCACAAATAAGGAACACAGACAGGTGCAGGTAACCATGTGGGGTAAGCAGCCATAGATGCAGCCTCTTGGTGTAAGCAGCGTTTGTTTTACACCAGGATGTGCTTATCCAGGAACCAGGCTGGCACCTTTGCCCTTTGTGCTTGACTTTCAAAGCCAAACCACAGTCCCCGATATTTGCTGAAGTTTAACCTGGACCCGCCTATAAATTCCATTGAATAAAGGAGACGAAATTTCTTAGAAGTTGGCCAACAAGTAATCAAGTTCGATAGTTTAGTGCAAGAACCGCCTCGAAGATAAACAGAATTTAATCGGCTTAACTCGTCTAATCAAAATCGCCTGGTTAAGTTTCCCTTGCATCTCGTTCTCATAGGAAAAAAATCTGTGCTGGAAAATAGGCTGGACATGTACAAGTTGATTGTGTGTGTGTGTGTGTGTGTGTGTGTGTGTGTGTGTGTGTGTGTGTGTGTGTGTGTGTGTGTGTGTGTGTGTGTGTGTTCATGAGTGCGTGTTTGCGTATGCGTACATCTAGTGCTTACACACGTGCTCTCTATGTGAACTTTTAGACATCTTCAGGGTACACGAAGATGTCTAAATAGACGAAAGCGCTCTGTCATAATTTTATTATTTTCCTTGATGGTTTTTCTGCATATTTAGAATCACGAGTTCATATGATTTCTCATGCATTATAGAGCATATGTATAGATATATTTACTTGTATCTGTGTGTTGTAAGTGTTTATACGTGTATACATGTATCAATGGCGACGCGACAACTCGCCGCCGGCAAAGATGATAAGAGCAAGTTCTTGAAGTCTCCTAGACAGAGTCTGTGTTGATACCTTCAACTCGGTGTAGCCCACCCCACGTGAACATAACCAGCCACAACAACACCCGTAAATGGCGTGGCCGTATTGAAAGGGTGAGTAGTGTTCCTCCACATTAGAAGAAAACAAATAAATATGTAAATTAATTTATAAATGAATATTCAAATCAGTAAACATATAAATGAATAAATGCTTATCATGTATAACATACATCCATACATACATAAATAGTCATATAATAGATTAATAAATGAATATACAAATGAATAGATAAATGAATAAACTAATAGGAAATAAATGAATAAAGTAAATTAGTAGATAGGAAAATAAAGATAAATCAATAAATAAATAAATAGGTCAATAGAAAAATAGATAAATAAGTAGATAAATAGATGAATAAATGAATAGGTATATATATGAATAGAGAGATTAATCAACAGATAAATAAATATGTAAATAGAAAAATAAAGAAAAGGATAAATAGATGAATAAATCAATATATAGTATATGTATATATATATATATATATATATATATATATATATATAGAGAGAGAGAGAGAGAGAGAGAGAGAGAGAGATAAATGAATAAATAAACAAATAAGTAAATATGCAAATACAAACAAAAGTGTTGACACCGTCTGAGGGAGGTTAAACATGACATATTATTCATTGGCTGTGTCTCAACTGCCTGCGCTCAACACGCCAAGGCTGGACCAGCGCCTTTCCCTTTCCCCTTTAAGGAAGGTCTCCTTAGCGGCCCTTACTTCCCCCCCACACTCCCAGCCCCCACCAGCTCCCTCTCCCCCCCTTCCCTCCCCCCCCGGGGAGGGAAGATGAAGGTTGACCGAATGGCAAGATAGGAGGTCTCAGCCCTGAAGAGTCTAACGTTTGTTGCCCTAAAGAGGAAGTATAGAGGGAAGGAGGAAGGCCCAGTAAGTCTTGTCACTAGCTTTCCCTCGTTCACTGGAATCCAGGAAGTCTTGTCACTGGATTTGCTTTGTTTACTAGGGCCCAGTAGGTCTTGTCACTGGCTTTGCTTTGTTTATTAGAGCCCAGTAAGTCTTGTCACGGGCTTTGCTTTGTTTAATAGGGCCCAGTAAGTCTTGTCACTGGCTTTGCTTTGTTTACTAGGGCCCAGTAGGTCTTGTCACTGGCTTTGCTTTGTTTACTAGGGCCCAGTAAGTTTTGTCACTGGCTTCACTTTATTTACTAAGACCCACTAATTCTTGTCACTGATATTACAAGTATCTCGAACCTAGTTGGGTCCTCTTTGGAACGGTGACCCGTTGTTGTTGTTGTTGTTGTTGTTGTTGTTGTTGTTGTTGTTGTTGTTGTTGTTGTTGTTGTTGTTGTTGTTGTTGTTGTTGTTGTTGTTGTTGTTGTTGTTGTTGTTGTTGTTGTTGTTGTTGTTGTTGTTGTTGTTGTTGTTGTTGTTGTTGACAACGACAAACCAGAGTAGGGTTCCATCCGTCTACTCCTCTTCTTCCTCCTTCTTTTCCTCCTCCTCTTCCTCCTCCTTCTCTTCCTCCTCATGTTTCTTTCGTGTTCTTTCTGTTGCTCCCCCCTCCTCCTCTTTTTTCTACTTCTGTTCATCCTGTTCTTCCTGTTCCTCCTCCTCCCGTTCCTCTTCCTCCTCCTCCTCCAGTCCCTCTCCCTCTTCCTCCCCCTCAACTACCTCCTTCTTCTCCTCCTCTTCCTCCTTCTCCTCCTACTTTTGCCTCTTCCCCCTCCTCATCCTCTATCTCCTCCTTCTCACCCTCTTTGTTTTCTCTGCTCTTTTTCTCTCCTTTCCTTCCTCCCCTTCTTACTCTTTCTCCTTTCCCTCCACTTCCTCTTCCTCCTCCTCCTCCTCCTCTTCCTCATCTTTCTCCTCCTCTTTATTAACCTGAGCCAATCGGTTGCTCATTCTCCCTCCCCCGCCTGTCATCACCATATGATGTAAGACAAGGGCCAGCCACTTCGTCAAACCAAGATCGTGAAGGAGGAGGAGGAGGAGTAGGGGGAGGAGAAGAAGTAGGAGGAGGAAGAATTGAGGGAAGATGAGGTGGAGGAAGAAGAGAAAGGTGAGAAAGGAAAGGGGGATATGAGGAGGAGGAAGGGGAAGAGGAGGAGGAGGTGAAGGAAGATGAAGTGGAGGAAGGAGAGAGATATGAGAAAGGAAAGGGGAACAGAATAAGGAGAGGAATGAAGAGATGAATATAGATGAGGTAGAGGAAGAAGAGAAAGATGAGAAAGAAAATGGAAATAGAAGGAGGAAGAGGTGGTGGTGGTGGTGGTTGTGGTTGTGGTTGTGGTTGTGGTTGTGGTTGTGGTGATAGGGGTGGGGACAGGGCTAGCAATGTTGTTATTATAATCTTCCCTATTTACCTCCCTAGCTTACTCTATCCGATGCGTTAGCGCTATAGGACAGTTTAATTCACAAAACATTTTTGTGTAATTAAAGAATATTTGCCTCCCATTATACATCCGTATGTCGAATCCTTCAGGATTAGGAGACCCGCCTCTTAACTCCCACGTCCTCTTTCTACTTCTCCTCGGCGAGAAATTAAGAAAGTATTTACAATATGACCTTCGGAGGTCCTGCACAGAACCACGAAGCGGGCTACTGCAGAACTCTCGATCACTTAAGTCCACGTTTAAAGGCCATTTAGCCGCCCCCACACCTGTACAAAGAGTCTGGCGAGGAGGTAGTGGGTGGGAGGGTGTTGGGGGATGGGGGAAGCTATTGGTAGAGTCAGGTTATATTTTTTTCTTTCCTCTTTCTTTTTTCTTTTTCTTTTTTTATCTGTCTGTTTTCCCTCTTTCCTTGTTGTTGTAGGTGTTGTTGTTCTTCCTCTTGTTCTTCTGGTTCTTGTTATTTTTGTTTTTGTTCTTGTTTTTCTTGTTCTTGTTCTTCTTGTTCTTGTTCTTCTTGTTCTTGTTCTTCTTGTTCTTGTTCTTCTTGTTCTTATTGTTCTTGTTCTTGTTCTTGTTCCTCTTGTTCTTATTTTTGTTCTTGTTCTTGTTATTTATGTTCTTGTTCTTGTTCTTCGAAACGGGGGGCCTCCGGTTAGGGGATGCTGCTTGCATTTTCCCAGTATGACGTGACTTGACCCGTGGTGCATTGTCGCCTCCGTTGTCTCTCTCTTCGTGTATGAAATATATACACATACATGCATACATATACATGCACGCACACACACACACACACACACACACACACACACACACACACACACACACACACACACACACACACACACACACACACACACACACACACACACACACACACATACACACACACACACACGCACACGCGCGCACACACACACACTCACACCATATAAAAAATAATTAAGTACCTAACAACAATGGTTACTTTAGTATTCTTATAATCCTAGGTAGAGTATTGTATTAAGGATTCCTAGGATGATTTTTTCTAAGGAGGAGAAATTCTATTTTCAATATATATGCAAAAGCATAATTTGGTTGAATACTTTTACACAAGAACATCCACATGAAGAATCTTTGCCCCATGAGATCCCACCTGAAGAATTGTCACCCCAGTAAGCCGAATATCAACAGTGGAATAAAGATTAGGTTAAGTTGAGTGAGGGTCATGCTTATTGTCATCAATCTATGCAACCAAAGAATCGTAAACCCAGGATGACCCACATGAAGAATTGTCACCTTAGGATAGCTCACAAGAAGAATTGTCACCCTTGGACTGCTCACATGAAAAATTGTCACCCTTGGATAGCTCACACGAAGAATCATCACCCTGTCGAAGTCTGGGATGAGAATTCTTTATGTGATCCGTATTTTTTAACCGTAACGGAAAGCATAAGAGAAGACACTTGGAAAACAAATTCTAAACGAGTTATAAGGGATACTGATGTTGTTGGTGGGTTGATTTACTCTAAAGCCATTTGGAAAAGCGTTTTCAAATTTGAGAACCTTTTTTGAATACAGAGTCAGACTTTGTCAACCATTATCCTTTGGTTTTTACATTTTTTTATTTTGGTGTCGTTCTGCCTTATCTTTTATCTGTTCTTTTTGTTTAAAGATATTCTTCTTTTCTTTATAGATGTTTCTTTAGTAGATGTCCTTTTCTATCTATTTATTTGTTTATTTATTTATGTATTTATTCATATGATTAAATTTATTTATTTATTTATTTCTGTTTTTAAAAAAATTTCATATATATATATATATATACATTTTTTTTATGCCAAATTACTACCTTCTTTAAGGTGATTCTATAGTTGCAACTCTATAATCACTCTTTGCCTCTCTGTCTCCCTATCTCCCCCTCCCCCAGACTCCCTCCCTTTGCCTCCCAATCCCTGGCTCCTCTTCTCACTCCTTCTTTTCCCCCCTCCCGCCCCCTCCTTCCACTTCCTTCCCTCCTCCCCCACACCCCCTCCTCTCCTTGCCTCACGAGGCAATAACAAGGGGTCTGGCGCGTTGTCTGTTGAGTCGAGGTGCTACTGGATGCCGTTCTTGCATACGTTTTACTTCTGGTAATTATAGACTCTTTGGCTGGACGGCACCGCGCCGGGACCTGCCTCAGAGGGAGGGAGTGAGGGAGGGAGAGAAGGAGAGAGGGAGAAGGAAAGGTGGTGGTGGCGATGGTGGTGAGGGTAGTGGTGATGGTGGTGGTGCTGCTGGTAGTAGTGATGGTGGTGAGGGTGGTATTGGTGATGGTGGTAGTAGGGTGGTGGTGGTAGTAGGAGTGATGATGAGAGTGGTGGTGATGGTGAGGGTGGTGGTGGTAGTGGTGGTGATGATGGTGCTGGTGGTGGTGATGGTGGTGGTGGTGGTGATGGTACTGTGGTAGTGGTGTCTGTGGTCGTGGTAGTGATAGAGATAGTGGTAATTCTGGTGGAGACAGTGGCAATTGATATGGAGATGGTGATGGTTGTGGTGGAGATGGTGATGATTGTGGTGGAGATGGTGGTAATTGTGATGAAGATAGATGACAATATGGAGGAGAGAGAAGAACATGGACATGTACATGTACGTAGGCACGTACATGAGCTTAGTCCAGAGGAGCACTGAGTACGTAAATGTTATGAATTGCTGTTGGTACAGTGACCGTTAATGACCGTTAATGGCCGTTAATGACCGTTAATCTGCTGCTAGTGCTCGTGTTTGCTCGCTACAAGTAAACAAAACAAATGTATTACTTGCGATTCCGGTTGAAGATGTGAATCAGTTAACCAAAGGTACTGCTAGTGGTACTGGTATTAACACTGGTACTGGTACTGGTACTGGTACTGGTACTGGTGCTAGTACTGGTGCTGGTACTTGTTCTGGTATTGGTACTGGCTCTGGTATTGGTACTGGTTCTGGTATCGGTACTGGTTCTGGTATTGGTACTGATGCTGGTACTGGTTCTAGTACTGGTATTGGTGCTGGTACTGACACTGGCACTGATACTGTCACTGGTACTGGTACTGGTACTGGTACTGATACTGGTACTAGTCCTTGTTCTGGTATTGGTGCTAATGCTGGTATAAGTACTGGATCTGATGCCGGTACTGGTAGTGGTGCTGACTGGTACTGGTTCTGGTATTAGCATTGGTTCTGGTATTTGTACTGATGCTGGTATTGGTACTGGTTCTGATACTGGTATTGGTACTGGTTCTGATGCTGGTATTGGTACTGGTTCTGTTGCTGGTATTGGTACTGGTTCTAATACTGTTATTGGTACTGGTTCTGATGCTGGTACTGGTACTGATTCTAATGCTGTTACTAGCGCTGGTACTGATGCTGGCATTGGTACTGTACTGGTACTGGTATTGGTACTGGTTCTGATACTGGTATTGGTACTGGTTCTGATACTGGTATTGGTACTGCACTGGTACTGGTATTGGTACTGGTTCTGATACTGGTATTGGTACTGGTTCTGATACTGGTATTGGTACTGGTTCTGATGCTGGTATTGGTACTGGTTCTAATGCTGGTACTGGCGTGGATACTGGTTCTGGTACTGTTAAAAGGAGGACCTTGGAATGTGTTATAGTCCCTGCGCTTCAAGAAGTCCGTTTAGGGTGTGGATTATGTCTGCCAAATCAACCTTAGTACACTCCTTTCTCTTTCCTGTATTACAAAGGATTACAAAGGCGGAGCATGCGGACAGGAGACCTCTTGGTCCATAACTCGGTCGGATGCGGAAAAATATAATAATGATAAATAAATAAAAATATAATATAGATAATAATGAATAAAATAAATGCATAGGTATAGTTAACTAATAAACAAAGGTATAGTTAAATAATAGATAATCTGTGCTATTTGAAACTATCGTTTCTGAGGATATGTATAGTAGAAGACGTAGTATAGTACAATAAGAATCACTTTTTAGGATCATAATAAAAAAATAAATTCTGTGACACGTGGCAACAGCGCCTTTTCTCCGCCATGGTGCCACGTGTAAAGCCGGGTCCACACTTGTTGCATTTCCACGTATCGTATCATCTTTGCGTACCACCTAGTGATACGATACGGTGCAACAGAGTATTGTACCCACTAGTTGCGTATCCGCCTGCTGTATACGGATACGCAACAAATGGGTACAATACTCTGTTGCACCGTAACGTATCACTGGGTGGTACGCAAAGATGATACGATACATGGAAATGCAACAAGTGTGGACCCGGCTTTAGAGGGAGTATAGGTACTCGTTGT
>NC_134793.1:35902245-35909745 GCF_046742065.1 Oratosquilla oratoria | reverse complement strand
TATTTCACATTTACTTGAATATTTTCTAGATAAGGATAATTTCAACTTCACAGTCTAAGAAGACTGAGGTCGCTAGAGCTTCTACCGAAGAAGGAAGACTAGGGAGCAGCCTGGTTACTTACTTGTCTGTCTGCATACTTGAGCTTCATCTTGCACGCAAGAGTCTGCCCGTCCTTCGAGTGTCAGGCTTCTTCTTTTTTTTCTTCTTCTTCTTCTTTTTTTTTTTTTTTCTCTCTCAAGGAAGCTTAAACCTGCCTTTCATTCCGTCGCCTAGGGCTACTTGCACTACATTCAGACTAAAATCTTTACATGTTTACTTTAACATGTGCACATCACTATAGCAACATTCTCAAACAGGAATGCATATGACTAGATACGTGGAGATTCGTGTGTATTTATGGATATGTGTCCTATTGGACGTCAGCGGCAATTCATTCCCACCTTTTATTGATCTTCCCTTATAAGAGCTGAACTCTTCCGAAGTACGCCTGAAGGTACTTTCGTACCTGGATCCTAAACTCCTCAGTCTACACGTAAGGCTGTTGTAGTGTAGACTTCTTCAAGCCATAAAACTACGATATAAACAAATCCAACGGTGCCACATCCACGTAAAGACAAATGCAGTGTTGCCATGCCTGTCTAGAGATGTAAGAATACTGTACTACTGCATTAGCCACCAAAACGTGTAAATAGATACAATGGTATACTTAAAAATGCAAAGACGTAAACAAATGCAACGATGTCATATCTACCAAGAGATGTAAACAAATGCGCTGCTGCCATGTTTGTCAAAAGACAAAAGATTTACGAGTCTCTAGGTTGAAGTAAAGTGGCCATCTGCTTTGGATTCGGATAATCGAAGAAAAAGGCACATCATGTATTCTATGCAAGGTTGTACATCCCATATATCTCGTGACTTTCATCACTTTTCGAGGATGAACCACAGTATGGTGTACATGCGTACGCACGACCGATTGTGTGGTTACCTGATTGAACAAATACCAAAAGGTCTCTACCCTCTTACAAGAAAGGTAGCCACTCAAGACATGTATCCACCCATCCCATTTGTCCTCCCTTTTATCTTAGCTCCTCTTGGATGAAAGGTCATTCCTGGTCTCCGCCCACTGCCTGGGTCAGAAGCAATACAGCAATATGATATACAGGATAAGAGCTATGCCCGTGAGGTCCCGTCTCTATGCATCATAGGTTCGACTTGGTGTGTGTGTGTGTGTGTGTGTGTGTGTGTGTGTGTGTGTGTGTGTGTGTGTGTGTGTGTGTGTGTGTGTGTGTGTGTGTGTGTGTGTGTGTGTGTGTGTGTGTGTGTGCGCGTGCGTGTGCACGTGTTCCTAATGTGTACAGACTTTCTATGAACCTCCTTTAGAAATTCTGTGCTTAGATGAGGTTTGTATTCAGGACGAATCCAACCTCACTCGTTGTTGCTGGAAACCACACACCCGCAGGACCTAAAGCCTCTTGTAGTCAGTCACCACCCTCCCTCCCTCCCTCCCTCCCTCCCTCCCCCTCCCCCCCACCCCTGGCCTTCCAGGTCGGCTGTCTGGAAGCAGGATGAACACGCTCCATCTGGTAAGAAGCCAATAAAAGATCCAAGACTTCCAAGCGAATGGAGAAAAAAAAAAAAAAAAAAAAAAAAAGAGGGGGGGATCCCTCAAGATCCCAATTTGCTCCAAGTCGACCTCTTAAGGTGAAAAGAATCGTCTGGCCTAGCTGGGACTGAAGAGGTTGCGAGAATACGCGGGGTTATCACACTGAGCAGAATTCCACGGGGTTCACCATCGCCAACAGTTGAGAATTCATTTGAGTAAAAACGACCTCGGTTACAATATTTTATTTTTCAAATCTCCAATTATCAAATTATCTTTCCTGCATACATAGCAAAGCTGAATGATGAACTAAGAGATTGTAACCAATACGAATGTTAGACAAACTGTTGAAACGAAGTCTAGTTATTCGAATGGAGGCTGGAGGTAGGATGTCGAAGGAAAATTAGCCCAGTGTAATAACTCCTTTAGTGAAGGGAAGTCTGTCGACTAATTCGCCCAAGATCAGGGTCCCGATCGTTCAAGGTCTCTTTCACAGCAGAGGTCTCGACATTCCACGGTTTGAATTCACTTGACGTTTGTTGTTGTTATTGTTGTTGTTGTTGTTGTTGTTTTATTGTTGTGGTTGTTTTATTGTTGTAGTTGTTTTATTATTGTAGTTGTTTTATTGTTGTAATTGTTTCATTGTTGTAGTTGTTTCATTGTTGTAGTTGTTTTATTGTAGTTGTTTTATTGTTGTAGTTGTTTTATTGTTGTAGTTGTTTTATTGTTGTAGTTGTTTTATTGTTGTAGTTTTATTGTTGTAGTTGTTTTATTGTTGTAGTTGTTTTGTTGTAGTTGTTTCGTTGTTGTAGTTGTTTTGTTGTTGTAGTTTTTGTTGCTGTTGTTTTTGTTGCTGTTGTTGTTGCTGTTGTTGTTGCTGTTGTTGCAAACAATAAAGAGTAACACAAAAGATAGAACAAAAGTAAGAAAACACGAATGTACTACTTGTAAAGAACAAGAGGATTATACCAGTTTGAAACCAAATGTTGGTGTAGAACTGATTCTGAAGGAATCTAAACCACAAACAGAGGAAGAGAGTTCCAGACCCTCCCACTTCAAGGAGAAAAACATGAGTGTACAAATTTCTTTTTCAATAAATGAATAAATAAATAATTAAATAAATATGGATTGATAAGAAATGGGATGGTTCAGAATGTTTAGTACCGAGAAGTCTCATCTGCCTCAGAAAGTAGGTTGGCTTTGAGCAAAGTTCTGAAAATTGGACAATGGTCATTGAAGAATATTCTTAGAATTACTGGCAATGCTCAGTTGGTTACTAAGGCAACCGTGGTAACCAATCAAAACAAATAATGACCTTGTTTTTCCGTTTGTAAACAACCAGATGTTAAGACACGCTTGTTGATCTCTCAGACAACAACAGAAGTGTTGATGTGGAAGTCTCTTCAGAGTTCTGTCCATCATATATATATATATATATATATATATATATATATATATACATATATATATATATATATATATACATATATATATATATACATATATATATACATACATATATTTATATATATATGTATATATATATATATATATATATGTATATATATATATAGATATAGATATATATGCTAATAAGAAACACTGGTAACTTGTGTTCAATTATGCAAGAGTAACCACTGGGAAAGAGAAACTAAACGAAGAATAGCGCTTTCGTATATTACATCTTCATTGCAAAGCACTGTGTGTGTGTGTGTGTGTGTGTGTGTGTGTGTGTGTGTGTGTGTGTGTGTGTGTGTGTGTGTGTGTGTGTGTGTGTGTGTGTGTGTGTGTGTGTGTGTGTGTGTGTGTGTGTGTGTGTGTTTCAATCATCACTCTCTCCCATTCTCTGTCTATCTCTCTCTTTCACCGTTTTCATACAGATAAGAATATAAACATATACACGTCTTTCAATCTGATCACCTATCTGCCTGATTCTCTATACAGTTTTACCTCAGTCTGTGGACCTCTCTCTCCTCTTTGTACCTCTTTATTTTTTGCACTTCTCTTTACTTCTCTCTTTTGCCTCTGTTTGGGTAGCACCAGATGGTGGCTGAGGAGTAGACATCAGATAAAGCTGGACTCCTCGTTGGATGAGTTGGGAGTCACGCGATTGGTCCAGGAACCAAGATCACACCGATAAGACCATGTGACCGTCCTCTGGGTCGATAAGTCTTATCTCCTAACCGACGTCCAAGGAAGGAAACCAAAAAAAAAGAGACTTCTTGTGTCGAAATTTGTGGACTTCAAATATCCCACCAAAAATGGGCTTAGTGAATTAAAAAGAAAAAATCTGATAAAATAAATTGATATATAAAAAATCAAGGAAATAAATAAAGGTTCAAAAAGAGTCTTAAGTTTCGAAAAGATCAAAAAGGAACTTGAGGGCAAAAAAAATAATAATAATGATAATAATAATAAATAAAAAATAAAAAATAGAAAATTATAAATAAATAAATAAAAGGGGCAGCGATAACCCTAACGTAAACCCCCGAATGATTCCTTCACATTTTCATCATTGTGGAGTTCTTTATATATTCTTTTACGTCCAAAGGCTCACATCGAGTGGTCAACGAATGTAATAGACTTAGTAACCATGTATTGAGTGGGCGCTGAAACTATCGGTTGTTTTAAGAAACGGTTAGACAAGTTTATGGATGGGGATGACAGGTGGTAATGGACAGGGAACTGCCTAGTGTAGGCCTTATGGTCTCTTGCAGTCTCCTTCATTCTTATGTTCTTATTGAGAACACTGGTTTGGGTCTCGATCGATCAGAAGTCTTCTTCAGTACGGAGTCCGCTCCCCCCCCCCCCGCGGTCATAATAAAAGATATAGTATCACTTAAGCTTGTTTCACACGTATCGACTTTTCGCCGTGCGCCGTCCACGGCACGACGCCGTGCTCTCAAATAACCATGAGTGCCTATGGATGTTTTCACACGTGGTCGTGACGTGTGAGAGCGTTCATAGACACCCATGGTTGTTTGAGAACACGACGTCGTGTCGTGGACGGCGCACGGCGAAAAGTCGATACGTGTGACACGAGGTAAAAGGGTTGTTAACAAGGGAGTTATCCGAGCACCTAGGGCAAAGGTGGTGAGTTCCTTTCATGGATAAGTTGGGCTCTTACCACTGGTGACGTCATTGGAAGCGTGCTGTTCGAATCCCGCACTACCCTCCGATTTCCAGCAGTGACTGCAATTACCTATCCCAACACTCCCAAGGGCTCATCATAGGGCAAAGCAGTTCCTCAGCACCTCCTAGCGTAGACTCCTCACCTTGTTGATGCAGCGTCTTGGCTTTGTGAGCGGGAACATTCGAGCAGGTTCTTCCAGGTTGACTAAGTCTTAGGTCAGGGGGCGGGGCCGAGTGATCCTCAACCCGTCAAGGTCGAGGGGCACCTCCGGGGCGAGTAGGAACTTGGCCGCTTGAACGAAACGACTGAAGAAGTGGACCTCGAGGGGGACTGAATGACCCGCCGTCATTCCGTGGTAACACACACACACACTCTCGTACAGCAGTTGATGCATGTCTGTCTACATATGTCTCTCCTCACCTCTCCTCACTCCTCCTCATCCCTCCTCACCCCTCCATACCCTTCCTCACTCCTCACCCCTCCTCATCCCTCCTCACCCCTCCTCAATTCTCACCCCTCCTCATTCCTCCCCTCCCTCCTCACTTCTCCTCACCCCTCACTCCTCCTCACCCCTCCTCACTTCTCACCCCTCCTCACTCCTCACCCCTCCTCACTCCTCACCCCTCCTCACTCCTCACTCCTCCTCACTCCTCACCCCTCCTCACTCCTCACCCCTACTCTTCCCTCCTCACTCCCCACCACCCCTCATCACTTCTCGTCACCCCTCCTCACTCCCCCATACCCCTCCTTACCCCTCCTCACCCCTTCTTACCCCTCCTCATCTTTCCTCATGTTTCTTCACCCCTCCTTATCCCTCCTCACCCGACCTCGTCCCTCCTTACATGCCTCTCCTCCCCTCCTCACTTTTCTTTTCCCATCATCACCATCATCTCTTCACTCCTCCTCACTCCTCCTTACATGCTTCTCCTCCCCTCCTCACTTTTCTTTTCCCATCATCACCATCATCTCTTCACTCCTCCTCACTCCTCCTCACTCCCCCAACTGAATGAAATCGTTTGACGCCAGCCATAACAAAGTCTGCAAAGTACGTCACCAAACCGGGTCCATGCATAAGATCACTGTAGATTTTGTTCCGTAGATTCTGCTGTGGTTAAAGCGAATCGATCCGGAATCTCTCCTTGGATCCGGTAGCCAGAACTAATTATGTGAAGAGGGTACCGGGTATAAGTACCTCCCCTCTCTTCCCCTCCCCTCCCCTCTCCTCCTTCTCCCCTCCCCCCTCCCCTCCCTTCCTATCACCAACTTTCCCTTTCCCCTTCCCTCTTCTCCCACTCTCCCTTCACTATCTTCCACTCCCTCTCCTTCTTTTCCCCTCTCCCCTACCCTCCCCCTCCCCCTCCCCTGCTTTAATCTCCCCACTTCCCTCTCCTCCCCTTCCTTTCCCTACACTTCCCTTTCCATCCCTTCCCCTCCCCCTCCCTTCCCCTGATTTGCCCTTTCCTTCCGCTCCCCACACTTCCCGTTCCATCTCTTCGCCTCCCTTCACCTCTCCTCTCCTCCACTTTCTTCCCTACACTTCCCTTTCCATCCCTTCCCCTCCCTTCCCTTTCCCTCCCCTCCCCTCCCCTCTCCTCCCCTTCCCCTCCCCTCTCATCCACTTTCTTCCCTACACTTCCCTTTCCATCCCTTCCCCTCACTTTCCCTTCCCTTCCCTCTCCTCCCCCTCCCCTCTCCTCCCCCTCCCCTCTCCTCCCCCTCCCCTCCCCCCTCCTCACATCAGCAACCTACCCTTACTTGTGCACCCTACCCCCCCCTCTCACCCGTGATCTCCCTAGTGTCACCCAGCACGTGGGAGACCCCCCACCCCAACCCCCACCCCACCCCGCTTCCTGTTCCTTTGAGGCTTCCTTCATTCATGCATCCTGAGCTCTGCCTGCGGCCGGAGCCGAGAAACCATAGAGAGTATGACGTAGGAAGTGTAGTGATTCTAAACCTTTTTCAGTGCCCTTAGTACCTACCCTTTGGTCATATAAAAACAAAAAACAAAACAAAAAATCCCATATGAAAAGAATTATTGATACAAACATTGCTGATGATTAACATATTAGATATATTCAATTAATGAACAATGGTAATCTTTTATTTCATATTAAAAACGTCAATTAATAGAATACAGTGAATGCACATTATGCTTTCTCGTTGTAAAAGTACAGTACCATTGCACTGGCTATCATGATATAGTGTGTTTCCGCGACGCTAGATCTAATTGACACGAATTTGTTTTCTTTCTTATTTTATCTATTTATCTATCTATTTTTGTTAAGTGGTTCCTTTCAGCAGGATGATAATGTTCTGAAGCTGGTACTTTAATAAAATCAGCTGGCGAAAACTAAGAAAGGATCACATGAAGAATAGTCACCCCAGACTTCGATAGAGTGACAATTCTACATGTGGGCTATCCTAGGGTGGCAATTCTTCATATGGACCATCTAGAGCTTATGATTCTTCGGCTGAATAAGTTGATGACAATAAGCATAACCCTCAATCAACCTAACCTATCCTAACCTAACCTAACCTAACTTAACCTAACCTAAACTAATCTTTATTCAATTGTTGATATTCGGCGTACTGAGGTGACAATTCTTCAGGTGGGATCTCTTGGGGTGACGATTCTTCGTGTGGGCGTTCTGGGGTGACAATTCCTCATGTGACCCCGATAGGAAATATCTGATAATATCCCTCAGGATGGCAAGGAGTTGATTAACCAACTATCGCCTCACTTTTCCCTCACCAGTAAACCCCGGC
>NC_134793.1:35892245-35899745 GCF_046742065.1 Oratosquilla oratoria | reverse complement strand
GCAATTTATCATTCACAAATGCTTTGTGACTCGACTAGCTTTATTTACAATGGGAAAACGAACCTCTCCATAAAACGGAATATTCCGAATCATTATAAACCGGAATAATTCTGAACCTTTCTGAATCTTTCCGGCCATGAGGTAAGGGCGCCTCGGGTGTAATGAAAGGAAATTCGGTTTCGTGGCTTGGCGTACATTGTTTTTTTTTTGTGTGTGTGCTAGGAAGAATGAGTATGGTCGCACATATATATATATATATATATACATATATATATATATATATATATATATATGATCACAAAAAAAAATCGTCACCCCAGACTTCGACAAGGTAACAATTCTTCACGTGGGTCATCCTGGGTTTACGATTCTTCGGTTGTATAAGTTGATGACAATAAGCATAAACCTCATTCAACCTATCCTAACCTAACGATTGTTCATGTGGGCGTTCTAGTGTAACAATTCTTCATGTGATCATATATATATGTATATATATATATATATATATATATATATATGTATATATATATATATATATATGTATATATATATATATATATATATATATATATATGTATATATATATATATATATATACTTTAAAAGTGATGGCTAATTGTACATTAATTTCTTAAGGGTATTTTTCATATGCATTACCATGAGCTTAGGTTCCTTAGAAAGAAGGTTTATGACTTCAATATATTCCATATACCGAAAATGATTAACACACAATTAGCCATAAATTTTAATGAAGTATGCATAAAAGAAAATCTTCTGCCATATATACCATTATTGTATATATATATATATATATATATACAGGATGTTTCAGAATAATTGTAACCCATTTAACTAGGCGTTATTTAATATCCAAATATGATATGGTGATAATGATTACATTTATTTGAAGCTGAGATAATAACAATTATATATTTTAAATTAATCAGACATAAAACTGGAAGAAAAAACAGGGTGCTTAGAGAATATGCTCCAAATGTCAGCCATTGAGTCGGAGGCTTTCCTGAACGCGTCTTGGAAAGTTGTTAATAATACGCACACAGTCCTCCTGACTGATGGTCTGAATGTTCGCTGTTATGGCTGCTTTCAACTGTACTAGGGTTGTTCTTATAGATATTTTCTTTGAGGAAACACCAAAAGAAGGAGTCTGGGGTGGGGTTGAAATCCGGGGAGTGTGGTGACCATTCAGTGTCGGTTTTGCGGCTGATGATGTGTTTCCTAAACTGCTCCGCCAACCAGACCTTGGTCATTTTTGCAGTGTGAGGAAGAGCTGAAACTACTGTTCATCTTCAGCAACACCACGTTCCTCCAGCTCGCCCCAGAGCAGTTTCATGATATTCATATAACGCTCCTTTGTTAATGTCACGGCATTTCCATCCTCATCTTCAAAGAAAAATGGTCCAATAATTCCATGCTTGGACATTGCAAACCATGCAGTGCACTTCTTTGAAAGAAAAGGTCATTCAGTAATACGGTGAGGGTTCTGAGTGCCCCAGAAAACCCAGTTCTTGGAGTTAGCATGACCACACAGCAGAAAGTGGGCCTCATCTGAAAACCACACGTTGTTCAGGAAGTCTTCGTTCTCAATCTGAGAGAACCACCCACACATGGTAACTCTCTTATCTTTATCAGCCTGAATGAGCTGATGTTTGATCTGAATCCTATAAGAATAGAGTTTCAGATCAGAGACCAAAATGCGTCTAACAGAACATGATATTCCAACCTTTTGACTCCTACGACGCAGAAGTGTAGTACAGAGGCTGTGTCCATGGATAGCTGTAAATCCTTTAGGTGAGACTTACTCCTAACTTCAGTGTATATGTCAACATATCTACAATAGGAAAAGGGTCTTAAGACGGGGTCTTGTAATACTTTGTTCTCCGGATTGCATATATAAAATTTGGCAAAAGTGTACCCTAAAGGTGAACCCTTGACGACTTCTTCCACCTGTAGATATAACTGGCCTGATGGTCTTCTAAAGGGGGTTTCAGTTGTGCAGGCAAGAAGATGTTTATTTTCTCCGGGATCTTAGGTGGATGTAATTCAGGGTGGCGGTACACATTATTATAGATATGTTGATTTCTTTGGTCGTCTGGTAACTATGGAAGAAAGTTGGATCTATCTGTATGATCCAAAGACCAAAAAGATGAGCAAGGAGGGGAATCACATCACATCCCCTCCCCCAAGAAGACTAAGGTGGAGAAGTCCACAGGGAAGGTCATGCTGTCGGCATTTTTGGGACTCGTGGAATCATCCTCACAGACTACCTTGCAAAGGGTCAGACCATCACTAGCGTATACTACTGCACATTTCTGAACAAGTTGTGAGATACTCTGAAAAAGAAACGCCGCGATATGCTCACCAAAGGAGTCCGCCTCCTTGCCGACAATGCACCCGCTCACTCATCTCAAGCAGTGGTTGTGGAAGCAAGGCGATGTGGCTATGAAATCTTGCCGCATCCGCCCTAGTCTCCCGATCTCGCCCCAAGCGACTTTTTCTTGTTCCCAGAGATGAAAAATCCACTGCTTGGTTTAGTGATCTGATGACATATGACGTCATTCAAGAGGTGGAACAGAGATTTCCAACGCAATCTGAGGACTTCTACAACGGTGGCCTGCGGAAGGTCAAGAAACGATGGGGAAAATATGTGACTCTCGAAGGTAACTATGTAGAGAAGTCTTAAGGACCACAAATAAGAATGAAGTTTCTGACTCGTTTACTTCATGGTCGTAATTAAAAATTTACGATATCCCCTCGTATATATGTATATGTATATATATATATATATATATATATATATATATATATATAATATACTGTATATATATTAATGTGTGTGTGTGTATATACTGTATATATATATATATATATATATATGTATATGTATATACTGTATATATATATATGTATATATATATATATATATATACATATAAAATGTGTGTGTGTGTGTGTGTGTGTGTGTGTGTGTGTGTGTGTGTGTGTGTGTGTGTATATATATATATATTTAAATATATATATATATATATATATATATATATATATATATATATATATATATAATATAGTTTCGCCAGAAACTGTACCGTTATGTGTAACAAGACGGGTGATATGAAACATCCTGGTCTTGCCCCGGACCGCATAAGGAAGTCTCGGCCGAGATTGCCTTCTCCCTTTAACGGAAGCACGACCCTGCTTCCAGAACGTCTTAATCACGCCTGTAATCGCTCTCATGGGCACGATGCCTTCTCCTACTTGACCAAAGTCAATGACCATATGAAGAATACTCCTCTCGAATAATATATGTATATTTACTGAGTGCGTGTTTGTGTGTGCTTTTGTGTGAGTGTGTGTGTGTGTGTGTGTGTGTGTGTGTGTGTGTGTGTGTGTGTGTGTGTGTGTGTGTGTGTGTGTGTGTGTGTGTGTGTGTGTGTGTGTGTGTGTGTGTGTGTGTGTCTGTGTGTGTGCGTGTGTGTGTGTGTAGTTGTCTATTTGAATGTTAATTCGAACACCACTACATTTACTAAAAGAATACATCAATTCCTGATGAAAATGAGATTAAATGAAATAGAATTTGAAATTAATTGTACATCAATATCACATGGATATCTGTTATTATACACCTACCAAACAAATATGTAAAATACCCATATACATTAAGAATTACAGCCTCATATGTAAGCTTGCCCAAGTGATTAGTAAAAAGTCACCTTTGCCCCTTGTACTAACACATCTCGGATATAAAGGAACAAAAAACACGACGAAATATTCACATACATATATGTATATTTATTTATTTGTTTATCTATTTATTTTATATATTTGCATACACAAATATATTCCGTGAGGTTTTGCACTCCTCACACTCTCTACAAATCCCGCCTAATCGCCCCTCCATCCGGCTCTCTCTCTCTCTATCTCTCTCTTTCTCTCTGTATATAAATATATATATATATATATAAATATATATATATATATATATACATATATATATGCTTCTCGCTGTCATTCTCGCTCGCTAATTTTCTCTTTTTTCATTAATTCATTTATTTATCTATTTATCTGTTTATACGTTCGTTTATTTGTTTATCTATTAAATTTTATTTGTTTATTTGCTTATTTATTCATTCATCTATAAAAAAAAAATTCAATCAAAAATCCTATTTTCAAGTTCTTCCTCCTATTGGTCTATATAGACGTACGAGAACGTCACCATATAATCAATATTAAAAGGTTATCACACCGGGCTATTTTTCCTTCGTCATCCTACCTTTGACCTCCATTTCAATAACTAGAATATGACTTCGCTTACAGATATCTAGACTTCTCTAAGAACATTTCTATAGTGTATCTAACAATCATCTAGGTGTACAATCTCTTAGTCCATCACTCAGCTTTGCTATGTATGTAGGAAAGATAATTTGATAATTGGAGATTTGAAAAAGAATATTGTAACCGAAGTCGTTGTTACTTGAACGAACTCTCAATTGTCGACGCTGGTGAAGCCCGTGGAATTCTGCCCAGTGTGATAGCCCCTTTACCGAGCTGAATGAAATCGTCGTCAAAGTCTGGACCTTTATTTTACCAATGAGGCTAAACTCGAGGTGAAATCGTCATTTTCTCTCCTGCACACAAAATATATTTCATTTATCTTCTGTGTACAAGTAAACGTAGGTTACGTCAGCAGAGTTTTAAATAATCTTACGTGACATGATATGGCGAGCGTACTAAGGATAAAGATAATCATATTGATTATAATGGGCTGTGGAAATTATACTCTCGTATACGGATCATATCCCAGCATCTAGCAAGTACATGAAATTCACAAACAATTACATAAGAACATAAGAACAGAGGAGACTGCAAGAGACCATAAGGCCTACACTAAGCAGTTCCATGTCCCTTACCTCCTGTCATACCTACTCATAAAGTTATCTAACCTTCTTTTAAAACAATAGTTTCAGCGTTCACTATATGGTTACTAAGTCTATTCCATTCTTTAACCACTCAACTGGTAAATAAGTTCTTCCCTGTTTCCTCCTTAGATCTAAGCTTATCCAATAAGAACATAAGAATGAAGGAGACTGCAAGTCCTGTTCTGTTGTCTTAATATGATGACCTTGTCAGCATCACTCTTGTGTTTCAGCATCTAGTAGATACATCATATTTACAAACAAGGAACACGAAGAGACAGAAAGCTTCTTCGTGACCGCAAGTGTAAGGGTCTTGTCTCCCTCGTTTCTCAGACCTCACGACACTCTGACTTGCAGAAGCACGACACAGATTTTTTAAGAAGACGTTCACTAGAAAGAGCACAGTGTAAGGATACATCGGCACGAGCGCGCAGTCACACACACACACACACACACACACACACACACACACACACACACACACACACACACACACACACACACACACACACACACACACACACACACACACACACATACTTACACACACACACATACACACACATACATACACACATACACACACACACACACACACACACACACACACACACATATACACACACATACACACACACACACACACACACACACACACACACACACACACACACACACACACACACACACACACACACACAAAAAAAAAAAAAAAAAAAGAGAGTGAGAAAAGGAAAGGGAGAGAGAGAGAGAGAGAGAGAGAGAAAGAAAGAGGGAAGGAAAAGGAGAGGGAGCATAAGAGAGAGAGTATAAGAGAGAGAGAGAGAGAGAGAGAGAGAGAGAGAGATAAGGAAAAGGAGAGGGAACAGGAAAAATAGGGAGAGAATGAGGGAGAAGGAGAGGGAGCATAAGATAGAGGGGGAGAGAGGAGAAAAGAGAAAACGAGACAGACAGAAACGGTACAGTCTGGCTCGAATCTGTTATAAAATCGATCAATACACCTATAATTATTATATATTTTCATAACCGTTATCATGTTATTAAAGTTTCGTTGCCACCATCATTCTTCGCAATTACGGCCATCAATAACATTACTGTTATTACCGTAACTTGGTCATGGTAATGGTAACTACAGTCATTCATTACTGTTATAGTAAATTTGTTTTGGCTTTTTGTTATTGTTATCATCACAATTACTCTGACCAGACTTCATGGTAATTATATATGTCATTACCAGTTCATGGTAATTAGAAGTATCAGCACTCGTTCATGGTAACTATAAATGCCATTACTCCCCCATGGTAATTATAGATGTCATTACCAGATCATGGTAATTATAAATGTCATTACCAGATCATGGTAATTATCAATGTCATTACCAGATCATGGTAATTATAAATGATATTACCTGTTCACGGTAATCAAAAGTATCATTACCTGTTCTGGCTTGTCATACTTTGTAATATTATCTCGATTGTTTTCTGTGATTATTATTGTCAATGTCATAACACGTATTTGTATCATTTACGTCGCTGGTATAACATAAAAAGTATCATCATAAGCCATGGTTTTACTGTGTTCTCCTCCTCCTCCTCCTCTTCCTCCTCTTTCTTCTTCCTAATTCCCCTCATTCGCATTCACATTCTCTTCCTACTCTTCCTCCTCCACCTTCTCTTCCTCCTCCTCCTCCTCCTTCAGTTTCTCTTTTTCCTCCCGTTCTTCCTCTCTTCCTCCTCTTCTTTCTTATTACCCCTCATTCGCATCCTCTTCCTCCTCTTCTTTCTCATTCCCCCTCATTCGCATCCTCTTCCTCCTCTCTCCCTCACCTTCTCTTCCTCCTCCTCCTCCTCCTTATTCTCCTCCTCCACCTCCTCCTCCGTCACCGCCTCCTCCTCCGCCACCGCCTCCTCCTCCTCCTCCTCCTCCTCCTCCTCCTCCACTACCACCACTACCTGCCCGCCTGAGTCTTCACAACCAATTTCAGCGCATACCCGATCTGAACGTGGCAGAAGACGAACGTGCGTGTGTGTGTGTGTGTGTTTGTGTCCGTTTCTGTGTATACGTTCTCCCCATTACGTTCATATACGTTCGGCCGTTCCATGTGAATCAACAAAGGGTGTTAACCTGACTCGCGGTGACAGTGATATTCGGTGTTCAGTAGTGAACGTTGTTTTGTGGTGAAATGTTTTATCTTTCGAGTGAAGGTAAAAACGTTTACGTGATGTGAATAACATGTTATGTGAGAACTAGAAATGTTTTCTTTCAGTGAACAAGTGAACATTGCCCAGTGATTATTTATGACAATAGTGCGCCAAGGATGTAATACAAAAAAAAGTAAAGTTTTTGTGAATTTGGTGTATTTTCTATGTACGTGAATATGTATAAAGTTTTGTATGCATACGTATACGTATATATATATGTATATATACATATATATATGTATATATACATATATATACATATATACATATATATACATATATATATAATATGAATTTATACATATCTAATATAATATGTGTTAATATCGTGTGTGTGTGTGTGTGTGTGTGTGTGTGTGTGTGTGTGT
>NC_134793.1:35867245-35882245 GCF_046742065.1 Oratosquilla oratoria | reverse complement strand
AATATATACTCACAAAAATACTCACAAATGTACTCTAAGAATGAGTAAATTTTTAGATACCTATGTATACGTATTTGTGTGTGTGTGTGTATATATGTATATGTATATGTGTATATATATATACACATATAACCATGTATAAACATAAGAATGTATACTGGGTGCCCCTAATGATGTGCTCAAGCTTTGTGAGTACATTAGTGAATAACCTTGTGAATAGTTTTGAAAACTATAACCTTTTAACTCCCTGATGCTCATGAATCTCTTCAGAGATTATATTTTGGCTTAACCCCATATACTGTACTTTCATTCCGGCTTGGTGCCAGGTAATCTTATATCTGATTGGCGCCAGACTCTGGCTTTCAGAATGATTATAATCAAATGTCTGACTTCAAAGCCAAGCATTCATATTCTGATTCTATTTCAGTACTTATTCTGGCTTTCAGAATGATTTTTTTCAGGTCTGGCTTCAAAGCCAAGCATTCATATTCTAGTTCTATTTCAGTCTTATTCTGGCTGACTTCCTCATTCTGGCTTTATACGAGGCGACTTAGTTGAGGCTTTCTCCCGAAATGTTTAATTTTTTGGTTTCTCTTCAGCTGAATAAAATCATCATGTATTCTGTCCATGTCGCCTCACTCGCCCGTAAAATAGCGGCTCACTAGACATTTTTCGGTAGCATGCTACTTGCTTTTGCTACCTCGTTTGATTAGAAACGGTGCCGGTTACAATCTTTTGAGAAACTGAGAAGTTAAACCTATACGAATGTTAGACACATTGTTCAGATGTTCTTACGGAAGTCTAGAATATTGTAACAGAAGTCACTTATACTCAGACGGAGTATCAAAAGCAAGTAGCATGCTAACATAGTTTGTCTCCACCTTAAAGGTGATGCAGGAAAGAAAAAAATTGTGGAGTGCCAACTGGGTATATGTGGATTGACTGGCACTCAAAGGCACGGTGAGAAAGAACAGCGACTTCGACGACGATATAGCGCATGAGTCATACCAGTTCGAGAGAGTAGGTACTCACAGGGCCGAAGTGCACGGGATGTGACGTGCTGGGTTCACAGCCTCGAGGAACTGGAGAGAGAGAGAGAGAGAGAGAGAGAGAGAGAGAGAGAGAGAGAGAGAGAGAGAGAGAGAGAGAGAGAGAGAGAGAGAGAGAGAGAGAGAGAGAGAGAGCTAGGCGTTGGCCCTCGGGGCTACATCTTCGAGGAAAATCTCGAACGTTGTTGGGCGTAGGGTGGAGGACGAGGAGGAGGAGGAGGAGGAGAAGGAGGAGGAGAAGGAGGAGGAGGAGGAGAAGGAACGGGAGATGGTTTGGTAAGAGGGTAGCTATGGAGTAGAAAATCGATGCTGGAGGGGGTCAGAGGTCGCCGGGGTGGAGAGGTAGGGTGGGGGAGAGGGACGACTTGGGAGATGATGAGATTTCCAAAAGGGAGGAGTCTGCGGATAATTGAGAACTGCCCCGGGGGAGACAAAGAGCATCGCCAGATCTGATGGAGAACCAGCCTCCGAGGCTTCTGCAGATGAAGGGCAAGGAGGAGGAGGAGGAGGAGGGGAGGAAGAGGAGGAGGCAGAGGTGCGAAGGCGCCCCATAATTTCATTGAAGAAGAGGGAAAGGATGATAAAGAAGAAAAAAAGAAAACGACTTTTTTTTTTGGGGGGGGGGTCATAAGGAACCATCGTAAAATGAATACGAAGTAAATAGTCTAAAGCAAGACGGATCGGAAGAAGACATCAAAGGAAATGTAAGAAACTGAGGGAGATGAAGAAAGAGCTGAAAATGGAAAAGGAGGGAGAGATGGAAAGAGAGATGGAGGTGAAGAAAGGCGGAGGTGGAAGGAGGGGTGGAAACAAAGAGAGAAAGAGAGTAGTGGAGAAAGAGATGGATAGAGATCAGAACTGTAGATAAATAAAGAGTGGAGTAGAGAAGTGGAGATAGAGAAGTGGACGTAAAGAAAAGTGGTGATAGATAAAGAGAGAATATAAGAGAGAAAAAGAGCAAGAAAAAGATGAAGGGCGAGAGAAAATTTAAGAGAGAGGAGGAGAGAGATTAAGAAAAAAAGAGAGAAAGAGAGAAAATCTAAGAGATTTAATATAAGAGAAACAGAAAAAGAGCAAGAGAAAGATGAAGAGAGAGAGAAAATCTAAGAGTTGGAGAAAGAGGAGGAGAGAGATTAAGGAAAAAAGAGAGATAAAGAGAGAAAATCTAAGAGATTTAGAGAAAGAGGAAAAGAGAGAGAGAGAGAGTTGAGTCTAAGAGAAACAGAGAAAGAGGAAGAGAGTAATGAAGGGAGAGATAAAAAGGAAGAGAGAGAACCTAAGTGAGATAGAGAAAGAAGAATAGAGGGATAGAATGTAAAAGCTAGAGAAATAGAGAGATTAATGGAAAAAGAAAGAGGAAGAGAGAGATAAAGGGAAAGAGAAAGAGAAATAGGGAGAAGGGAGAGAGAAAGAGAAAGAGGAAGAGAGAGAGAGAGAAAGAAGGGCGGAGATAGAGAGGGAAACCTTCCAAGGTGGCGAACTCCCACGACGATCTTCCGGTTTTGCGAACCCACAGTCTTGGACTAATCACTTCCAGAGCTTCGTGTAAATAACCACAGGATCCTCGTTTCCCAGAGGATGAGGCGACCGACGAAGTAATCTCGTTGCTGAAGCTTGGCTGACCAACCCACGGAGCCGTTCTTGGCGAGGAAAACTTCCGGTCTGTTACACTCTCCCTCTGCCCCAAAGCTGTACCGGATATGTTAGGCTTTCACGCTTTTGGGTTTTGGGATTTGCAGTTGACTGAATGCGCTTGTATGCAATCTGAAATCAAAGGGTCTGCAGGATAGACCCGTTCCATGAAGAATTTTCACAAATACGCGCACACACATATGCACACACATCACTCAGGTCAGTTGTATGACACCCATACAGGCCTAGGACCTTTGATTTGCTGAATGGCATTGCAAAAGACAAAACATGTTAGATAAATTTCAAATGCGAACGTAATTATGCATATATACTCGTGTGTATATATATATATATATATATATATATATATGTACAAATACACATTTTATATCTACATATAGGTATAGGTATAGGTATAGGTATGCATATATATATATATATATATATATATATATATACAAATACACATTTTATATCTACGTATAGGTATAGGTATGCATATATACACACACACATATATATATATATATATATATATATATATATATATATATATATATATATATATATACATTTACATATACATACACATATATGCATATACTGTACATACATACGAGTATACATAATTGTATGCATATAAATATACAGTACTTATGCATATACATATACATTTACATATACATTACACATATAAATACATATACATTACATATATATGTACATATACATATACATGTATATATACATATACATGTACATATACATATATACATATACATATACATTATATGTACATATATATACGAGTATATATATATATATACCGAGGTCTGCAAGATTATGTTCTTTGCATGGAGCTTGTTGATTGTTATTCTCGAGTCAATGAAACAGACATATATCTTTGGCTGGACTTGTATACCTGGGCTTCTAGTGAATAAACACCATCTTGATTCTTTTAAGCATTGTCGTATCCTAGTCACTTGGGCTTTGGGTTGATTCCCGCAGTGAAAAGCTATTTTTTTTTATTACATTTGTTCATATATGAATAAAAATTGC
Organism: Oratosquilla oratoria; assembly: GCF_046742065.1. Lineage (NCBI taxonomy): Eukaryota > Metazoa > Arthropoda > Malacostraca > Stomatopoda > Squillidae > Oratosquilla > Oratosquilla oratoria. The sequence goes on along the minus strand of NC_134793.1, from coordinate 35,878,505 downwards.
TGTACGAACGCCCATAAGAAAGTATGGTGTCAACCTTTTATTTATTTTTCTTGAGTTATAGAACGACAAGAGAGAAATCAAAGTAACCAGACAGGAATTTGTGTAGAGTGTGTAATATGATACGCCGTCTCAAACGTCGACCGTCGTTAATAACGATATGACGTCACGTCGATCTTGTGGATAACGGAAAAGAACGGCGATGTGCCAGAAACTTCTTTGTGAAGGCTTTTGGGCTGAAAAAGGAGAGATTTATTGATTAGCTAATGATAACAAAGACGATAGTAAATCTATCTTGCCTTGATTGTAAAGATGGGCTCTCTTAGAGGCCGGTATGGTCATTTATGTCTGACAACATGGAAGATAATGTAACTAGATTAATCTGTCAGGGTTTCGCGTTGTTTATGGGTATGTAGTAATTAAGGATTAATAGACGGTTTATTACAAAAGCAGTAACAAGAATAAGCGACCTGGCAAAGAAATAGAGAAATAATTCAGATGTTTAATAGATTACCCATACTTGCTCTGCCCAGACATCCTCAATGTAGGCTACATTCTTCCATACTAGACGTGATTCATAATCCTCTCATAAAACGTAAAACAACAAGACCTACAACTAAAAATATTTCCTTAAACATCCCGACTAGAGAAGATATTCTCATTTACACTCTAATTTGTAGTACCTAAGCAAGGAAGGTAGTTATTAGCCTTGGCTTGCAGCCTCTGGAGTTATATCCTCGATTTAAAACCGAGCGCATGCGGAGAGCCCCCAAGGCTGCTTCTGAGGCACTTCACTTGCCCATGCATCTTCCACAGGCATCCGCCTGTAACACATCTATCTCCGTTTATGGTATCTTCGTTGTATATGTTAGGAGTACAAAATCGCCTGGGTTGGCTTTGTACGCTACGATAAGGCGATCATGAATATGGAGTTTAGCTTCTGGTAGTGATGGTGTGGGGGGGTGAGGGGCCACAACGACGCAAAGAAAAAATACTCGAAGAGAAATTTTGAAAGGTAGTGGTCGTTCTACCAGGGAGAAATTGCCTCTAACTTCTTTGCAAAGGTCATACTTCCTCCGAATAAATTCTTCTGGCGTTAGACAGAATAAAACCTATAAATAGAACTTTCTTTCCCGAAGACCACCAAAATCAAAATCTTGGGATATATTCTTGAATAAATTTTTGAACTCCCCGAGAGAGACCGTTACAAGCAACTATGTTCCTTATCTCCGCAAGACATAGGGCTGCTAATCATGTACCTTCTCCGACTTTAGAATATGATTATTTGTCCGTCATTTGCAAATGAGATACAATGGAAGTATATACTTGCAGTAGAACTTCTGGTCTTGAGAGGCCAGACGTGAAGGAAAGTATTAACGGTAAGAACGGTGGGACGGACGTCGGAGAGGGTTGTCTCCCCGCCGTATGTCTTTGCAGATGGTCCAGCTAATCTCTCTCGATATTTTCTTCATATTTTTTTTCATACAAGGGAAGTTGACAACAGGTAATTGCTCACTCCACCTCCTCCTCCTCCACTTTTTTCTCCTCCCCCTCCTCTTCCTCCTCCACTTCCTCATCCAACTCCTCCTGTTCCATCTCCTCCTGCTCCTGCTCCTCCTTTGCCTCTTCCTCCTCCTCCACATTTTCTCCTTCCCCTCCTCTTCCTCCTCCACCTCCTCATCCAGCTCCTGTCCCACCTCCTCCTGCTCGACCTCCTGCTCGACCTCCTGCTCCTCCTTCTCCTCCTTCTCCTTCGCCTCCTCCTCCTCCTCCTCCTCCACCTCCTCTTGTTTCTTCCCCTCCTAAACCTTCTCCCCCCTTCTGTTTCTCTCGATTCTTCTAGTTGGTGACATATTAAAGAAAAATACAAAAAATAATTTGCGTGATAACAGCATATTGTCTATGGGTACAATAAAGTCTTGAAATGTCAAAATGTGCATATATAAGAGTCATTGTGTTAATATTACACCTATTTTCAAAAAACTTCGTCTTTCAAACCCAGCTCAACCTTACTGTGCCGGGGTTGCACCTCCAACCACTCAATAAGAGAAACAATTCAAATCAGTGATAAACACCGTGGCGAAACAGATTTCTGCCAATGCTGCCTCGTAAAGATATAAACATAAAATAAGAAATAAAAAAAAATAGAGACGATAATCAGTGTGTGTGTGTGTGTGTGTGTGTGTGTGTGTGTGTGTGTGTGTGTGTGTGTGTGTGTGTGTGTGTGTGTGTGTGTGTGTGTGTGTATGTGTGTGTATGTACGTATGTGTGTGTGTGTATTTACGTGTATTTGTGTAGTTACGTGTGTGTGTGTGTGTGTGTGTGTGTGTGTGTGTGTGTGTGTGTGTGTGTGTGTGTGTGTGTGTGTGTGTGTGTGTGTGTGTGTGTGTGTGTACGTGTGTGTGTGTGTGTGTACGTGTGTGTGTGTACGTGTGTGTGTGTGTGTATGTGTGTGTGTGTGTGTGTGTGTGTGTGTGTGTGTGTGTGTGTGTGTGTGTGTGTGTGTGTGTGTGTGTGTGTGTGTGTGTGTGTGCGCATACAGATGTCCTGACGAAATCTCCTCTGATAGCAATCAGGTTATGTGGAATCGGGAGAAGAAAGACCACCCATAGGAAGTGTCTCCAAAGTACACGAAGAGAGAGACAGAGAGAGAGAGAGAGAGAGAGAGAGAGAGAGAGAGAGAGAGAGAGAGAGAGAGAGAGAGAGAGAGAGAGAGAGAGAGAGAGAGAGAGGCCTGTGCAGAGGTCCATAAATGCCCTCAGCCTCTCAAGGGCCACCATTCATGTTGAGGTGTGGATAATCGCCCCGGAGGATCTGGTAATACTGATTCGAAACGCCAAGTTCTTGTACTGCGAAAGAATTTCGGCTCGTTGGCTTTCGGCTAAATGGAACAGCAGCGCCGAAGGGTGGTGGGGGAAGGGGGAGACTGGTACAGTCTCGTTAAGGAACCTTCCTATTACCAGTATTTATTGATAGTAAATAACATCATTACTTATTGGCAGTAAACAACATTAATATTTACTGACACTACATAATGGTAATATAATAGACTATGCATAATACCAGTATTCAATAGCAGTACATAATACCAGTAGCTATTATAAATACATAATATCAATATTCATTGACAATAAATCATATCAATATTTATTGACGTAACAAACAAATACTTCTAATATCGACCGTACTAAGTGAATGCCGCTGGTACTAAAAATCTAACATAGATAAACATAATTATTGTCAATAAACACTGGTCGTGTCAGGAACTGGCTGGCTCGAGAGAGTTTTGCTAAAGCTGAATTCTTCTGAAAAAGAATTTTTTGGAAGTCTTTTTTCTTAAAGTGTGAGTGATCGTTAGCACAAGCAAAACCTAGCATTAGCACTTCAACATCGTTAATGTTTTGCTGCAGCAGCGTGTGTGCGTGCCTGTGTGCGTGTGCGTGTGTGTGTGTGTGTGTGTGTGTGTGTGTGTGTGTGTGTGTGTGTGTGTGTGTGTGTGTGTGTGTGTGTGTGTGTGTGTGTGTGTGTGTACGTGTATGTATTCATACGCAATGGCATATCCGTCATATTCATGCATCCAACACATGATAACCTGTTGAAAAGAGGGACCAACATGCGCCTTCTCACAGCCAGAAGGAATCGGGAGATTTTGGCTCATTCGTTCGGGTTGTTATGTGATTGTGACACAACTACATTTGCACTCTAACGCACTTCGACTCAAAATTTAAAATCGAAGTCGCAGTCTATCGACAAGCCTTCGAACGCGAGAAGGGCCTTAAGCAGGTAACCACAGAGGAGGAAGAGAAAGAGGGGGAGGAAGAGGAACATGAGGAGGAGGAAGAGGAGGCTCCTGTGGTGTCCCATGGAAAAGGACTTCACGGGGATTACAATTTAGGAGCCAGTCACTCTCTTAGTTGTTCTGTCAATCAGGTGGTCAGCCTCCTAGTTAGTTAGTCAGGAAGTTGATGATTTGTAGATTAACTGCCTTTGTTGGGTTCGTTCTGCGGCCGTCCGTTTAGTAGGGACAGGATATCCTGTTACAGATTCCCCGACGTTATTTGTGAGTCTCCGTAGAGAAAGCTTCAGCCTTATTGCTACTAAGATCCTACGGTTTAATCATTCTTTTTATACTAGAGCAACTAGTCCTTTCTCCGTCCCTTGCTCTTCTTATTTGATTTGTCGTCGTATCTTCAAATAGATAATAAAATGCTGTCAACTAACTCAACTCTACTTCTGATGAGAATACTTCCACGCCATCCAATCACGAGGCGACACGTCGAAATAGTGGGCGGAGCCTCGTTAACATTCTCGAAATGAACGGCATGTAATCAGTGTCGGTTATTGGCATAAAACTTTCCTCAAGCTCTACAAGGATTTTGAGTCCTCAGCAACAACGCCATTTAACCCTGTCAAACGACCTGTCCATCGCCTCCTCGTTCATTGTCTTCCTCTTCCATTTCTCATCGTCTTCTGCCTCTTCTCCCTCCTCCTTTACCTCCATCTCCTTCTCCTTCAGCTCCTCTCCCCATCCTCCTCCCTCCTTCCCACCTCTCCTCTTCTCTACTCTCCACCATTCCTCTTTTCTCATCCCCACCAGTATTCATTTTTTTTATTCCCATCCTAACCTCTCCCACTGCTGCTCCCACTGTTCTCTCACCTTCCTTTCTGTCCGAAAGCCACCATTTTTGGAGCGTCTCCTTTCATCTGGTGTCAGTACCCCCCATCACCTCGTCCGTTGAGAAACAGATGACCACTGGGAGGAGACTTCAACGCAGCAAAAGTACCAATCTTTTCTTTGGTTCTCCTGCTTGACCGCCTGATTCTTGCCCGCTTGCTCTGTCTGTCTCTCTCGTTCTATCTGTCGGTCTCTCTGTCTGTCTTTCTGCCTGTCTGTTTTCTCTCTCTTGCATGTATCTATGTATTTAAGTACTTAAGTATTGTATGCTTGCATGCATGTATGTATTTGTGTGTGTATGTATTCATGCATACATGCATATATGTATTAGTATTTGGCTGCCTGCCTGCCTTCCTGCCTGTCTCTGCAAGTACTTAGAAAGCATTCCTCCAACGCAGCGTCGCGAACCTTAATGGCTCTTCCAGGCGAGGTTACACGCTTCGTTCTTGCAGGCATCAGAGACTCTTTTGCCTTTGGTTCCATAAATCTGAAGGGTCGGAGGCGTAAGTGTCTGTGGGTCTCCTGAGCAATCAGTTCTGCCACTGAAGAAATAAGGAGGACGGAATAAAATCCCCGTCCCAACAATTTCTCAGCTTGTCGGAAGGCATAAATCTGTGTTTTTGTGAGATCTGGAATTTTCATAGTTTGCCTCTGCCTGTGTTTATGACGTCAAGGCATGAAACAAGTCGAAGGGAGGGTGAAGTTCTTCACTCTTCTTTGGTACTCTGTCGTTGCGACGGTCGTCTCCTGATGCCATTTGTTCCGGAAGACTGCCCGGCAGATCGAGACCCTCAGCGCCCCGAGGGCAGTCTCGGAGTCCAGACTGAGGTCGCGAGCCTTACGGCTGTGGTATTAAAACCGTGAGATGAGATATACATTCCCTCACGAAGCGAATTCAGTTGGTACCACTGTTTCTTATTTCGATCCGATTCTGCAGCGACATGGTGGGTTTCGTCCGTTAATTCCGTACGTAAGTTTTCATTGGCTGATATTTCTTCAAAATACTTGTGAATTCCGCTTCAAAAAAGCATCAGTGAAAGAATAAAAGCCTCTTCTTTTGTCCGGTGAAGTAACATGCAGAGGTACCAACCTTTTTACCTTCTTGAAGAAAAAAAATGAAAGGTGACCTTTTTTTCACTGCGGCCATCAGACTTTTTCCAAACGGCCGTCCATGCTCCACCGAACCCATGCAGTTTAACAACGTCAACACCTGCCTATGCTTACCAGTCCGTGTAATCATTATACACTGTTTTTTCGGTCCATGTATTAATTTTTCTTGATGTAAAAATCAGTCTTCACTATTCAAACATTTAATGTTTGAGCTTCTCAGTCAGATACCCATAATCATCTTGTTCTTCCCACTCCTTATCCTCCTACTACTCCTCCTCATCCTACTACTACTCCCCCCTCATCCTCCTACTACTCCTCATCCTCATCTTCCTATTACTCCTCATCCTCCTGCTACTCCTCCTCCTACTACTACTCCCCCTCCTCCTACTACTACTCCCCCTCATCCTCCTACTACTCCTCATCCTCATCCTCCTACTACTCCTCATGCTCATCCTCCTACTACTCCTCATCCTCATCCTCCTACTACTACTCCTCATCATCCTACTACTCCTCATCCTCCTACTATTCCTTATCCTCATCCTCCTACTACTCCCCCTCATCCTTCTACTACTCCTTCTCTTCTTCCTCCATCTCCTCCCCCACATACTCCTACCTCCCCTCCATCTCCTTCCACATTACCTTCTATTTCTCATCTTCTCTCCATCTCTCTTTCTCCTCGCCCCCCTCACTCCTTTTAATCATGGCTTACGCTACCCTGAGGTGACGTTTCCTAACCCGAAAAAGATCGTCTGGTGTTAGCCAGAATAAAATAAATCGTTTACTGAACATGTCACCATGACTTCATTCAGCTCAGAGCTGGGGTGAGCTGTCCCACTGGCTCACCGTGACTATGTATCCGAGCACCCAAGGCAAAGGTGACGGATGGGTGGCCCCCTTATATGTGCTTGATGATTTTTGAACGAAAAAAATAACAATAAAAAATTTCTAGGGCATTGTTTGCGAATACAAGGGAAGCCAAACCCAAGGTTCGAAAAAACGTTATTCCTTCTCGAAACGTTTCGTCAACAGGCTTTGCTATGGCTTCACCATTTTGAAACCGATTTAATTGTTGGCAAACCGTTTGTCACTTTCGGTTTTCTTTTTTTCTTTTTCTCACTTGAGTAGAAGTGAAAACCACTTGTGTACACTCAACGTCGTTTGCAGACACTCTCGAGGGCTTTCTTGAAGAAGAAGAAGAAGAAGAAGAAGATGAAGAAGACTCGACGTCCATACTCGTGCGCTCTGCTGGACAGAAAGGGATTTTTTTTTTTTTTTTTTTTTTTGTGAATCATACGACGATATACATGAGTGAGTAACAACGCTTCAGTGACCCCCAACTTGCGGTAAACGTCTTCTTTGTAGTGACGTACTTTACATATTTTGTTCTTGTTGATGAAAGGCAATTTTTATGAAGCTAAGGAGAAGGAGGAGGTAGATTCACGCCTGAAGAGGGTTTAGATCAACCAAGAGCCCATGAAAAGACTTCGCTTAAATCCCCGTTCACATATTCAAGATTCTCGTCAGATGTAGTGAACTTAGAAAGGTGGGAGACAAGTTTACTTATTCTAGACTTCCCTAAGATCAATTCAACAATGTGTCTAATATTCGTATAGGTCTAATTTATCTTAGTTTGTTACCCAGCTTCTCAGTATATGGCGCAAAGGTGAGGTGATATTTGCAGATTCGAAAAATAAAAGTGTAACCTAAGTCGTTTCTACGTTTCATTTTTGTCAGGGGGGTGGTTGGTTGAGTGTTATTAATATTCGAATTACAAGTCTCTGTTGCTTTATCGGTGGGGGAGGAGTATCGAATTGTAGACTTTCTGCGACGCAAATGACAAAGGTCATCAAGTCTTCTCTCCAGGTGACCGTTGTCTACGGAGTCCAAAAGCAGAAAATATGTAAGACAGAAAACAAAAAGTAACTTTCTTCGGATTTTCAGGCATTCGTCGATTAAATGGAAAACTGGTTTTAAGCTCCTCCGGTTGTTGCGGAGATAGTGACGCACTGTGACGACAAACAGTGACTTGCGCATGCGCCGACGTGACGAGGAGAGCATGGGAGGCGAGGTGACGTCATGTCGGAGGCTCAGCACATCCAGAGGACTCCTCCGCTGGTGTCTAATGAACCCTGCGCCTCTTTAGCGACATGTCCACTCAGTTTTGTGTCTCTAACGATCGCAAATACGTCTTGGTCATTTGCACCTGCGAGGATTGCAGCGAGAAACGCCCCTGTAGGCGTCAATCCACCACGGCTCCGTCTTTCCCCAAAGAGGAGAAGGGGAGGTATATAACCTCCCCTTCTTGGCCCGGAGGCTCTCAGGCCGCGACTAAAGACTCTCGGTTCTACGGAAGTGACGTTGTCAGCAAACTGACGCCCTCCGGCACTCACCAGATCTTACAGGAGGACAGGAGGGATGGTGAGGAGGGGGGCAGGGGTGGAAGACCTCGTCATCACCTCCGCCAGTCCCCCAAGAGAACCCTCGATCTGTGTCGGCGAAGATCGAGAAGTAATTCGGTAGACTCTGTCTTGCGGGACAAAGCGAGCGACGATCTCGGTGACCAATCTGCAACCCGGTTAAACCAACCTGCGAGTGAGAGTGACAAATGTTTCAGTGCCAGACGCTCCTTCAGCGGTAACAGAACGCTCGATAGCTCCTTCGAGGAGGAACGAATCATTCCGAAAGGTTCCGGGTGGTTTCAGGGCGTAGCAGTCGAAAATGCCCTGGACTCGAGACCTCAGCCTCAGCCCCCCACAACGATGAGTTCGGTGGTCAGTCGACCTGTGAGTTCCGCGGGTAGTGCCACGACAGAGCTGGACGAGACTCAGAGGACCTCTCCCGGGGTGCCACCGGGCTGGGACCCCGTGACCCGCGACAGGAAGCTCTCCGAGCCTGGGTTTATGCCCCAGGCTTGGCGTAAGGACGCCTCCCTTTGCCACCAGATCGAAACTACCTTCAGCTATAGCCTTCAAGACGCTTACAACCGAGCCATGAACGAAAGGTTCCCCGAACAGTCACGGTAAGTTGCTAAGTTTTTGAGTTCCTTAAAGACTCGTGACGACGTTAATGAGACTCTTAGTCAAAAGATGCATTTCCAAAGAGTGGCGATAAGTTCCTGACAAGTTCGTGAATTTCTTCAACAAATCCCGAGGCCCGTAGTCAGGTGAATTTCCGAACAATCATGGTAAGTCCCTGAGATCAGTTTGAGAAGTTTATGGAGACTATGAAGTTAGCAATAGTAGCCCCTACTGAAAAAATAAATGAAAAAAATAAATAGAAAATATAATAATAGATAAACATTGGTCAGTCGATTACGACCCCATGTCCTAATGATCTTTAACCAGTGAAGAGGATCTACCCGTGCTCTGTTCTACCCGACATTCCCCAGATTTATCTATTGGTATTCCAGGTGCCAAGATAAGGAGGGTGGAGGGGAGTGGATTATATGGGAAATGGAATGGGTGGGAGTGGTTTCTATGCCTTTTTCTTTTTGGCTACCCCCCATGTATGGGGAAAAAGCCTTTGGTATATGTATGTATTCCTAAGCCTCTTCGACGCTGAATGAAATCGCTAAATATCCACAAACTACAACTAGTTTTTCATATGTTGTCACGCTTGGGAAACTGTGAGCTCTACCCTAGCGGTCGAAGGACCCCACAGTGAACAAAACCCTTTGGCATTAGCTAAAACGAAATATTCAGATTTATCAATTTAGGATATCTATTCCCTAAATGGGTTAAAGCGGAACGATTTGCCTCATGTAGAAGGCTTACAAACTAAATGTAGGCATGTTTGTATTGACTTGAGGTCTTGCATTGCACGCAAATATATATATTTTTTTCCCAATAGGTTGTTCCTTCTCCGACTTTGGTTTTCTTCCATGTCCTTGGAACCGCTGCATAAACCTAACCTAACCTAACCTAACCTAACCCTCTCCCTCTTGCCCTCTCCTGCTCTCTCTCCTTCTCCCTCTCCCTCCCCTCTTTCCTCCCTCTCTTCCCCCATCTCTCTCTCTCTCTCTCTCTCTCTCTCTCTCTCTCTCTCTCTCTCTCTCTCTCTCTCTCTCTCTCTCTCTCTCTCTCTCTCTCTCTCTCTCTCTCTCTCTCTCTCTCTCTCTCTCTCTCTCTCTCTCTCTCTCTCTCTCTCTCTCTCTCTCAGCATCCCTATCTTTCAACAGCCATTAAACTCTGTTGCCCATTTCTTCCTGAAATCGTTTACACCATGGCCACGCCCACCTTCTTCCCTCCCACCGTCCCCTCCCCTCCCCTCCCCTCCCCTCCCCTCCCCTCCCCTCCCTTTTTCCTCAAGTTCTGAGACCAACGACTCTGGCACTGCAGACAGAATCGATTACTCAGCTGTCGCTTTTACTTTCCTCCTCTTCGTCACGCCAGCCTCGAGGCCCGGCCAACACCGGAGGGCATGACGGCACGCAGAGGCCCCGGAGGCTGGCCTTGGAGGAGGAGGTGGAGGATGAAGAGGAAGAGGAGGAGAAGAAAAAGGAGGAGGAGGAAGAGGAGGAGGAGGAAAAGGAGGAGGAAGAGGGGGAGGAGGAGGAGGAAGGGGAGGAGGAAAATGAGGAGGAGGAGGAAGAGGAGGAGGAGGAGAAGAAGAAGGTGGAGGCTAACTTAGGACCAGGAGGAACCACAACGAGGTCGAGGCGGTGTTGTTGAACTGGCTTCGCAGACTCTGGGGATATGGGTTCGAACTGACATCACTTGTGTGATTACATACATGTGAATATGCACACGTGGATACGTATATACACACACATACATAAATGCATACATATATACATACATACGAGTACATGCATGCATACATATATACATATATGCATACATACATACATGCATACATATATACATACATGCATACATGTAAACAGACATACATACATACTTATGTGCATGCATACATTCGTGAAAGCATACTTATATATATATTCATAGATGTATATACGGATATATACATAGATATGTATACACGCACATATTCATACCTTTACGCATACGGAAACACTTCTGCGTCTACATGTAAACATTTATAAATTTACACATGTATGTGTACTTAAGAACGCAGTCTGTGTTTACACACAAGAGCTACATCGATCCAGATGGCAACACCGACATTACAGACAGACAGGAAGGCAGACAGACATAGAGACAGACAGACAGACAAGTTGACGGCTAGTGAAGGAAATTGGAAATGTTCGCGTTATGAGATCGATCAAGATTATATGAGACAAAGTGAGAAATTAGATGTGACTGTCTGACGAAGAGAGAAAAAAAACGAAAATGAAATCATTGCCAAGATGAGCATCATATGGATGTGCGAGTGAGGGAGGAAGAGGAGGAGGAGGAAAAGGAGATGGAGGAGGAGGAAGAGGAGGAAGTGGAATGGAGGAAGAGAAGGGGGAGAAAGAGGAACAATAAGGGATGGAAGAAGAGGAGGAGGAAGAAGAATGGCGGAAGAGAAGAG
>NC_134793.1:35752245-35842245 GCF_046742065.1 Oratosquilla oratoria | reverse complement strand
GGATCTGTTACAAGGCTAAAGCGGTTATCACACTGGGCAGAATTCCACGGACTTCACCAGCGCCGACAATTGAGTTCGTTTAAGTAAAAACGACTTCGGTTACAATATTCCATTTTTCAAATCTCCAAATATCAAATTATCTTTCTGTCAAATATATAGCAAAAGCTGAATGATGAACTAGAGATTGTAAACCTAGATGAATGTTAGACACACTGTCGAAATTTTCTTAGAGAAGTCTAGATTTCTGTAAGCAAAGTCATACTCTAGTTATTCAAATGGAGGTTGGAGGTAGAATGTTGGAGGGAAAATAGCCCAGTGTGATGGCCCCTTGAGGGGCAATATGGACTCGACCTGAACACGGTTCCCACCAATCCTGACCCCTTTTCTCTTTTTCTCCTACTCCTATCCTCTCTCCTCTCTTTCTTCCTCTCTTTTCTATTCCCCTATCTTCTCTCTTCCCCTCCCCCGCCTTCTCTTCCATAAGCTTCATCAACCTCCCTACCACTTACCTGCATTCCCTTTCCTTCCCATCTCTACTATTATTAACACCCATACCTCCCCTACCACCACCACCATCTATAACCCCCACTACCTCAAATAACCATCGCCACCGCTAAAAACGGCTCGCAGCACCAGCAACCCTGACCAGAGCCTAATAGCCCTTACCATCTACACCGACCATCCTTACCTTACCAACCATTAGCACCCGGCCATTGATAAATATAAACATTTTCGTTTCGATACCTTCCTATACCCATTACTTGTTCCACGAAGACGACAAAGACGACGACGACGAGAAAGACGACGAGAAAGACGAAGACGAAGACGACGACGACGACGAGAAAGACGACGACGAGGAAGAGGAAGACGACGACGACGAGGAAGACGACAAAGACGAAAACGATGACAAGACGACGACGAAGACGACGACAACGACGATGACGATGATAACCACGAACCTAACTTTGTTTAATCACCGGAACGATTTTCTTTCCTCTACGCCCAGACTTATCTCGAGCCGCATCTCCTCACCCCAATCCCCCAATCCTCCTCCTCCTCCTCCTCCTCCTCCCACCCCGCTCTGTAACTGTCCAGGAGGAATCATCTTATTCTTTCTCAGCCTCGACCTTCTTGAGATTTCCTCTAATTTATTATTTGTTCATGCCCATAAAATGCATATATATAAATACACACACACACATTTATACCTGTATATATATATATATAATATATATATATATAATGTATATATGTGTGTGTGTGTGTGTGTGTGTGTGTGTGTGTGTGTGTGTGTGTGTGTGTGTGTGTGTGTGTGTGTGTGTGTGTGTGTGTGTGTGTGTGTGATTTTTTATTACTCCTCTAAGAAGAAATGTAAATTTGGTCCACCAGTTCCATTTCGTGCTCGTCTTTCGCCCCGTCGCTCATTCATCGGGAGAGAGTCTTCCATCGGGAACAATTAATCTTCCCCCCCACCACCTTCTTCACAAGACCTTAAAAGAACGTTAAAAAAAAAACATATATTTTGTGTGTGATTCACCATGGTCTTGGATCACATGTTGGACTCGTGATCGACACCTATTTCCCTCCCACGAGAGTTGGAGTAACGACTCGCAGCGCAGCGATACTGAAATAACTTCAGCCCTGTACGGGATTCAAACCCGGACTCCTTATTGGCGGCCGGAAACTATCACTGTGTGTGTGTGTGTGTGTGTGTGTGTGTGTGTGTGTGTGTGTGTGTGTGTGTGTGTGTGTGTGTGTGTGTGTGTGTGTGTGTGTGTGTGTGTGTGTGTTAGTGTGTGTGTGTTAGTGTGTGTGTGTTAGTGTGTGTGTTAGTGTGTTAGTGTGTGTGTTAGTGTGTTAGTTTGTGTGTGTGTGTTAGTGTGTGAGTTAGTGTGTTAGTGTGTGTGTGTGTTAGTGTGTGTGTGTGTTAGTGTGTGTGTGTGTTAGTGTGTGTGTGTGTTAGTGTGTGTTAGTGTTAGTGTGTGTTAGTGTTAGTGTGTGTTAGTGTTAGTGTGTGTTAGTGTTAGTGTGTGTTAGTGTTAGTGTGTGTTAGTGTTAGTGTGTGTTAGTGTTAGTGTGTGTTAGTGTTAGTGTGTGTGTGTGTGTTAGTGTGTGTGTGTGTTAGTGTGTGTGTGTGTGTTAGTGTGTGTGTGTGTTAGTGTGTGTGTGTGTTAGTGTGTGTGTGTGTGTTAGTGTGTGTGTGTGTTAGTGTGTGTGTGTGTGTTAGTGTGTGTGTGTGTTAGTGTGTGTGTGTTAGTGTGTGTGTGTTAGTGTGTGTGTGTTAGTGTGTGTGTGTTAGTGTGTGTGTGTGTGTGTGTGTGTGTGTGTGTGTGTGTGTGTGTGTGTGTGTGTGTGTGTGTGTGTGTGTGTGTGTGTGTGTGTGTGTTTACCCATTTGTATTATACGGAAAGGGGAGCTATGTTCGTGGTGACTCGTCTTTGTATCTCGCAACATCTGTGTGTGTGTGTGTGTGTGTGTGTGTGTGTGTGTGTGTGTGTGTGTGTGTGTGTGTGTGTGTGTGTGAGTGTGTGTGTGTGTGTGTTTGTGCGTGCGTTCGTGCGTGTGTTGGCGTACCTACGCACCTTACATCTCTCAGAACGCGTGGGTGCGTCTTGAGGGAAGGTCCTTTACACTGGTCGAAGGTTCTGCCCGGCGGGACTCGAACCGCAAGAGGCGGTCAGCTATGGACACTCGACGTTGAGACCATTAATCTCAAGCGCGTGGGAGCATCTTTATTAATACATATATATGTAAATCACGTTGAGCCAGGGTACGCATTTGCATTTGTGTAATCACAGAGAGGGAACGTGTATGAATGCCACAAGTCTACGCACAAAATTACATAATATATTTCTGCCATGCGTACACCACAGTACAAATATATATATGTCCATATAGAAATTTGTATGCATATGCACATATATAAATACATACAGATACATGTACACATACATATACAAGGTATATACATATACACATACATATACATGTACATGTACATGTATATATACATATACATGTATTTACATTTATATACAAGGAGAGGACACTAATTCTGATTTACTCTCAAATCTAGACTCTGATGTCTGGATACATAAGCAAATTTTGGGCTTCGTAAAACAAGATGAACAAGTAGGAAAAGAATAAGAAGGAGAAAGAGGAAGAGGAGGACGAGGAGGAGGAGGAGGAGGAGAAATAAAAGGAGGAGTAGGAAGAGGAAGGAGGAGGAGAAGGAGGAAAAGGAGGAAAAAATAAAGAGGAAGAAGGGGAGGAAGAGAAGGAGGAAGAGGAGGAGGAGAAATAAGAGGAGTAGGAAGAGGAAGAGGAGGAGGAGAAATAGGAAGAGGAAGAGAAGGAGGAGGAGAAATAGGAAGAGGAAGAGGAAGAGGAGGAGGAGGAAGAGGAAGAGGAAGAGGAGGAGGAGGAAGAGGAAGAGAAATAAGAGGAGGAGTAGGAAGAGGAAGAGGAGGAGAAGGAGAAGGAGAAAGAGGAGGAGGAAGAAGAGGAGGAGGAGTAAGAAGAGGAAGAGGAGGAGGAGGAGGAGGAGGATAAAGAGGAGGAAGATTGCTTTGTAAATAACCTCTCCCGTATGGCCAAGACATTTGAAACATCTTCCATTTATACTTCCCTGAGTAAACCCTCCGGATTCCTGGTCAGCCATTTATCATTGGGTGCTCCTGCGCATGTATGAGACCACCCTTCCCCCCTTCCCCCCTCCCCCCAAAAAAAATATAACCTGGACACGCTCCCCTCCCACTCCCCCACCCCCGGACCCTTCCCCCCTCCCAACCCCCAATACCCGAAGAAGAAGGATGGATAGCAGCCTGCGCGTCTGGCATTGACTTAAATCCCGTTGTGCGCAGGATGACTGGAGAAGACTACAAATGAGTTGCCTGATGGTTGTCTGCTTATCAGTGATCAAAGAAAAGGAATGGAGAGAGAAGAGAGAAAGAGAGGAGTAGGAGGAGGAGGAGGAGGAGGAGAAGGAGTAAGGGAGTGGAGGTAGGAGTAATGGAAGTTGAATAAAATGTAAAGAAAACGGGAGGCAAGACGACCCAAGGAAAATAAGGACCAAAAATACTTGGCTAAGCATAACCTTTCCTGTATATATACATTTTCATACGTGGTCAGCCATGTATACATGGACACATATATTCACATTATATATATATATATATTATATATATATACATATATATATATATATATATATATATATATATATATATATTTATATCTTTATATATATATTTATATATATATATTTTTTATATATATGTGTGTGTGTGTGTGTGTGTGTGTTTTATATATATATATATATATATTATATATATATAAAACGTGTGTGTGTGTGTGTCCACGTGCTTGCGTGCGTTCATGCGTGCGTGCATGCATGCAAGCGTGTGTGTGTTTGGAATGTGAACGAAGGTTCTGAAAGATTATCATTTGCGTGAATGCGTGCGCGCGCGCCCATGCGTGATAAGATACCATAATCTGTGTGTTAAGAAAGTGTTGAGCAAATGTAGATCCAAGATACTCAATGATTTATGGCGTAGACTGGAAGTCTGGAAGGAAGTCTGGAAGGCTGGAAGGAAGTCTGGAAGGCTGGGGAGATTCTATTGGGTGTTGGGAGATTACTCCATGATTCCATGGGGGTATAGGGGGAATGTATGGGTGCATGGGGGGAAGTGTGGGGGAACATTGATCCCATTAGCAACCAGTGACTGCCCCTTGCCCGGGCTAACCAATGACCTGATGTTTCGTGCGACACTCTGTCCTGATCTGACACATGACATTCTGTCCTAAGTGACATATGGCACTCTGACCTGATATAATACGTGGCACACTAACCTGATGACATGTGACATTCTGACCTGATATGACACATGACACACTGACCTGATATGACACGTGACACTCTGATCTGATATGACACATGACACACTGACCTGATATGACACGTGACACTGATCTGATATGACACATGGCATTGATCTGATATGACACGTGACACTCTGATCTGATATGACACATGACACACTGACCTGATATGACACGTGACACTGATCTGATATGACACATGGCATTGATATGATATGACACGTGACACTCTGATCTGATATGACACGTGACACTCTGACCTGATATGACACATGACACTCTGACCTGGTATGACCCATGACCCATGCAGACCCATGTAGACATGTGTCACAGAAAACCACAGGTGTTTAAGCTCACCTCAGGTTGTACGCATCACCTCTCCCCTCCCGTCTCCCCCCCCGCCTCCTCCCCCCTCCTCCCCCCTCCCCCTCCTCCCCCCTCCTCCCCCATCACCCACAAGAACAAAGACCACTCTACCTAAGAGGCGGGAATGGGTAGAGAAAGAGGCAAATAGGAGGTAAATCAGAGCCTTATTTGCCAAGGAGAGGCTCAGGGTGGGGGAAGAGGGAAGATGTGTGAGGGAGGAGGGAGGAGGGAGGATGCATGAGAGAGGAGGGAGGAGGGAAGAGGGAGGAAAGAGGAGAAAGACTTATGGCCAATCACGCATCCTGTCCAAGTCATGAATTAACTCACCGCATCACAGCGTGTGTATGTACGTATATCCATGTGTGTGTGTGTGTGTGTGTGTGTGTGTGTGTGTGTGTGTGTGTGTGTGTGTGTGTGTGTGTGTGTGTGTGTGTGTGTGTGTGTGTGTGTGTGTGTGTGTGTGTGTGTGTGTGTGTGTGTGTGTGTGTGTGTGTGTGTGTGTGTGGGTGTGTGGGTGGGTGGGTGTACGAGTGTTTGCAAAAGCGTAACCTGTATCGTTTCTTTAAAAAAATCCAATCTCTGAAGAACTCATCGCCACTGTCTTGTGGTTACTACCAGGAACTTCCCTTTCTCTGAAGTCATGAAGGGGATTCACGTCACCCAACCCACCTCAGAGAGGGCTCGGATGGTGGTGCCTCTTTGTGCGAGACCTTTTGAAGCTCGGGAATTTAATGTATTTTAGTTATTACTAATTATGTTTATTATGATGGCTGTGATGATGATGATTATCATTATCTATTATTATTATTATTATTATTATTATCATTATTATTATTATTTTTGTCATCATTATTTTTATCATCATCATCATATCATCATCATAATATCATCATCATCATCATCATCAATCAATCATCATCATCATCATTTATATATTTTTTTTATTTATCAATTTTTAGCAATATTATTATTATCACTATCATTTTCTTATTTCCATTATTAAGATCATATCATCATCACTCTTGCCCCTCCTTCCTCCTCTCCTCCTCTTCCTCCTCCTCTTTCTTCTGTCTCCTTCTCCTACTCCTCTTTCTTTTACTCCATTCTATTTTTTCGTTCTTCTCTTTTTCCATCTTCTATACCTCTTTCGTGAGGCTGATCAAGTGTAAAGAGACGAAATCCTCATAAGCGAGGACTTACCCGTCTTCTCATCGACCCATGATCTGTTTGAGCTTTCCTTTCCTCAACATCCACATCTGAATAAAATTTTCTGACGCTAGTCAGGACACAACTTCAGTGGAAAGAAAGTGTTCTTGAGTTGGTAACGCGCTATTGAAACGTCGACATGACGTCACTCGTCCGTTATGTTGATAGGACGCTGTCGCAAGATTCAATTTTACTCTCGTCCGCTATCATTAAACTGTCGCACTGCGTGTGAAGGGGTTGAGGATGGAAGAAGCGGAAAGTGGCAGGAAATGACGTTGATTGGCCCTGCGAGGAGTGTGAAGTTATGTTGAATACTCCCCCCCAATGTCCTGTGGAGTTATGTTGATGTTAATGGAACCTTATGTCAAGTTATGTTGCACAAAGGTCGGGCTGTTTTTGTGCCCTTTTTGCTCCCAAATAGGAACTCTCTCACCGCGCGCCTCCTCCTCTTCCTCCTCCTCCTCCTCCTCCTCCTCCTCCTCCTCCTCCTCGTCCTCCTCCTCCTCCTCCTCCTCCTCCTCTTTTTACCAAAGGGTAAGAAAGAGTGAGAGGAAAAGTGAAAGTGAAATACTGAACTAAATGAAGTGAGAATGAGACAGTGATAGAACGAGAGAGGGCGTGAAGGGGGGAAGAAGGTGGGCCAAAGGAAAAGGAAAACGTTAAAAAAAAAAGAAAAATAAAGAGGGGCGGATAAGGGGAAAAAAAGATGAGGTTGTCCAAGTATTGAATATACCAGTGGTTTCCCTTTTCTTCTCCCTTCTCTCTTCACTCTTTTCTCTTCACTCTTTTCTCTTCACTCTTTTCTCTTCACTCTTTTCTCTTCACTCTTTTCTCTTCACTCTTTTCTCTTCACTCTTTTCTCTTCACTCTTTTCTCTTCACTCTTTTCTCTTCACTCTTTTCTCTTCACTCTTTTCTCTTCACTCTTTTCTCTTCACTCTTTTCTCTTCACTCTTTTCTCTCTTTTCACTTTTCTCTTTTCACTTTTCTCCCTTTTCTATTTTCTCTTTTCTCACTCTCTCTTTCTCTCTCTCTCTCTCCTCTCTCCTTCTATCTCTCCCTCTCTCTCTCCTCTCTCTCTCTATCTCTCTCTCTCTCTCTCTCTCTGTCTCTCCCCTCTTCTCTCTCTCTCTCTCTCTCTCTCTCTCTCTCTCTCTCTCTCTCTCTCTCTCTCTCTCTCTCTCTCTCTCTCTTCTCTCTTCTCTCTCTCTCTCTCTCTCTCTTCTCTCTCTCTCTCTCTCTCTCTCTCTCTCTCTCTCTCTCTCTCTCTCTCTCTCTCTCTCTCTCTCTCTCTCTCTCTATTTTCCCTCTCCCCTTTGTCCTCTACTGCCCCTTTACTTTGCTGGACGCCTCCTTTGCATCCTGGTGTGTGTGATACAAGGTAGATGTACACACACACAACTCGTGGTGCAGTGGTTAGAGTTTCCGGCTGCCACTACGGCGGTCCGGGTTCGAATACCTCCCAGGGCTGAAATGATTTCAGTATCGCTGCGCTGCGACTTGTTACTCCAACTCTCGCGGGCGGGGTGTTGTGTGTGTGTGTGCGTGTAAGGCCACAGGACTACCCATAAGTCGGTCATTTATGAGCTCTGAGCTCTCTTCCGAGAGGGTAATAGATGTCGATCATGAGTCCAACACGTGATCCAAGACCGTGGTGAATCACACACACACACACACACACACACACACACACACACACACACACACACACACACACACACACACTCGGTGGCGCAGTTGGTAGAGCGATAAGCTACCAGCATGGTGGTGCCCGTAGTGCTTGGTTCGAATCCTGCCCAGGGCCGAAATTATTTCGGTACAGCTGCGCTTCGGGTCGTTACTCTGACTCTCGTGGGCGGGGAGTTGGGGGTGTGTGCGTGTGTAAGGTCATAGCATTACCCATAGATCGGCCCTACGAGCTCTGAGCTCTCTTCCAGGAGGGAAATAGCTGTCGATCACGAGTCCAACACGTGATCCAAAGACCAAGTGAATACACACAATTTTGACCCTTTCCCATCATTCGATTTTGTTCACCTTAACCCATTCAACTCCGATGACAAGATGTCTTGTCATTTGGTCAAATAAAACAAAAAATCATAAAACACCAAAATGTTTTATCAAACACCAGAAAAATATGACGTCAGTCCTCGCTTCGCTCGCAGCGAATCGAGGATTGACGTCATATTTTTCTGGTGTTTGATCAAACATTTTGGTGTTTTATGATTTTTTGTTTTATTTGACCAAATGACAAGACATCTTGTCATCGGAGTTGAATGGGTTAAATGCACGTTTTCCTAGGGACGATTATCGCTCAACGATGATCGTTCATGACTCAATGAAGATCGTCAGACGATTATCTAGAGCACTCCTTCTTTGTTTATGTATGGTGCTGTTTTGCTTCGAGCTGTGAATTACGTGGATGATCATTATTTTAACAGAACCTGCAACCAACACGCTTACACAAATATGATGCCAGGTAGTAGGATACGCGTCACCCGCCTTTGGCTGTGGCGGGTTGATAATTAATATCAGCAAGCAAAACTTACCTTAAGTGAAGAAAGAAACTACTTGATCATTTTAATAGAACCTGCAACCAACACGCTTACCCAAATATGATGCCAGGTAGTAGGATACGCGTCACCCTCCTTTGGTTGTGGCGGGTTAATAATCAATAGCAGCGAGGAAAACTTACTTTAAGTGAAGAAAGAAACTACAAATGGTTTTAGGCCTCGAACGGCGAGAGAATAGGAAAAAGACATTCATCAGTATTGTTGCTGAAGAATAATAATCGTTCAACTAAACCTGTCACTTGAAGATTTTCGTCAAATGATATGAATTCAAAAAGGGGAAGACGATTTCACTTACGGTATTCTAGACAACCCTAAGTGTACAATTTAACTATGTCTAATATTCGTCTAAGTATAACTTCTCCTAGTTTGACATTCAACTTCTCAATAGATAACGCAAAGGCGATTTGACATTTGGAGATTCGGAAAATAAAAGATTGTAACCGAAGTCGTTTCTGTTCAAACGAACTCACTTGAGAGCGACGGAGGATCTTCATGTCGATCTTGGCTGAGATTTCAATAAAGAAATCCCACGACACGTTAGAAGCTCTCAAAGACTCGACCACACTGACCTGTGTGGCGATGTTTTGCTCCTCTTCATATATTCATTTATATATTTATTCATTTACTTATTTATCAATTTATTCATTGATTTATTCATTCACGTACTTATATATTTATTAATTTTCTTATTTTATTATCTATTCATCTATCCATTTATTTATTCATTTACTTATCCATTTCCTTATTTTGTTATTCAAATATTCACTTATTTATTCATTTGCTTGTTTATTAATTTATTTCCTTATTTGCTGTGTGTGTGTCCGTGTCGACGTGTCCCCAGACACCTCTCACTAATCCGGATCTTTTGTCTCTTCCTTGGACAGGTTCGCCCCGGGAGCCGTGAGATCGGGGGTCGCTTCATGGGCTCCCGAGAACGCCTCCTCTCGGCCCCCCTGACCGTAGCCCAGCGCGACTATCCCCGCCATGACTACTACTCCTCCAAGTCGCAAGAGTACATCTCCAAATCTCAGGACTACCCTACCAAGCCTCAGGACTACCCGACCAAACCCCAAGACTACCCGACCAAACCCCAGGACTACCCGACTAAACCTCAGGATTACCCCGGAAAGTCCGGTGGCGGTGGTGGCGGAGGGGGCGGTGGTGGCGGCGGTGGAGGAGGCGGAGGCGGCGGTGGGGGTGGCGGCGGGGGCAACCCGACGGTGTACAAGGCCCAGAGTCGGGAGGTGGTGCCGGTGCAGAGACAACAGTCCCCCGGGGTGGCGCTCTCCTCCGGGGGACACCAAGGGGTCACCAGCCCCATCCGGGAGAGGATGGCTTCCCCCCATCGCGTGACCTCGCCTCCGATCAAACTCCAAGACTCCCAGAGGCTCACCAGTCCGCCGGTCAAGATGGACCATTACGTCAAGGAGGGCCCCAAGATAGAGTCTGTCCTCTCGTCTTCCGGTAACGCGGTCGGGGCCCCTCCCCTGAGTCCGGGGGGCCTCTCCTCCTCCGTCGGCGGCGGCGGCGGGAACGGGATCAGTAGTCACTTCATCCAACAGTACCCGGAACGGGACACCCCCGGAACCGGAAGCACGCATGTCTGGGAGGGAGGCTACCAACTCACCCCGGAAAAATACTCCCTCTCCTCCCAGCACAACTACTCCCCTCTGCCCATCACGAACCTCCACCTCCAGTCGGCGCCCATCCCCTCAGGGCCCCTCCACTCCCAGCGCAGCGCGCATGAACAGATGGAGAAGGTCATCGATTCTTTCGATAAGAAGGCTGACCTCGGATACCCGAGTCCCGGAGGGAACACGAAGACAGGCGGCGGGGGCAGTCAGCAGTCCACCCCGGCCAGCTCGCCCATCAAGAACACCAATATCGTAGACGAAAACGACGACGAGAAGTACCGAGAGTACCCGGCCGAGAAGGAAGACAACGACGGCGAGGTTCTTGTCGAAGGATGCGACCTGAAGAAACTGGCGGAGGTCACCTCGAAGATGGCCCTCACCGTTCTCCCCGACGACGTCGACACCTACAACGAGCTCAACAAGCACCACCTGAACAGTCCCTTGGGCCACCCCTTGAGCCGCCTGAGCCATCTGGGTCACCCCACCGGCCACGTCACCCCTGAGAGCACCGACTGTGGCTCTCTCAGCAAAAGCTCTTCGGATGGAGATCACATGATTAATCGCAAACGTCCTCCGACAAAACTCAAGTCCAAGAGGAGAAACATCTTGTCCTTTCCACACCACCTGTCCGTCGATGAACTTCGCATGCTTCAGGTGAGTCAGGAACCTTCGGTCGTTGTTGTTGTTGTTGTTGTTGTTCCCTCTTCTTGGGCGAATTCCTTCAGACATCGTTTTTTTTTTCATTTTTCTTTCAACTTGCGTTGTTATGACCATTCAGCTGATTGGATTCAGAATTGAAATACGGTTTCTCTCAACGTACGCATCGATTTCCTGTACAGTTATTTTTTAAATCATTCTGAGTGTGTGTGTGTGTGTGTGTGTGTGTGTGTGTGTGTGTGTGTGTGTGTGTGTGTGTGTGTGTGTGTGTGTGTGTGTGCACGCGCGTGCGCGTAGCAGGGATGTGTGTGTGTGTGTGTGTGTGTGTGTGTGTGTGTGTGTGTGTGTGTGTGTGTGTGTGTGCGTGTGTGTGCGCGTGTGTGTGCGTGCGTGCGCACGCGCGTAGGTGTATGCATACATATACCTAGTTGTAGTATACGAGGTTGAAGCTTTGCCCATGAAATTCCGTCTCTGTCTCTTCATTTATCAAACTCTACCTCATATTCATTAACGTTGTAAGCTTGAGTTACTTCTTCTAACTTGTTCCAAAAACTGACACTTATTGAAAGTTGTGCTTCTAAAATTCAATCAGTCTTTCTCACTTCGGTACAATAAAGTCTACGTATACGTCATGAGGCGCGAGTAGATATACGAAGGATGCTGTGTCGGCGTCTTGATTACATATTACATATATAGTTGCACATAAGTTTCCTCCGGATTCTGTGAACTGGTTTAATCACGTTTTCTGTGTTTATTAATAGTCAGAGTAAAAGAGAAGGAGTAATAAAGCAGTGAATTTATATTTCATAATGCAAGTAATGTGATGCATCGTACATATGGCAGCCGATGCTGCGCGTGAGAATTCGACTTGTACTGAAGTGGTTAATTTTTTCTATGATCGTTTGTTCTTTCATACCGGTAGATCCTCTCTGTTCGTTTTCGTTATTCCTTTTTATGATATGGATATCAATATCATGTCACCTCTCTTCGCTCTTTCAAAGTAGGATATTCTAGTTTTTCATTCTCTCCTCATACTCCGCCAGGCCCAGGATAATTTTGGTCGCCGGTCTTTGTAATCGCTCCATTGTTTTTCTGTCTTTCTCTTGATGTGATGACCAAACCACTACTGTGCATTCCAATCTTGGTCCAATCAAAATTTCAGTTATTCTTTATCATATTCTCATCCACGTAATGAAGTAACACCCTTATGTTCATTAGCAGTTCATAAGTTTCTCCCGTTATTTTCCCAATATCACCTGGCAACAGATAATCTGACTAAAATTCCTAAATCCTTTTCTTCCTTTGCCTTTTAATAAATTCATTTCGTATTTTATAACATCCCAACGACCTCTTTGGCCCGTTTTCAAGGTTTTACATTCATTTGTACTTAATTCTATCCTCCACACCTGATCCCATTCGTAAACCTTACCTAGGTTTTCCTGAAGCAGTTTGTGATCCTCTACTTTTCATCCATTTCATGATCATCTGCAACTTTGTTGGTATGTCTTCACTTCTGTATCTCGTTGGTTCCCTTACCCATTGGATCACTATTTTATCCATTGTTGTATTCGAAATGCAGTCAATGCCCATGTAGTGTGTGTGTGTGTGTGTGTGTGTGTGTGTGTGTGTGTGTGTGTGTGTGTGTGTGTGTACGTTTGCGTGTATGCATGCGTGTGTACGTTTGCGTGTATGCATGCGTGTAATAGCATCTTATAAGACAATACCAATGCCATCATTAGTTCCCTCTCTCTTCGCAGCGCCGCCAAGACTCCTATGGTGGTTCTTCGTCCGACGAAAATCGTTCTTCGGGGCACGCAAGCATGTCTGACGGTCACACCTCCTCCTCGCCTCCGATGGACACCCTACCCCGCCACGACCAGGTTCGGGCTAACCTGAAGGTGGTGCCTGAGGACGAGAGGCTCTCCGCGGGCGTGACTTCTGGAGGAGGCTCCAAGATTATTAATTCGAGTCGGCGGGCACAACCCCGTCCGAGACACCGTGTCGCGGCCAAGGTGCGTGTCGAAACCTTCTGGAGGAGTTCCGTAGGACGACCCGCTGGGTCGCGCGCGGTTTTACTGTCATTAGAGTAAAGGTTTTAAAGACTTATGTTAGGGTCTCGGGGAAAGGAGGGAGACTTAAAACAACAAATGTTCAGACTCAAACCTTTGGAATATTGATCTGATTAACCATATTACATGCTGCAGTTCTACTGATTGTACATTCCTCATAATCTTAAGTTTCATAGGTTATATTAACAATAGGAGATAACTATTTATTTCACTTTTTATGTAAGATAACTTTAGAAATGGGGCTGAGAGACTGGCATTCTGATTTAGAGTAAAACGAGAGCCGGAGTCAGAAAGAGAAGAAAGGGGAACATCTGCATTTTGAGTTTTCTTGTTCAAAAAAGACTTCGAGTACACAAACACACACACACACACACACACACACACACACACACACACACACACACACACACACACACACACACACACACACGACTTGGTGGCGCGGTTGGTAGAGTCCCCGACTGTCACTACGGTGGTCCGGGTTCGAATCCTGGCCAGGGCTGAAATAATTTCAGTATCGCTGCGCTTCGAGTCGTTACTCCAACTCTCGTGGGCGGGGAGTTGGGTGTGTGCGTCTAAGGTCACAGTATTACACCATAGATCGATCATACGAGCTCTCAGCTCTCTTCCGGGAAGGGAAATAGCTGTCGATCACGAGTCCAGCACGTGGTCCAAAAACCAAGGTGAGCACACACACACACACACATACACACACAAACCGATAAATGATTTTTTACCTCCTTCAGGATGATCTATCCTTGACCCTGGAGAGTGCCAGTGGTCTCGAAGACATCAAACAAGCCATCGAACAGCTGACCATGCGTTCGCAAGGTTCAAGGACTAGCTACTCGACTTCGACCTACTCCTCGATCTCGGGCTCCGAGGGCGAGCCCGTCCGGAGGCTGATGCGCCATTCCTCCTTGGAGACGATCAACACCAACGTCACGGCGGCCGACGAGTTCGTCTGGGTCGATTCGCACAACAGGTGAGGGGGAAGTAGAAACACGCTGAGGGAGGCCTTGGCGAAGTGGTCCTTGGCGAAGTGGCCCTTGGCGAAGTGGCCCTTGGCGAAGTGGTCCTTGGCGAAGTGGCCCTTGGCGAAGTGGCCCTTGGTGAAGTGGTCCTTGGCGAAGTGGCCCTTGGCGAAGTGGTCCTTGGCGAAGTGGTCCTTGGCGAAGTGGTCCTTGGCGAAGTGGTCCTTGGCGAAGTGGTCCTTGGCGAAGTGGGCCCTTGGCGAAGTGGTCCTTGGCGAAGTGGTCCTTGGCGAAGTGGTCCTTGGCGAAGTGGTCCTTGGCGAAGTGGGCCCTTGGCGAAGTGGTCCTTGGCGAAGTGGTCCTTGGCGAAGTGGTCTTTGGCGAAGTGGTCCTTTGCGAAGTGGTCCTTTGCGAAGTGGGTCCTTTGCGAAGTGGTCCTTGGCGAAGTGGATCCTTTGCGATCCTGGAACGTCTTCAGCACGATGTAGATCTTTTGTCAGATTGATTGATAGGCTATTTGGTTTTGTTTTTAGGCGTCATCACACTGGGCTATTTTTCCTTCAACTTCCAGTTCATCGGCGGCACCACCCACCTCCAAAAAAAATTCCGCCGTAAAATCACTGTGGCAAAGTGTTTTGTTTTCTCAACAATTTACTTAGAATCTCGTTTGATATGCTGGAGGGAAATTATTTTCCTTCAGCATATCACATTCCTTCCCGAAAGCTGCGAACTACAAATCTGCTCCAACTGTCGGAGGAAAAATTGCCCAGTGTGATAGCACCCATCAGAACGAAATCCTCTCCCAAAGTGAATAAAATTATCTGACATTAACCAAAACATAATCTGTAATGACGCCATTGTATCAAAATGGTTAGATTTGGGCCGAAGTAATGAAATAGATTATTATGGTCATAAAGTTTCAAGTGTAAACAAGGTAGATATTTTTTTTTTTTTCTTTCTTTAGATAAGATGTGATTCCCTGGTGTTTGATTATATAGCAGGAGCTTGCATGAAAATAGTCATTACCTGGCGACATCTTTTAATTCGTCATTTCATGTGCGTTTTCTCACTAAGAAGTGTTCCGCATCATGCGACCTTCTTCATGTAAGTCCAGGATTTCCGACCAGTTTATCTCATTTCTTCCCCGACCCGCCCACAGACTGGTGGAGCTGCAGCAGCTGCCTTGGAGCAACCACGACGTTCTTCGCGTCGTGCAGCAGGGCCGAGTTCGGGAGCAGCTGGACAGAGTGTCTATGGAAGCTGTCCCGAGGCTTTCGTATCTGCTGCAGCGCGCCCTGGTGCGCGTCGCTCGCGAGGCGCAGAGGCTAACGAGGCCCTTGGCCATGTGCAGCAAACAGGAGGTCTCTTCGGCCCTCAAGATCGTTCTCTCGCCCGCCATCGCAGACTCTTGCATTAAAGTGAGTGGACTCCTTCAGCACGTTTCTTCTTTCTTCTTTCTTCTTCTTCTTCCTTCTTCCTTCTTTCTTCTTTCTTCTTCTTCTTCACCATTATCATTACCACCATCACTACCATCACCATCATCATCATGGTTGCACCTTAACGCTTCTAGACGGCTTAAGGTGCCGTGGTTCTAAAACAAGTTAGTTCCCCCCGCGTCTCGGAAAGCTCATGGTTCTTTAATACCCCCAGAGGGCCTTCCTGTATTGGTCACTGAACAGCAATATATTCTTTTGCATTTCCCTCCTGCAGGCCTGCCTCCGTGCAGCGGCCATGTACACGGTTTGCGGGGACCAGCTGCGGCAGTCCAAGAGCGCCAGGGCAGGACTCAACCTCTCCGTGGGGAGGTTCATGCGATGGATGTGTGATGTCCGCATTGGGAAGTTTATCCACGAGTAAGTGTGTCAATTGTCTTCAATGGTTGGGTTTCTGCGAGACATTAGATCCGTTATTTGTTCTTTTCATTTCCTCCCTTGGGAGTTTCAGGTGGAAACGGAAGATTTTGAGATTTGTACTTTTGGCATGGAATATATGATCACGTAAAGAAATCAGAAAGCAAAGTCTAATGTAACGGCTTCTTCCTCCTCTTCCTCTTCCTCGTCCTCTTCCTCCTCCTCCACCTTCTCCTACTCCTTTTCCTCCTCCTCCTCCTCCTCCTCCTCCTCCTTCTCATCCTCTTCCTCCTCCTCCTCCTCCTCCTCTTCCTCCTCCTTATCCTCCTCTTCCTCCTACTCATCCTCCTCCTCATCCTCCTCCTCTTTCTCCTTTTCCTCTCCACCTTACAGATACGCGGCTGTATATCTGACGGCGGGTATGGAGAACCTCCTAGAGGAGATGGTGCTCCAGTGTCTGCCTGCCGAGGAAGACCACATGCTCACGGCCATCGTCCTCGAGCACGCCATCGCCAACAACGGAGACCTGTGGGGCCTCCTGCAGCCCTACGCTCACCTCAACGCCGGCAGGACGGCCACTGGTAAGTGCCCCGAAGAACTCGAAAGAAGAAAACGCTGACAGGAAGACAGGTGGACAGATAAATCTATGCAATTAAACAGAGTGTGTGTGTGTGTGTGTGTGTGTGTGTGTGTGTGTGTGTGTGTGTGTGTGTGTGTGTGTGTGTGTGTGTGTGTGTGTGTGTGTGTGTGTGTGTCTGAGATTCACCATGGTGTTGGATCACGTGTTGGACTCGTGATCGACAGTTATTACCCTCCCGGAAGAGAGCTCAGAGCTCATATATGACCGATATATGGGTAGTGTTGTGACCTTACACGCACACACACACAATCAAATCCCCGCCCACGAGAGTTGAAGTAACGAGCCGCAGCCCAGCGATGCTGAAATTATTTCAGCCCTGGGCGGGATTCGAACCCGGACCGCAGTAGTGCCAGCCGGGAACTCTACCAACTGCGTCATCGAATCGTGCGCGCGCGCGCGCGTGTGTGTGTGTGTGTGTGTGTGTGTGTGTGTGTGTGTGTATGTATGTGTGTGTGCTTGTGTATGTATGTGTGTGTGCTTGTGTATGTATGTGTGTGTGCTTGTGTATGTATGTGTGTGTGTGTGTGTGTGTGTGTGTGTGTGTGTGTGTGTGTGTGTGTGTGTGTGTGTGTGTGTGCGTGTGCGCGCGCGCCCCCCTGTGCTTTCTGCCTGCGCGCGTGTTACATCAGATCACTTACTCGACTCGACACATCCCGGAGCGGCACATTTGCACACAATGAAAGGTCGACCCTCCTCCGCGAGGTACTAATTAACCCTTCCCTCCTTCTTCGCAGGCGCCCTGTGCCTTCCCCGGTGGGCCAGCACCAGCAGCATGGACCACAACTCCTCCACGGGGCTTTCCATCGGAAGCTCCGCCACCGGTGGAACCGGAGGCTGCGGAACTTCGGGAGGATCCGGAGGAACCAGCACCGGGAGTGGAAGTCCCGGAAGTGTAGGGAGCGGTGGCGGTGGAGGCGGAGGTGGTGGAGGAAGTGGAAGCGGTGGAGGAAGTGGGAGTGGTGGAGGAGGGAACGGAAGTAGTGGAAGTGGTAGTGGTGGTGGTGGTGGAGGAGGAGGTTCGGGAGGAGGAGGAGGCGGAGGAGGCGGGGGAGGAGGAGGAGGTGGAGGAGGTAGTAGCACTGGTCCTCAACCTTCGAGATGTTCTTCGAGTTTGACCCTGTCCACGGAGGACCACGTCCGTAGCAGCAGCAAGGTGAGAGACAGTACAAAGAACCGGTCAGACATTTGAAAAGCTGGAAGACGACTTCGCTTACATTATTCTAGACTTCCCTAAATCTACAATTCAACAATGTGTCTAACTTTCTTCTAGGATTAACTTCTCCTAGTTCGTCATTCAGCTTCTCAATATATGACACAATGGTGATTTGACATTTGGAGATTCGAAAAATAAAATAAAAAAAGAATAAAAAAGAAAATTGTAACCGAAGTCGTTTCTACTCAAACGAACTCACTTGAGTTGCGTGTATGTGTGACGGGGGCTTTACCTTCCTCATCGACACCGTAACTCTCTTTACATATTTCGTTCTGGCAGTAGCCATCAGAGCTGGGCGCGTTCTTCTGTGCACTCCTAGGTGCGTTCCGCTTTAGTTTGGCCGCGGTTAGCGCTCCCAAACTATTAAAGCTTAAGAGACAGGTTCATACCGAAATAAAAGTCCGGTAGGCCACATACTATACCAAAGAACAATTTCGTAGGCCACATCCAAAACGTAGGCCACATACTATACCGGCACCTATATTGCTTTAATAGTTTGGGAGAGCTAACCGCGGCCAAACTAAAGTGGAACGCACCGAGGAACGCACCAAGGAACACGCTCAGCTCTGGTAACCAGACTATCTTATCCAGCTGAGAACCGATCTCATGTCGATGATTTGGATCACATCAGACAGGACGAAGCATGTGGAGAGGGTCGCGATGTTGAAGTGAAAAGAAGTCAATGATTTGCAATCTTATTTATGTTTTGCTGTTCATGACGGCATGTCAAACCTCAGCTGTTTTTTTATTCTACTTGATCAAGAGTCTGTTCTTGACTAATTGTATTTACCTTGTTGGAATGTACAGAAATAGAATTACGTTCGTGATGCCCCGTCACTGCATCTTCCATGACTCCATAAATCAAACTGATTTTTATTCCAAATATGTGTGTGTGTCATATATATATATATATATATATATATATATATATATATATATATATATATATATATATATATATATATTACATGTTCGTGAGCTTTTTTATACATAAGCATGTTTTCCATATTTGCATACACACGCAAACACGCATACACGCATACACGCATACACGCAAACACACACACACACAAACACACACGCCGGCTCTAACTTGACGATCTTCTTTCTCTCTCAGCACAAATGCTTCCCTCAGACCCTCGAGCAGTCGATCCTGACGACGTGCGTTGGCTCGCTGGCCGAACTCTCCGAACTCCTTGGGCGCGTGGCCCCCCACCACCACCGCGCAGCGAACCCGGCGACCCCCGGACGGCAGCAGGTGACGTGGGGACCATCGGCCCTCCACGCCCTCTTCCACTTCATGCGGTGCAGCCAGGTAACTCACCTTTCGGAGGACTTTCCTGCTGGGGAGGGTGGCCCCTCAATGGACTCATTCAAGACCTGCACGAGATTGCATTTGAGGGTAGTTATGGGCATGGCAGTTGGCACTGGCAGAGTTGAGATTCTTGTCTCCTTTTCAGGGCCGGATTTACGTGTTGTGGGGCCCTGTCAGGTCCCCCGCCCCCCAATTAAAATATCGTCCCAATTTTCATGAAACGTGCTGTCAGCCACCTCGGAGCTTGTTTACAGTTACAGTGCCGCTCGGCGCTCAGTCATCCGGTTACTCGTTTTCTTTATTACGATACACCAAAATAGGTGCTTATACTGTTGTAATGAAGTTGGCGCGGGGGCCCCAAATGCGCGGGGCCCTATTGGCCCTAAATGCGCGGGGCCCAATTGGCCCTAAATCCGGCCATGCTGCTTTCTATTTCTCCAATGGCGATTAGCTCTGTCTGGTGTGGTCGTCCTACAATGTGCACAGCGGAGCTCCCTATGTTGAAAACCTATCGATCTTTTTCACCTCTATCACGAGGTCCAGCCCCGAGGAGCTAACATTTGGTCCTCGGACTGGGCTCAAGATTTCTCTCTCTTAACTTCAGCTGTGTTTCTTAAACCTTCT
Organism: Oratosquilla oratoria; assembly: GCF_046742065.1. Lineage (NCBI taxonomy): Eukaryota > Metazoa > Arthropoda > Malacostraca > Stomatopoda > Squillidae > Oratosquilla > Oratosquilla oratoria. The sequence goes on along the minus strand of NC_134793.1, from coordinate 35,822,247 downwards.
TTCACACATGAGGAGGAGCTGACAACCGGAGGCTGGTTTCTTCATGCCACTTCCAAATAGTAGCGTAGAAACACCCCTCCTACACAACACAGACATCAGTCCTAATTCTTCCCCCAGAGAGATCTATGGGAAGTTCTGAGTACTGTTGACAGCCACTGCTGGGCTGCTGTCACATACTTCACTTTAATGGTCATTGATACGTATGCACCAGCCACACACTATGTAAATACAGGTATCACCTATGCTTTTTGATTTCTTTAAACCTCGCCGTGTATTCTCCTTGTTGATCGAAGTTCCTTTCCTCACCAGCTGGAACACGCGGAGCACGCCTCAAGAGCGCCCATCCAGGAGCTCGTATACGAGCGCCCCTACATCGTCCTGCCGCCCTTGGTCGAGTGGGTGAGGGTAGCCACCGCCCACACGGAACATCGTCACTCGACAGTAGTCGACAAGGATGACGTCATGCAAGCGGCCAGGATCCTCCTTCCGGGTGTCGATTGCCCCGTTCGAATGATTGGGTAAGTCGGGCGGGTCTGGTGTAACAGTCCAAGGGCTATAAGCTAGTCAATTTACCTATTGACAAGCTAGTCAGTTTATCAATTGACAGTGCTATGGTTTAGGGCTAAAAGATGATGGTTATTGGAGTTGTAGCTCATATAAATTGTTGAGGGGGGATGTGCTATATTTTTCTCATATATATATATATATATATATATATAATATGAAACAACAAATTGTCAAAAAGAAAAAGAAAATGCCTGATAACAATTGTCTTCAGCCTCTCTCTCACCAGGGAACCCCGTCTCTTAAACAACTTTCTTTGATTTCTTGTGGATGTCTGGGCTGAACAAAAGGCATTTCATTCATTCTATTCACTCTTCAGGTACGAAGAACTGATGTGCCCAAGACGGCAGTTGGACGAGATGGAATGTGCCAAGAAGTTCAAGGTGGACCTCGCCTTCAAGATGCTCTCCTGTGGGAGGACCGACCTTGTTCCTCATGCTCTTCAGCTTCTGCCGGCGACGAAGGTAAGGAGGGAAGTCTTGCTGCAATTAGAACCCACGCGCAGTCGTCATTACCTTTCTGTTCCATTGTAGTTAAATGCCTCTTCGTGGTGGTCCTCTGAGATAGATACCTTTCTCTTCCATTGTAGTTAAATGCCTCTTCGTGGTGGTCGTCTGAGATAGATACCTTTCTTTCCCATTGTAGTTAAATGCCTCTTCGTGGTGGTCCTCCGAGATAGATTCCAGAGAAATTCGTCTTCCTGTCACCCAGAGACCCTATGAACTTCGAATCTTTCTCCTTTTTTCATTTGAAAGAATGATATATAACCGATGACCACTACCCTCCTCCTCCTCTTCCTTCGCTACCACCTCTTCCTCCTCCCCGCCTGTCACCCTGTGACATAGGAACAGACTCACACTAACACAAACAACACGACACTCCTATGTCTCTACTTAGAACTGGCTAGCTTCTGTGGGGCTACGTGTTTCTCTCTAAAACTCAGGTCAACTATCATATTAGCATGACTAGGTCAGGATTATGTTCTGGTAAACACCGGTAGATTTTATTCAGCCTTAGTTATTTTCCACCTTTTATGAACCTACGCCTCCTCTGTACACAGGTCAACACCGTCAACGAATACGGACTCACGCCGCTCATGTTGGCTTGCATACGGGGCGACGAGCCTATGGTCCACATGCTTCTGGACGCCGGGGCGGACGTCGACGCCGAGACTCCACCTACGGGCCCCGCCTACCTTATGGCCAACCCGGAGACTCAGCACTGGACGGCGCTCACTTACGCCTCCATCCACGGCCACCTGGTGCTGGCCAAGACCCTGCTGGAGAAGAGCGCCAACGTGGAGGGCGGCGCCAGGCTCGCCGAGGAGAAGTGCACCGAGACACCCTTGCAGGTGAACAATCTCTCTCTCTCTCTCTCTTTGTCGATCACTTTATCTCTATGTCTGTTTCTCTTTCTTTATCTCTCTATCGAAACTCGCGACTGCCGGACTTTATTATTTGAATATATATATATATATATATATATATATATATATATATATATATATATATATATATATATACATACACATCTATATATATATATATACACATATCTATATATATATATACACATTATATATATATATATATACATATCTATCTAATCATCATTCTCTATCTTTTTATCTTCATTTATCTATTTCTCTCTCGCTATATATAATTATATATATATATATATATATGCATAGTATATATGAAATATACGTACAATATATACATACACACACACATACATACATGAATACAAATCTCCGTTAATGCAGTAGGGCTCACCCCCAAACATAACCTTACTCTTTCTCCATGTGCAGGTGGCGGCAGCAGCAGGTCACATCGACATGATCGGCCTCCTCCTCTCCTTCGGTGCCAACCCATACGTCTCCACCCTCATGAAGGACTCCCTCTGCTACTCGGGAGCTGCTCAGAGAGGGTGCTACGCCGCCATTGCAGTGGCTGCGGCTCATGGCCAGAGGAATATTCTTCATAAGCTTCTCTCTCAGCCGCAGGTACGGAGTAGCTAGGAGGGTGCATGCATTCTGTACAGTTTGTAATCGCGATGTTGAAGTTTCTGAACGACTGAGTGTGTTGTTGGGGTTAAGTGGATGTAATAAGACGAGTTCAGTATCATACTTTGTGTGTGTTTTGTTTTGAAAGGCTAAAAAGCCAGGGTGTCATCCATACAGTACACCGTAAGAAAAATCCTAAATCCAGAAATCTTTATAAATACACACTTACCCTCCTTCCTTGATAAAAAAAAAAAAAGCCTAATCTTAAAAAAAAAAAAAGTGTTTAAGGATATCCCAACTTCTGCCCTTAGCACGCCTCCGCCAGGGAAGTCCTTTCCTTGGAGGAGATCCTAGCGGAAGGCGCCAACAACCACACCTCAGACCGCGACCGACGTGGCAGGCAACACCCGCTTCTTGACGACCCACTGGGCCGTGGAAGCCTCGGGTCCTGTTCTTCAGACGCGTCCCCAGTCGTCAAGCTGACGAAGCAACAGATCAAGACGCTGCAGGAAGCCATGTACCACTCGGCCGAATCAGGTCATTTAGGTGAGGACACGGTCTTCTACCCTCTCAGATGTCTCGCTATTAACCAATTGGTCGCCTACTGAGCTGATTTTTTCATTGCTATTACGTTCATGAAATGTACTGGAATGCTTCAGCGTGTGCGTGTGTGAGTGTGTGTGTATTTACCTAGTTGTATTTTGCGGGAAGGGGAGCTATGCTCGTGATGTCCCGCCTTTGTATCTTGCAGTGTCTAGTTTGTTTTTAAACTCATGAATGGTTTTTGCGCATACTATTCCATTGTCCAGTTTGTTCCAAGTGTCCAAAACTCTATGAGGAAAACTGTTTTTCTTCAGTTCTCTTCTATAGCTATGTTTTTTTATTTTCTTTCCATGTCCTCTTGTGTTTCTTTTGTCCCAGTTAAGTAAGTTCTCACTATCGAGTACCTCTGTGCCTTTCATGATTCTGTAGATGGTCAATAGGTCACCTCTCTCTCTTCTTTGCTCCAGTGTCGGTAACTCCAGTTTAGCCAATCTCTCCTCGTATGATAGGTTTGCAAGTGCAGGTGCCATTTTTGTAGCTGCTCTTTGGATTCTTTCTATTTTCTTTATATTCTTTTTGGTACTGGGGGACCACAATGTCGCTGCATACTCTAATCTAGGCCTTATCAATGTAACCAATATTTTTTTCATCATGTCTTCGTCCAAGTATGTAAACGCCACTTTTATTGATCTTAGCAAGTTGTAAGTCTCCCCGACAATTTTGTTAATCTGTATATCATAGGACAAGTCGTTCGTGATAATTACTCCCAAATCTTTTTCGGATCCTACTTTCTTTACTTCTTTGGTTCCAATTGTATATTTTCCTGATATTCTGTTTTTGCTTTTTCCAAACTCCATTATGCTACACTTCTTAGTATTAAAGTCCACTTCCCATTTCTGACTCCAGTTCCATACCCTATTTAGGTCTCTCTTGCAGTGCTTCACAGTCCTCATCAGTTTCTATTTTCCTTAGCAGTTTGGCGTCATCGGCAAAGAAGCTCATGTAGCAGTTCACGTCCTCATCCATGTCATTCATATAGATAGCAAACATTATTGGTGCCAGCACAGATCCTTGCGGTACTCCACTGATCACCTCTTTCCAGTCTGAATATTTTTCTCTGAGCACTACTCTCATCTTTCTACCAGTCAGAAAGTCCTCTATCCATTTTAGTAGGTTTCCCTGTATTCCTCCTATGTGTTCCAGTTTTTTTTAGTAGTTTTCTGTGTGGTACTTTGTCAAAGGCTTTTTGCAAGTCTAGGAATGCACAATCAGCCCATCCATTTCTTTCTTGCACTATGTCTATTAGTCTTGAGTAAAAGCATATTAAGTTTGTGGAGCATGATCTTCCTTGTCTGAATCCGAATTGTCTTGGGTTTAATATGTCATTGTCTTCCAGATGTTTTACCCATCTATTCTTGATTATTTTCTCACAAATTTTTGCTATGGTGCTTGTTAGTGATACTGGCCTATAGTTGGTGGGTTCTTCTTTGTTTCCTCCTTTGTGTATTGGTACAATGTTAGCGTTTTTCCAGTCCTCGGGTATCTTTCCTTCTTTGAGTGAGCTGTTTATTAAGATGTGTATTTTGTCTGTTAGTTCTTCTTTGCACTCCTTTAGAATCCAATTTGCAATACCGTCCGGGCCATGTGATTTTCTGACATCCAGCCTTGATAAATGTTCTGATATTTCCTTTAGTGATGCTGTAAATGTGTGTGTGTGTGTGTGTGTGTGTGTGTGTGAGAGAGAGAGAGAGAGAGAGAGAGACAGAGAGAGAGAGGAAGAGAGGAAGAGAGAGAATGTGCTTACCAGATTACATTTACTTATTGTAATTACGGGATTGGAGCTATACTCATAGGCCTCTCTGTCTTCGCTTATCAAACTTTACCCTAAATTTCTTTACGTGTTTGTCCTAGATTATGTTTTCTTCTGAGCTGTTTCACAAATAGATGCTTGTATGTGGAAAGCTATCCTTTCTAGCATCGTTTGGACATTTTTATTTTATCTATTTTTTATCCCATACTAACAAATCCTTACTGTCCTTTTTTTTTTGTTCATTTCTCTATTCCAAATACCATTATCTCTCTTCGCTCTTCCAGTGTGGGTAGTCCCATTTTTTCAAGTTTCTCTTCATGTCTTATCAGTCAGCCTTAGGATCACACTGGTTGCCGTTCTTTGTATTCTATTTTTTTCATATATTACCAGTCTGACTTGATATCTCTGCTATCTTCTTTTGGTATTCTTTCACCCCATACTAACAGATCCTGTATTCTTTTCTGTTCCTTTCTTCATTCTAAAGATAACTATCATATTTTCTGTTCACTCTTCTTAAGCGGGGAGTCCATGCTTATATAACTTTTTGTCCCTTTTTACATATGAAAGTATAATGGACAAATTAGACATGGCAAGATACAGAAATGGGACACACGAAGCATAGTTCCCCTTCCTGTACGATACAACTACGTAAATAATTTGACAAGCCACTCTTACGTTTCTGCCCTCATACCGTCCTATGTATTACTTGACTCTATGAAAGACGTCTTCCTGTTCTCTAAAACTAGAAATGACACTGGATCTTCGCAACCTTGGGGTTCCCTGGACACTTCACTGTTGGATGCATACCCTGGCCACAGCCCACGAGCATCGCCTGGAGTCCATCATCGACCAACTCTTGCAGGACTTCATCCAGGTTTGGCCCGACGACTACTCCACCCAGTTCGTCGAAGAGTGCCTGCCGTTGCTTTTCACCATCTTCAGATACAACAAGGTAACTTGGAAAAGGACTGTTGTATATAGAAAAGGGAGGCATTTCCATTGGCAGGTTTCAGGAAACGGATCAGTATCTCTCTTGAAGTGGGTATATGAAGGCTTTGGGGATGTTTTCTAGCACCATTTGCTTAGGTACAAGATTAGAACAATTTGATGACCTACAGTAAAAATGCAGTACATTAAAAAAAAATCTTATATGGAGTGGGTAAGTGTTGAGGGTTAGTTGCATAAAGATGTGGGAGGATACCACACCAAAATGTCTTGGTTTATCAGCACATGATAGTCCTCTGTAAAGTTTCTTGTGAAGGAAGAACAGACAGACTATGCAAGTTCCATCCAACGCACTGTTTCCCAACCCTGGGGCCGCCAAGCATTTTTCCTAGGGTCGTCAAGACATCTTGTATACTTTTTTTTTTCCCAAAACAATATGAATTCAATACAATAACCATGATGATGTTAACACATATACAAATAATCTAGTGGGGTTGCGGTTATATCATGAGGATTATATTAGGGTCACCTGAAAAAAATGAATAGATACATAAAAAGTTGGGAAACACTGGTTTAACGGCTGGGATCAAACTAAGGATGGGTCCCAAGTAGACAGCATGATCCCCTCATCCTTGACACTGTCCTTCCTTTATCTCCAGAATGAGGGCACCTCCCTCCTGCTGGCGGACATCTTCTCCTCCTGTTACGGCAAAGAACCCATCAAAGAAATTCGGGACACAACAATATCTGGAGGCGCCCGGATCGACCCGAAGTTCGTCAACAATCCCGAACTTTCCGACGTACAGTTCCGGGTGGAGGGTCGTGTGTTCTACGCTCACAAAATCATCCTCGTCAATGCTTCGCCAAAGTTCAAGCTCATGCTCTTTTCGAACTCATGCGAGGGCAACCCGCCCATGGTTCAGATCAACGACATAAGATTTGACATCTTTGAGGTGAGTTGATCACATCTTTTTTTCAGTATTGTGGTGATTACTTGCGGCTGAAGCTATCACTTTCTATTTTATAGACTTGGGCAACCAAGTCAAGTGGCAGTCACTGATAAGTATTCGATTTTGAACCCAGATCTATGTAGTTACAACAAAATCGAGGTCTCACGTGTTACAGCGGCATATCAAAGATTCTCTTGCAACAAACAAGAGTTGCCATAACTCAACTGAGGTTGCAAGTCCCAGCGTGAGCAAGATCTCAACCTATCAAAACCTCGTCCAGGCCTTAGGCAATCCTTTACATAAATAAAATAGCTTGATGGAGGAGACGAAGAAGGGGACAGCCGCAGAATTCTAATTGGGGCAAGTGGATCAAACCCGTCGAGAGTTGTTTGGAGTGGGATGGAAGGGTGTCTGCATGGGAGCTTGCTCCTCAGAGAAACCGTGGGGACTGGTGCCGGAGTGTGAGTGAATCAGTGCAATTCCTTGCATATGCCCCAGTTGATGATGATGATGGTGATGATAATGATGGTGATGATGGTGGTGATGATGGTGATGATAGTGATGGTGATGATGATTCCTCCCCCTTTGCAAATCTTAACAATATCCCACAATGCTGAGTATGTTAAAGAAAGTACCAGGAATCCTATGGTGTGTATATGATCAATTATTCAGGAGACAAAAGGGGTAAAGGATAGAGCTTGTGCAGCAAAGCGACTCTCGCCCTGCTCCACTCCCCTTATTCCACCCTAGTTCTTCTTCTTCCCTACCCAGCTCCTTCAGCCTTTTTATGCCCCCACCCTAGTCTTTTCTTTCATCCCACTCCATCTTACTCTTACCACCTTAGCCTTTCTGTATCTTTCATCCCTTCTTGCATGGCTATTTCCTACTGCGATATCAATAGACACCCTCGTTGGCTGAAACAGTATGACATCTAAGTGTATAGGAAATGTTAACCTTTTTGGTATGTTTTACAACATTAGTTGCTCATTCTAGCTGCTACCAGGCAATTGTATTCTGACAAAGGAGACCCCTTCTGTAGTGATATGATTAAAACCTGTCTCACATCTATTTTGATTAATGTGCGTCCAAAGTGTTCCTGTTCCTAGGGTAAAGGTGAAATCTATGATTATAACCAAGCACATAATGGTATACGTTAAGCTCACGTTTCATTTGACAATGATAAACTACTGATGTATTTTCTGCAAGATGAGTACTGATTAGGTCCAATTTAGAGATTTTAACCTCAAAGCTGTTTGAATAATGATATATGCAAAAAAGTGCTGAAGAACTATTGCTCCAACTGTACAGTCCATCTCGTTCTTTCATAACATGGTCTTCATGCCCTGTCTCTCCCACAGCTGGTTATGCAGAGCCTGTATAAGGGTGGCTGTGAGCATCTTGAGGTAGAAGCTGGAGATGTCTTGGAGCTCATGGCAGCAGCACATTTCTTCAATCTTGACAACCTCCTGAGGTACTGTGAAGCACGCTGCTCCAAATTGGTCCACCTGGACAACATCGTGTCCATGTACATTCATGCTAAGGTAAGTCCAAGGTCACAAGCATCTCATACATTGAAAAGACAATTTTCCAACAGCAATAAAAAGGACAATAAAAAAATGCAAAAGGTTTTGATAAAGAACTCCAACTTCCTTCTAAAACAATTTGCCCCAAATTCAATATAGACCTTGACTGGTACTTTTAGTCACTCCTGACTGTACAACAAAACCCCAACACTCTAGAAAAACACTATCTACATTAAAAAAAACAAAAAACAAAAACAGAATAAACAGCATCCTACAGGCTAATCTCATTACTATCCATCATAATTAATCTACCCTCTTCCTCAAACTAACATGGATTCAAGGAGGACCACTCCTCTAGCATTCTTTTCACAAGCCTCACACAAGTACTGGAGGGATTTAACAAAGAACCTCCATATGATGCACACAACACATAGTTGTCACAGTAATCTTACACTGCCCAACATTAACTCATCTTAAACCACAGTACAATATTTCTTCCCTGGGCATTTTTTAGGCCAATCCATGGGCCATTGTCAATTACTTTGTGATTGCAGGTCTTGTGCAAAATAAACCCTTAGCAACAAATTAATTAGGATGATCATCTCTCTAATGGTGCTTGAGTATACTTTCTTTTTTATGTTCTTTAAGCCCTAGTATATAGGAAATGTTAATTTTGCATATTTTGTTCACCCCAAATCCAGTTTATTTAATTCAGCCAAAATGTGGCTTCAGGTTTGAATAGGGTAGTGCACAGAATATGAAAGGTGAAGCAAAAAACTCTGAAATGATGAGATAGTAAATAAACTATACTTTACACTCATTATGATATTATTCTCTGAATTAGATCTTCCTTTGTCGACTAAATATTTATAGGTAATGTTGAGTTTTTCTACTTTCCTATTTCATTGTGCAAAGGAGAGACAATATTTTCAAATAAGTCTCTGCTTCATAAAAATCATCATACTTTTTGTGATATGTAAGCTTTGACCTCCTGTGAGTTAGCATTAACCCCTTCCATATGATGATGCCTATGTAGGCATCATGAGGCATGAGCAGGTATATGAGGATGCTGGCATTAGCATCTTGATTATATTTATTTTGTAGTTGTAACCGAGTGGCCCCCTTATTCTGTGAACTGGATTGATCATATTTTCTGTGGTTATTAATATTCAGAGTGAAAGAGAATGAGTAATACAGCTGTAACTTTATGTTTTATAATGCAAGTATTGTGATGCATCATCAAATCATTGTACATTGGGCAGCTGATGCTGCCCACGAGAATTTGACTCATATTGAAAAGGTTAAACACTGTTCTTACTCCTCCAGGTCTACAATGCTGTCCAGCTGCAAGAGTATTGCCAGGGCTTCCTCCTGCAGAACATGGTGGCCCTCCTCACCTTCGATGACTCTGTGCGTCGACTGATTTTTGGGAAAAAACTCCACAACCATGATGTCCTGGCTGGACTTCTTCTAACACTTCAAGCTAGGATCAAGGACAGGTCCTCACCTAGAGCTGGCAAAAAATAGTGAATTTGGTCTTGTATGGTAGTCATTCCATGCCAGCCAAAGAATTTGTAGAGGAAGTGAAAGTGTTTGAAAATCACAAAGTTCCAAATCAATGTGGAAACATAATACATAATGTGTCTGTACAAGCTGTACAAGTATCTTCTTACGGGTTGTGCATACGTTTTGGGGCTGTACTGGGGTACTTCAAAACCCTGTCACTAGATACTGAAGACTCCCTAAAGCATACTTGAAAACAGTTTCAGGTGAGCTTCAGGATCACCAAGTAAAGCAAAATAGAAAAACTAGAAAATGGAAAGGATGAAATTATGAATTGTTGTTGTTGTTATTATTGTTGTTGTTATTTTTGTTGTTTTTCATCACAGACTTAGAACTACGATGGTACCTCATCTGACAAGACCAAATACAACTTGAAGTGTATTGTGTCTGAAGGACCCATGGGATCACGTGCAAAGTGCTCAATAGTTTTACATCCTCCCTCCCCTAAAACAAACCCTCCACCTTTATGAAGGCCCAAACTCATAACTGAACCTGTTGTAACCAGTGCCTTGGTGCCCTAGTTCCATAGTGTCTTGGAGCATTAGTGCCTTTTGTGACTTTTGCCAAGCAGGGATGAAGGGGAGGCATCTGGGCATGTTAGTGTAAGGGCAGACTTAGTGAGTGCATACTAGTTAGTGCATACTGATTTTGCTGTATGTCTACATTTATGATTACAAAAAAAAGTGGATTTAAATCAATATATACTCTGTTGGTGCACATCAGTGACAGTGCCCATGTGCTTATTTACATACCTATATGTGTGTGTGTGTCTGTATGTATGTGTAAGCAAGCTTACACAAGCATAGGAGTGGTGACAAGGATACCACTTCATAATAATATCTGCCTTCATGGCCTTGACTGCAAGTCTATAAGTCTTGCTTATTTGAGTGACAGTTATGATCAGTGCGCTTACACCTGCCTTGAAAATAAGACATTCATACAGCTGTAGGAAACTGACATTCCACATGTTCATGAGGGCTGGTTAGGGCACACAATGCCTCTACTGTCACAAGAAACTAGCATGAACAAGCTGAGGTAAGCAGAAAATGCCAGGTCTACAGTGAGTGGCCACGGACTACAAAGCATTCCATCAAGGTTGTGCCAAGTGTATGACCACAGAATACAATGTTTATTGAAGTATGTTATAGTAAGACTAAATTGAATGTGTGCTATGAATATATCATACCAAGACGGTATCGTTTATTTAGATCTGTACTGTTTTTATGACCCTGTCCCAGATGTCTGAGGACATAGGGCAATGATGACTGCTTCAGTCACAGTGAAGTGCCACCTGGTATATGCACCTCAATATTTTTATGCATATACACTGGTATTATTATATAATAGTGAGTGTATGTGGTTATAGTAGGACAGTTTGGTCTTGATGAATACTAATTATAGAAGATACAAGTAGGTGTGAACACTAGTGTTATTTCAAGCTAGTACATGTTCATACTGGTGCTGAACTCAAAAAAGGGTGTGTTCTTGCTGGGAGAAGTAATCACATTTCAATACAAAGTGACAACAGACTTATGTTAACATGTACACACATTCAAAGTATTATGCAGGCTATGTACAAAACAAAATTAAAACATGGACAGGGAACATATTATTAAAGATATGATGGTCATGACATACCAATTCTGTGGAATGCAACTGTCGTGGGTTCACCATACTCAACTAAAATATGCTATGCATGTCAGCATTATAACCCTTCAGGCACATAAAGTGATGCATTGGTTGGTATGAAACCCATCAGACCCTTGCTTTGCAATAAAATTTCACTGTGTGTAGGTTACTTATAAAAAAATACTACTCTTAATGTTTATATTAAAGTATTTATGATCAATTATGTGTCAATTTGCCTTCTCATCTTATTTTTTGCTACTGAGATTCCCCAGATCCTTGATTTCAACCTGATGACCCCCTTTACAGATTCTGTTTTGGTTAATGCCAGATGATTCCACTCAGCTGATGGACCAACTCAGCACAAAATGATTGGTCGATGGAGGCCCCATTTTGTCCCATCATAATGAAACCATCTAAGATAAACTAAAACAAAATCTGAAAAGAATATCATTAGACACATTTGCATATTATCATCATTAGATGGTAATTATAATGCAACTATGCTCACTATTTCCAATTAAGCATTTATCAATCTCAGTAGTGATAGTAAATCTAGGGAAGCAAACATTAGTATTTAACTGTACATGATGTCCATACATATATCCATACAGTTTAGTATTCCTGACTGTTATACTTTTGCAGGTGTGCACATTGTTACTAGTTAATGCTAGTGTCCATATACCAGTATTTGTATATTCTGATGCATTGGTAACTCAACCACCGTGTAACAGAGGTGTCTGTACAATGTGTGTTTGTCAGTGAGTGTTGTGCAAAGTATAGATATTGTTATGTAAGGTCTGATTGTTACTAAGCAATGTGTATGATTGTTGTTGTACAAAGTAGAGTTCACAATGATGCCATGTTTAAACACTTAGTAAGTGTGCCCTTGAATCTGAAGGATTCATTTCTTCACCAACATTGCAAGTGAACAAAGAGCATTCCCTCCATGTTTATGTATATTTAAATATCTTTATGTATTATATTTCTATTGGATTACTTAAACCACTGCACACAAGTGAGGCATATGATGAAACTCTGGTATTGTGCTTCTCATGTAAGAGCTTAAAAGTGCTCAGATATGAGGCCAAAAAGGTCTCAAAAATTAGTTTATTACCCTCACAGGAGCAGATCACATTTTTTGTTGTAGTGACTGTTTTTTGAGAGGTGAATTCATTCAGTTTGAAACTCTATAAATTGATAATCATAGAATTGCCAAGACAATCATTTATGATATAGGGTATAGATTGCACAGGCAAGCCCTTGTGCATGGATGTATAATCCAGTAACTGAATAAAATTTACTTGCAGCAGGGGGCATTGAGCACGCGAAAGAAAAGCGAGGGAGAGTGGTGTGAAGAACTTGAGTAAGAAAAAGGGAGAAAAGAAGAGAACTAGTAAGAATGAAAGAATGACAGGTCATGAAAGCTGTATGGAACAAATAGATCCAACCTTTCCACAGACACTGAAACATAGCTTAATTAACCAAACAAATCGACTTACATAGTCATGCAGGTATGGCTGTGGATATATGTATGCATTGAAGCAAGAGTGAGAGTGTAAGAGAGAGAGAGAAATGTAAAATGAAAAAGGGCAGAGGAAAAGAAAGAGAGAACAAGTGAGATAAGCAAATAAGAGACGGGGATCACAAGAGAGCAAAAGTTTGCAAATGAAGAAGAGAGTGAAAGTACATGAAAGGGACAGAAAGAAAACAAAAAATGAAGACTTAGAATGAGTGAGCAAAAAAGCAGGCATGAGTGAGTGAATGAGCAAGTAACAAAGAAAAAAAAAAAGAGAGAGAGAGTAAGAGAGTGGAGGTGCCCTGGCCCTGCTGCCTGGACACATCCAGCTGTTCCGTGCCTGTCACTTCTGTACAATTCCACTACCTCACTTCCATGTGTTGTCCCACACTAACTGTTCCCATATGTATATAATGTTTTGTAGGTTACACTGCCAAAAACCGGAGAATTCTCAAGTGCCAAGAACAATCGAAATTGATACTCTGTTGATTAAACTGCAGCTGAGATGTGCTCAACCCAAGCAGTGCTCTGTCATTGCTCCAGTGATTCTTGTCCATTACAACTTTTAAATATTTTTCCTACATTAGACATCTCTAATCTTCTCAACATGTTCTTATCATAATCTATAAATCAGGTTACTATTTTCTTCTTCTCAGCTATGATTATCTTTCCTGAAGCCTAGATTTTTTTTATGTTGTCTTTTCTCTTTTTTTCTACCCGTCTTAATTTCCCAAAATCTTTTAAAACTACCTACAGCTTTAGTGGGAAGTTACTCTTGCTATCTACAACTGTCAAGTACATAACATACACATGTGCAAGAGATCAACTTAACTGGTTTTACATAGACATTTGGTATCACCAGGACTCTTCTGAACCAAGAAGAGACATTTGGCATTGTATTTTTTTTATTCCTTCTTATATTTTTCCATTGTTTCTTCCATATTCCACCTGTCTTTCACCTTTCCTTTAGCATGCCTCAGTGACTCTGAATTCAACAATTCCTTTCCTTATATGTGCCCTGAAGTTGTTCTACCATGTCTTAAGAGTGTTCCACCTTCAATCTTCCATATTATGGCTCACATTCTAAATACCTGTTCAGTGTAGTGCTAAGGGGTGGAGACTAGTTTTAATGTAATTTTATATTATCTAGACCATATTCCATTTGAAATTCCTTCTCAGTATATAAAAATAATTTTGTGTTCATCAGAAGAAAAATACCATCAAGTATGCCATAACAGTAAAGGGGTTAATGTCCTTCATTTTCTTAACTATGCTCCTTCATTCCATCTGCCTCTTATTTCCTTCCATATCTACAGTATACTCCTCCAATCAACTCCCTGATCTCCAATTACTTTCTCCCATTGCACTTGCTTTAGTCTTCTGTCTCTTATTTCCTTCCATATCTACAGTATACTCCTCCATTCACCTCCCTGATCTCCAATTACTTTCTCCCATTGCATTTGCTTTAGTATTCTGTAAGCCTCTGAAGGTTCTGCCATTGTTAGACATTAAGTATCCTATTTGTTTCCTCTACATGCAAGTTTTCATGTCACAATGACAATTCTACATTTATTTGACACTTTGTTCCTAATGTAGTCTGCAAATGCTTCACAAGTGGATATATATTTTTTTAGTTTATATATCTATTATCCTAAACCTTCTGCTTTCCATCTTCTATTAACTTCTGAACTTTTGAAGTTTTATCTTTTCATTGAGAATGCCTTACTTTATCTCTTCTTATTCCAAGAAATCACCATCAAGGTATTTCTCGCCCGTATTAAGTCCTCCTCTTATGTAGCAGCCCTGTTACAGAGCCAAAAGCTGAGGGAGAAAGAAGATGAAGGCCGGAAAAATTGAGGGAAGGGTAAGGTGATAGTTGGCAAGCCAGATAACACATTGGGTGAGAGCAAATGGGTTTTTTTTTTTTTTTTGTTGATAAAGGTTAGAAGGGTGAGGAGGGAGAACCTAGTGGGAAAGAGGGAGAAGACAAGATGTGTTTGGCTATTCAGTCCCAACAGTTTGTGTGAAAGGCAGGATATAGTCAAAACTACCATCTTTCTGTGAATATTGGTCCTATATTGGCAAACTTGAAAACAATGTATTGATATCTGTGGAATTCATAAACTAAGATTTTATACCCATGAATGCATCTGTTTGCATTCTTACCATTGTAAGATCCATCCTATGAAAGGGGTTGTTGATAGTCCTGATTATGAAAAAAATTGTCATCTTATGTGCCTGTTAGTGTAAAAACAAACCCTAATGATTGTGAAGTTGGTCTGAAGTTTGGAGAATAAAAATTAACGAGACTCTCTCCAAGGAGGACAACTTCCTCCGCTCAAGGTAGATAGCCTTTCTTGCTCTCATTTTCTCCATTTTCACCGTCTTTATCCATTTTCCCAGGTTATTGTCATGATCTTTATTCTGTCATTTTCATTACCATGAAAAACTATACCACCAATATAGATATTATCAGAATCATCTTCATTTGCACTGTCCATCTGTTATCATTCATCCGTTTGAAATCATTTATGTTGACCTTATCATCATCCTTGTAATATTTTTTTATTAGGAGAAAAGGTATAGCACATGTCAGTTTGTATTGTTAATTTCTTCGCCATTGCCTTTGTGATCATCATACTTGTCATGATTCAACAATCATTGTTAATTGTACTATCCATCACCCCATCTGCCCACGATTCACTGGTTAACTTTCCACGTGCTTATATTGTATCCACGTATCACTCCTGATGTTCCGAGTCGAACGTGTTCAAGATAGCATGATATACCATAACATTATGACATGATATTAACTTTGACCAAGCATTGTCTACAAGAATGTATAACTATGCCATAATGCATAACTATTCTTGATATCCCGTTGTTTACTTTCTCTTTTCACTAAGAAGGAAAATCAATTGTATGTTTTCCTGTGAGCAGATTACCCACCAGGGGTATCATTGTTTGCATGCTTTATTTTTCTCTCGAGTGACAGAGAAGTGAAGTAAGGGATAACTAATATTTAGGTAAGAGATATGTATACGTAATGTCCAATAAAGTAACCTGGAAGCAGGAAAGGTATTTTTTTGTCCCTGGCTTCTTCTTGTTCTTTGGTATCACATGTAAAGTACCGAGATGACGGGTCAACTAGATTGAGTTCAAAATGAACCTGACTTATGATATAGAATGTAAGCTCCACCATAGTTCTGGTAGGCAAACCACTTTCGCATATTAAAGTAAAAGTAACGAGTAGAGGGGTCACTGTAACTGTTTTCAAAATGAACCTGATTTGCGATATAAAATGTAAGCACCACAGTCCTTATGGCCAAGCACTTTAGCATGTTAAAGCACTGAGGCGATGGGTTACCATGATTGAGTTCAAATTAAACCTGATTTACGATATAGAAACTACGGTCCACCACAGCCCTGGTGGGCGAGTACTTTAGCATGTTAGAGTATTGTGGTGATGGGTCACAATGACTGAGTTCAAAATGAACCTGACTTATGATATAGAACGTAAGCTCCACCACAGTCCTGGTAGGCATAGCACTTTTGCATATTGAAATAGTGAGTAGACGGGTCACCGTGACCGAGTTCAAAATAAACCTGACTTACGATATAGAATGTAAGCTTCATCACAGTCCTGGTGGACAAAGCACTTTAGCATGAGTACTGATATGACCTGTCACCGTGACTGAGTTCAAAATGAACCTGAATTACGATATAGAACGTAAGGTCCGTCACAGTCCTGGTAGGCTAAGAACTTTAGCATGTTAAAGTACTGAGGCGGCGGGTCACTATGAGTTCAAATTGAAACTGATTTACGATATGAAACGTAAGCTCCGCCATAGTCTTGGTGGCGAAGCACGTTAGCATATTAAACTACTGAGATGAAGGGTCACCGTGACTCTTCAAAATGAACCTGATTTACGATATAGAACGTAAGCTCCACCACAGGTCTGGTAGGCAAAGCACTTTAGCATGTTAAATTACTGAGACGACGGGCCACCGTGACTTAATAAGTTCCATCACTGTCCTGGTGGACAAGCACTTAAGCATGTTAAGGTAGTGAGGCTACGAGTCACTGTGAATGAGTTCGAAATGAACCAGATTTACGGTATAGAAGGTAAGCTCCACCACACTCCAGGGCTCCTGTTTTGTCTACTTGGACACAACTCAGGCCAACATTACGGGCGCCAAAGGCCTTAAAACGAAGAACGGGATAACCCCCCCCCCCTACGCAGATTTGGTAGGTGAATTGGAGTAGGTGACCAAAATGGCCCCAAAAAACTGCAAGGAATATACCCATGGATTTTGCCCAAAATCGGCATGTGACTGATTTGGCCCACAGGGAGAGGTAGACGCGAGGAGCCTGGACCCAAGGCCGTGGTCGAGGCGCCCTTCCAAATTTCGGAAAGAGGGGAGGTTCTCCCGTTTTTCGATTTTGGGCCTCTGTCGCCCGTACTGTTGAACTGAGCGGTTTTTAAGTTGACCCCAGAAGAGCCTTGCTCCCGCACCTCGACCTGTAGGTGAGATGGTGGGTAAATCGGAGCAGGTGACCAAAATGACCTGATTTGGCCCAAACTTAGCCCAGAGGGAGAAAGTCAGCCACAGTGGACGGCGAGGTAGAAGTGAGAAGTCTGGACCCAAGGGCATGTCCGAGGCGCCACTCCAAATTTTTTGGGGGGGAGGAAGGGTTCTCCCGTTTTTTACTTTTGGGCCTCTGGCGCCCATACTGTTGACCTGAGCTGTGTCCAAGTAGACCCCAGAAGAGCTTTGTCACTCCTCGACTTGTGGGTGAGATGGTGGGTAAATCGGGGCAGGTGACCAAAATGACCCTAAAAAAAATGGATTTGGCCCAAACTTAGCCCACAGGGAGAGAGTCGGCCACAGTGGGCTGCGAGGTAAACGCGAGGAGCCTGGGCTCAAGGGCGTGGCCGAGGTGCCCCTCCAAATTTGGAAGGGGAGGGTGGATTCTCCCGCCCTTCCTCGACCTGTGGATGGGATGGTGGTTAAATCGGAGCGGGTGACCAAAATGACTTGCATGGATTTTGCCCAAAATCGGCATGTGACCGATTTGGCCCAAACCTAACCCAGAGAGAGAGAGTCGGCCACACTGTACAGTGTACACAGGGCGTGGCGGTGGCGTCCTTCCATAATTGGGGTGGAGGGGGGGGTCTTTTGTCCCGTTTTTTGCTTTTGCCCCTCTGGCGCCCGTACTGTTGGCCTGAGCTGTATCTAAGTGGACCCCACAGGAGTCCTGGCACCCTCCCACCCCCCTCGACCTGTGAGTGAGATGGTGGGTAATTCGGATAAGGTGACCAAAATGACCCGAAAAAATATGCCCAAAATAGTCAAGTGACCTATTTGGCATAAAACTTAACCCAGAGGACCCAAGGTGAACTCAGTCACGGTGACTGGTCTACTCACTACGTTCATATGCTAAATTGCATTGGCTACCAGGACTGTTGTGCAGCTTACATTCTATAGAGTAACTCAGGTTCATTTTGAACTCAGTCACGGTGACCCGTCATCTCAGTACTTCAACATGGTAATGTGTTTGGCCACGAAATATATATATCTTAGGTCAGGTTCATTTTGAACTCAGTCACGGTGATCCGTCATCACAGCGCTTTAACAGGCTAAAGTGCTTGCCCACCAAGACTGTGGTACTGTGGTGGAGCTTACGTTCATCTTAATTTAGGTTCATTTTCAACTCAGTCACAGATGCCTATCGCTTAAGTATTTTGACATGCTAAAGTGCTTTGCCCACCTGGACTGTGGTGGAGCTTACGTTCTATATCGTAAGTCAGGTTCATTTTGAACTCAGTCACGGTGACCTATCACCTCACTACTTTAACTTGCCAAAGTGCTTTGCTCACCAAGACTGTGGTGGATCTTATATTCTATATAGTAGGTCAGGTTTATTTTGAACTCGGTCACGGCGACCCGTCATATGAGGGCTGTAACATGCTACAGTGTTTTGCTCACCAGGACTGTAATGAAGCTTACGTTCTATATCGTAAATCAGGTTTATTTTGAACTCAGTCACGGTAACTCGTCGACTCACTTCTTTAAAATGCAAAAGTACTTAGCTACGAGAAATGGTGTTGAGCTTACGTTCTATATCGTAAGTCAGGTTCATTTAAAGTGAGTCACGGTGACGCGTTGCTTCAGTACTTTAACATGCTATAGTGGTTTTCCCACCAAGACTGTGATGGAGCTTACGTTCTATATCATAAGTCAGGTTCATTTTGAACTTAGTAACGGTGACCCGTCACTTCACTAATTTAACATGCTAAAGGGATTTCCCCACTAGGACTTTGATGGAGTTTAGTTCTATATCGTAAGTCAGATTTAGTTTGAGCTATTAGTGGACTAATAAAATAGTGAGCTTGTACTAATGTACTTTTAGACTAGTGCTTATGTACTTAAGGACATATAGTACACTAATACGAGTACACTTGTACTAGTGCACTATTACACTAATACTAAAACAGTAGTACACTAGTACTAGTGTACAAATATTACACTAATAGTGTAACCATAATCCCACATATTACAACACCTATGGAAAACTACACCGCAACATACGTACGAACATACATACACACACCACTAACCTTTTGCTTCACGTGACCAAACCGTGAAATACTTCTGATTCCTTAAGCCACGTCCACACGGTCGAGCAGTGTCCGCCGGGCACGAGGGCTTTGCTCGACAACGGGCAATTTCATCGGGCAAACCATCAAACTGTCCGTTCCCGGCGCCATTTGCGGGCAGTGGATGGAGGGCTGACATCGCTGCCAAACGCATGAGGTGAGGTGCGAGCAAAGTTAGCAAACCCGCTCCGTACAGACCGAAGTTACCTTACCAATACTTTTGTACTAGTATTAGTTCACTAATACATTAGTAATTAGTCAACGATGTAAAACGTAAGCTCCATCACAGTCTTAGTGGCCAAGCACTTAAGCATATTAAAGTAGTGAGTTCACGGGTTACCGTGACTGAGCACAAAGTAACCTTGAATTACGATATAGAACATAAGCTCCATCACAGTCCTGGTGGGCAAACCACTTTACTATGTTAAAGAACTGAAGCGACATGTCACCGTGGCTCACTTCATATGAACCTAATTTGTTATATAGAACGTAAGCTCAACACCAGTTCTCGTACCCAAGCACCCGTGACTGAGTTCAAAATAAACCTGATATTTGGTACAGAACATAAGCTTCATCATAGTCCTGGTGGGCAAAGCACTTTAGCATGTTAAAGCCTTCATATGACGCGTCGCCGTGCCTGAGTTCAAAATGAACCTGACATACGATATAGAATGTAGATTCCACCACAGACCTGGTGAGCAAAGCACTTTAGCAAGTTAAAGTAGTGAGGCGATAGGTCGCCGTGGTTGAGTTAAAAATGTACCTGACTTACGATATAGAACGTAAGCTCCACCAGAGTTCTGGTGGGAAAAGCACTTTAGTAAATTGGGGAATCACCAAGTCACTATGACTGAGTTGAAAATGAACCTGACTTACGATATAAAACGGGAGCTCCACCACAGTCCTGGTGGGCAAAGCACTTTAGCATGTTAAAGTACTTAGGCGACTGATCGCCGTGACTGTGTTCAAAATAAACCTGATTTACAATATAGAATTTAAGCTCCACCACAGTCCTGATGGGCAAATCACTTTAGCATGTTAAAGTACTAAGTCGACGAGACACCGTGACCGAGTTCAAAATTACCCTAACTTACGATATAGAACGCATGCTGCACCACAGTCCTTGTGGAGAGAGCATTTTGGCATGTCAAGTTAGTGAGGCGACGGGTCACCGTGAACGAGTTCGAAATGAACCTGAATTACGATATAGAACGTAAGCTCCACTACAGTCCTGGTGCGCAAAAAAAATTCAGCATGTTTGATTACAGAGGCGACGGATCACAGTAACTGAGTTCAAAATGAACCTGGTTTATGATATAGAACGTAAGCTCCACCACAGTCTATTCCGGCAAACCACTTTAGCATGTTAAAGCACTTAAGCGAAGGGTAACCGTGACTGTTTTCCCCACAGTCCTGGTAGCCAAAACACTTTAGCAGATTAAAATGGTGAGTAGATATGCTTGTTTGGAAGAGAAAAGAAGACTCCTTGCAATACTAATACTAAGATACAACACTGGGCTTTATTTTTATCTCAGTATGATTTTGAATTATTCACAAACAAGGGAAAGAACATGTAATTGCTGGTGGTACACCATCTGAATATCTGAAATTGGTAGAGATAATATTTCTTTGTCGCGGCTCGTGCCGCTTAAATTCTTCTTATCGGCTTAAGAAACCTGCACAGCGAAGCTATAGCGATAATCCCATACCACACTCCTGGTCATATGGCCATTTCCCGAAGGTTGAGTGTGGTTTGAATTTTCCGCCAAAATCATCGGAAATTTAAAATTCCCGGCTCTGTGCAGGCATGCGCATTGTCGACCCCACCTCCCCCTCCCTATCCCCTCCCTTCTTACCCGGCTAGCTCGAGCCGGGCGTCGCGTCACTTCAATGAGAAATGAAGGCTTCGCCTGTGGGAGGAGGGAGGGACCCTAAATCTGTGCAGGTTTCTTAAGCCGATAAGAAGAATTTAAGCGGCACGAGCCGCGACAAAGAAATATTATCGGCTGAAAGAAACCTGCACAGCGAAGCTATGCATGAGACGAGGACAGGTGGGAGGAGAGGTGAAGCCTGAATCAAACCGTTATTACGTGTGTCTTTCCTATGGGAGACTTATTCATTTTATCACTCAGTAGAGGGGAGAAAGAAACGTCAAGTACCCACGCCGAAGAATGTGACATGCACAACATTGCACTGTTCACACAATGCGTAAATTATACGAAATTTGTATCCTGTTCAACGGTTCCTGGCCCCTCCCCACTCCTCGGTCGCCCTTTGCCCCCTCCACTTTTTTGAGATGAGAGGGGTGGAGCCGTTTCCATGGCGACACATGGGAAAGGGGCGACCGAGTGGTAGAGACACCGTGTCCCCAAGGGAGTCGTCGATGTCCAGTCCCTAGGTCCCGCACCCGCTCCACAGAGTGGGTGCGGAGAAACTCCAGCGATGCCACAAAGTCCCTGATGCTGTGGGCGTGCGGGGCATGGCCCGGGTCGGCTCTCTCCCAAAAAGCGGAAGGGCAGGTGCGCCCGGGACCTCGGGGTTAGGGGAATCCTAAATTTCGAGTTGTAGAAGAGATGATCCTCAGAAATCTCTTCCGTGTGGTCCACGTAGTCTTCGAACGCACGGACCGGGCGCAGTGGATGTGGGCGTCCTCCCTCCCGGAAGGATTGTATTCTGAGAGGGCCGATCATGTCGTCCGCTCGGCCGTTCCTGGCCAGGAATGTTGGTGATGGAGAGAGGGTTAGGGCCGAGCTGTCCTCCTCCAGTTTGGAGACGGACGGGTGGCGGGTGATTGCCGCCAGCTGTGAAGTCCTGTAGTCCGTAGTCAAGGCGAGCAGAAAGGCGACGCGTCGAGGGAAGTGTTCTTCCTCCATAATGGCCCTTTCGAACGCCAGGTACTGCAGAACACGATGCAAGGACCAGGCCAGGACCGGTTGATGTCTCGGCTCTCTCGAGGCGCTGATCCCCTTCATTAGGAGGGTTCACGCCCTCTGTGGCACTCGGATGTTCATGCCAAAGCGTAGCGGATCAGTGAGGGCTGTATAGTGAGGCAAGATAGTCGCCGGTGCCCTGTTGGTGGAGGTAGCCAGCCAAGTCAGGAAGTCCGGGACCATGCTGGCGGAGATGGTCACCATCGCGCGTCTCCGAAGGCAGTTCCGGAATCTCCGTCAGCAGGACCCACACTGCCGCACTGAGGACGGAAGGTGAGCTCTGAGCATCTTGTCTGCTGCCTCTGTAGAGAAGAGTTGGCTGAGAGCTCCCCGTAGAAACTCCAATTATCAAGTTGGAGTGACGCTTGGAGAGGCGCGGTAAGGCTGTTGGCTAGGCAGGCTGACCCCAGTAGAAGGGGAGAAGGGCCCCATCTCATTAGCTCCCCGAACCACGGCTGGGTTGGCCAGTAGGGAGCTATCAGGAGGACCTGACCCTTGAAGGATCTGAGGGTCTGCATCACCTTCAGGAGGACTAGTGTCGCTGGAGGAGGAAAATGAATACGTACCTCCAGCTGTTCCAGTCCTCCGTGAAGGCGTCTGGGCCTCCTGTGCGTGTCCTTTGGATGCAGATGAGGTAAAGGGGGAGCTGGGTCGTGTTTGGGGAGGCAAACAGGTCCACCTCTGGGGTGCCATAGCGGAGGGAGAACGACTCGAACACTTGTGGGCGTAGTTGCTACACTACGTAGATCTCTTGAAACCTGGATAGAGCGACCGGCGTAGGGCCCCCGACCGAAGCCAGGGACGCAACAACCTGTGGAGTGCTGAGGGTATCGGCCCGGGCAGGTCACGCGGGAGAAGCAGTATGCTCCTGTCGACCTCCCGTACCAGCCGTCGGCGCCCCAAGCGGCTCAGTGGAAGGGCCGGGGTCGCGAAGTTGAGGCAACCCCCCCCCCCCCCGCCACCGAAGGAGGGAGGACGTGTGAGAGAAGCACGCTCTTTTGGCGCAGGGGAGCACCCGAAGGACGCTGACTGTGTCCCACTCAATCCCGAGCCAATAAAGTCTCTGTGTGGGAGCAAGGGCAGACCCGTCCCAGTCCACCCCGAACTCCACGTCCGCCAACACACTCAGAGCCACTGAGATGTCGGCCGATGCACCCTCCCCGGTGGGCAAATGCATCAACTAGCCGTCTAGGAACATGAGTGTGGAGACGCTTGCTTCCGTCCAACGTACGCCTACCACTCTCACTAGTTTCGTGAAGATCCTCGGGGTAAGCGAGAAACCGAAAGGGAGTATGCGAGGCCAAGTTCGTTTCCGAGCGACCTCGTCCGTGGGCGTTAGTCAAGAGGCTTCGTCCTGGGTGAAGACGTTCCCTGAGCGTCTCCCACGAAGACGGGCCTGGACCCTCGGTATGTATCCAACTCACCCCAAGTCTTCCCGCGGGAAGTCCTCGAAGCCCGTGGCGAGCGTCTTCATCCAATAGTGTGCTATGGCAATTTGTGACGTCTCATCACCCACAAGCGGACTTCTATATGTTTAATACCTAGTGACATCATGTGATTATACTGTGACGTCACCGGATTGATCATGGCGCCATAGGATCGTCTCGTGACGTCACAGGGACACAAATTGACGTCATAGGACATGGTGACGTCAATTTATCACATAATGACGTCATCTTATCATACCGTGACATCACTGAGTCACAGTGAGCGTTGAAATAAATTTTGACATGGTAAAATTCTGGACCATCATGACTGTAGATTAAATTAAGTTGAATAGGAAAAGTCATGTTCATTTCGACCTAAGTCACAGTGAGCGTCGAAATTAATTTTAACATGGTAAAATTCTCGACCATCATGACTGAAGATTAAATTAAGTTGAATAGGAAAAGTCATGTTCATGTTGACCTGAGTCACAGTGGGCGTTGAATTAGTTTAACATGGTAAAATTCTTGACCATCATGACTACAGATTAGCTTAAGTTGAATAGGAAAAGTCATGTTCATTTCGACCTAAGTCACAGTGAGCGTCGAAATTAATTTTAACATGGTAAAATTCTCGACCATCATGACTGTAGATTAAATCAAGTTGAATAGGAAAAGTCATGTTCATGTTGACCTGAGTCACAGTGGGCGTTGAATTAGTTTAACATGGTAAAATTCTTGACCATCATGACTACAGATTAGCTTAAGTTGAGTAGGAAAAGTCATGTTCATTTCGACCTAAGTCACAGTGAGCGTCGAAATTAATTTTAACATGGTAAAATTCTCGACCATCATGACTGTAGATTAAATTAAGTTGAATAGGAAAAGTCATGTTCATGTCGACCTGAGTCACAGTGGGCGTTGAATTATTTTAACATGGTAAAATTCTTGACCATCATGACTACAGATTAAGTTGAATAGGAAAAGTCATGGTCATTTCGACCTAAGTCACAGTGAGCGTCGAAATCAATTTTAACATGGTAAAATTCTCGACCATCATGACTGTAGATTAGCTCAAGTTGAATAGGAAAAGTCATGTCCATTTCCACCTGAGTCACGGTGAGCGTCGAAATTAATTTTAACATGGTAAAATTCTCGACCATCATGACTGTAGATTAGCTCAAGTTGAATAGGAAAAGTCATGGTCATTTCGACCTGAGTCACAGTGAGCGTTGAAATTAATTTTAACATGGTAAAGTTCTTGACCATCATGACTATAGATTAGCTTAAGTTGAATAGGAAAAGTCATTTCCATTTCGACCTGAGTCACAGTGCGCGTCGAAATTAATTTTAACATGGTAAAATTCTCGACCATCATGACTGTAGATTAGCTTAAGTTGAATAGGAAAAGTCATGGTCATTTCGATCTGAGTTACAGTGAGCGTTGAAATTAATTTCAACATGGTAAAATTCTTGACCATCATGACTATATATTAGCTTAAGTTGAATAGGAGAAGTCATGTCCATTTCGACCTGTGTTTTTTTTTTTTTTTTTTTAAGGTCAAGGCATTTTATTTATGTAATACCTAGCACTTTGCGCCAACTTAAACTGTACTATTTAAAACCGATTTTCCTCTTCTCATTACACTAAATGATTGTAGTTTCTTTGAACTAATTTATACTCATTTTAACTAACACTAGACTCCCTAAGTCTAAAGTTCTTTTGTGTTTTACTTGGGGGTGGAACATCAGGTAAGTCATCTTTAAACTCAAGCCAAGTGAAGTTGATAAGAGGTTGGCTGTGGCTCATGAGAAGGGTTGGGTGGCGATTTTTTTTTTTTTTTTTTTTTTTTTTTTCTTAAGAAACCTGGAAGGAGGGTGGTGCCGTGAGGCGTTAGAAGACCATTGAAGCTCGGAGGTATGGGGCTGCCGAGGCCTGATGATCCTCGGGGAGCCACCCTCCGTATCATAAGACACGTCCCCTTGTCCTCCAAGAGGCCCGGGTTCTTACCACGGACGACTTGAGGACGTATGGGGAACGGAGTACGAGTGGAAAAGGTCAAAGTCTACGCCTAGGGCCTCACAAAGAAAGTTATAAGGCGTTAAAGGACCATTATTGGTCGAAGGTATGGGGCTGCCGAGGCCTGATGACCCTCGGGGCGTCACCCTCCGTATCATAGGACACGTCCCCTTGTCCTCCGAGAGGCCCGGATTCTTACCACGGACGACCCGAAGACGTATGGGGAACGGATTACGAGTGGAAAAGGTCAAAGTCTACGCCTAGGGCCTCACAAAGGGAGCCATTAAGGCGTTAGAGGACCATTATTGGTCGGATGTATGGGGCTGCCGAGAGGCCTGATGACCCTCGGGGGCACCCCCTCCGTACCATAGGACACGTCCCCCTGTCTTCCGAGAGGCCCGGGTTCTTACCGCGGACGACCCGAAGACGTATGGGGAACGGATTACGATCGTATAAGGTCAAAGTCTACGCCTAGGGCCTGACGAAGCAAGCTATGAGGCTGTTAGAGGACCATTAATGACCGGAGGTTTGGGGCTGCCGAGAGGCCTGATGACCCTGGGGGGCGCCACACTCCGTACCATAAGACACGTCCCTCTGTCTTCAAAGAGGCCCGGGTTCTTACCACGGACGGCCTGGAGACGGGGACGTATTGCGATCGTATATGGTCAAAGTCTACGCCTAGGGCCTGATACAAACCGTGAGGCAATAGAGGACCGATGATGGTTGGAGGTATGGCGCTGCCGAGAGGCCTGATGACCCTGGGGGGCTCCACACTCCGTACCATAAGACACGTCCCCCTGTCTTCAAAGAGGCCCGGGTTCTTACCACGGACGGCCTGGAGACGGGGACGTATTGCGATCGTATATGGTCAAAGTCTACGCCTAGGGCCTGATACACCCCGTGAGGCAATAGAGGACCGATGATGGTCGGAGGTATGGCGCTGCCGAGAGGCCCGATGACCCTGGGGGGCGCCACACTCCGTACCATAAGACACGTCCCCCTGTCTTCAAAGAGGCCCGGGTTCTTACCACGGACGACCCGAAGACGTATGGGACGGATTACGATCGTATAAGGTCAAAGTCTACGCCTAGGGCCTGACGAAGCAAGCTATGAGGCTGTTAGAGGACCATTAATGACCGGAGGTTGGGGCTGCCGAGAGGCCTGATGACCCTGGGGGGCGCCACACTCCGTACATAAGACACGTCCCTCTGTCTTCAAAGAGGCCCGGGTTCTTACCACGGACGGCCTGGAGACGGGGACGTATTGCGATCGTATATGGTCAAAGTCTACGCCTAGGGCCTGATACTAACCGTGCTGCAATAGAGGACCGATGTTTGTTGGTGGTATGGGGCTGCCGAGAGGCCTGATGACCCTGGGGGGCGCCACACTCCGTACCATAAGACACGTCCCCCTGTCTTCAAAGAGGCCCGGGTTCTTACCACGGACGGCCTGGAGACGGGGACGTATTGCGATCGTATATGGTCAAAGTCTACGCCTAGGGCCTGATACACCCCGTGAGGCAATAGAGGACCGATGATGGTCGGAGGTATGGCGCTGCCGAGAGGCCCGATGACCCTGGGGGGCGCCACACTCCGTACCATAAGACACGTCCCCCTGTCTTCAAAGAGGCCCGGGTTCTTACCACGGACGGCCTGGAGACGGACGTATTGCGATCGTATATGGTCAAAGTCTACGCCTAGGGCCTGAAACAAACCGTGAGGCAATAGAGGACCGATGATGGTCGGAGGTATGGCGCTGCCGAGAGGCCTGATGACCCTGGGGGGCGCCACACTCCGTACCATAAGACACGTCCCCCTGTCTTCCGAGAGGCCCGGGTTCTTACCACGGACGGCCTGGAGACGGGGACGGATTGCGATCGTATATGGTCAAAGTCTACGCCTAGGGCCTGATACAAACCGTGAGGCAATAGAGGACCGATGATGGTCAGAGGTATGGGGCTGCCGAGAGGCCTGATGACCCTGGGGGGCGCCACACTCCGTACCATAAGACACGTCCCCTGTCCTCCGAGAGGACCCGGGTTGTTTACCAGGGACGGCTCGAAGACGGGGACGGATTGTGCTCGTATAAAATCAAAGTCGAAGAATGGGACAAACCAGCAGCCAAGCGGAAAGCGATAAAACTAACAGACGATTAACCAGCAGGAAACGGGACCGCCTGCTCCCATGTGGGCAGCGAGTTAACCACTCCGTCCCGTTTCCGCGATCTAAGTGATGCGACGCCCGGCTCGAGCTAGCCGGGTAAGAAGGGAGGGGATAGGGAGGGGGAGGTGGGGTCGACAATGCGCATGCCTGCACAGAGCCGGGAATTTTAAATTTCCGATGATTTTGGCGGAAAATTCAAACCACACTCAACCTTCGGGAAATGGCCATATGACCAGAAGTGTGGTATGGGATTATCGCTATAGCTTCGCTGTGCAGGTTTCTTTCAGCCGATAACTGATGTTGATTATATTTCTTTTCAGTTGATTATAGAGATTACAAATAAAGATCCAATATTGGCTCAGTTAGAGAATTTTTTAAAACTGAGATGGTCAAAAGAGCATAAAGTGTCTTTGCTAGAATATGCTGGTGTAAAAGGAGAATTATCTCCACATAATGTAATTTTGTATAGAAACAGAGTATTGATTCCTGTGGATTTAAGAGTTAGAATTATAAACCATTTACATAGTGGTCATTAATGCAATGAAAACAACAGAGGCTAGGGATTGGATACGGTTGCTTGATATAAATCAAGACACACACACACACACACACACTTATCACACACCTCGTGGCGCAGTGGTTAGAGTTCCTGGCTGCCACTACGGCGGTCCGGGTTCGAATCCCGCCCAGGGCTGAAATAATTTCAGTACCGCTGAGCTGCGACTCGTTACTCCAACTGAATTGTGTATGTGTGTGCGTGTAAGGTCACAGCACCCATAGATCGGCCATATATGAGTTTTGAGCTCTCTTCCGGGAGGGAAATAGCTGTCGATCATGAGTTCAACACGTGATCCAAGACCATGGTGAATCACATATACACAAACGCGCGCACAAACACGTGCACCCACACACGCACGTACGCACATACAAACACACGCACACACACCGGGGTTCGATTCCCCGGTCGGGCGGAGATAAGTTGGGTTTGTCTCCTTTCACGTGTAGCCCCTGTTCACCTAGCAGCGAGTAGGTACGGGACGTTAGTCAAGGAGTTGTGACTTTGCTGTCCCGGTGTGTGGTGTGTGAGTGGTCTCAGACCTACCTAGAGATCGGCTAATAAGGAGCTCTGGGCTCACTGCCGTAGGGTGGTGTCTGGCTGTCTCGACAGAGACTGCTGCAGATCCGAGGTGAATACACATACAAGCACATGCTCGCATACACACGTACACAATCACACACACACACACAAATGCACGCTTGTTTGTTTTCCGTTTTCTTCTTTTCCCATACTCCACTGGGTGACAAATGAAACATCACATTGCGTAGCTATGATTTAATCTTAAATAACAATCTAAGTACATGGAACAAAAATATACAATCTGGACATTACAGTACAGATGGCCAGTGTTAATAAATTAAAGAAAAAGAGAGAGAGAAAGGAAAAAGGAACGAAAAGAAATGACTGAAAAGGGTGATCGGGCGACTGAGACCGGTGGTGGTCACAAAAGGTATGAGGCAGCCATTGCCTCTTCTGGTAAGGAATCGAACGCAGGATTTTGGTTAAAATTCTCATCTGGGATGGGATGGGAGAGGTGGGGAAGTGGCAGCAATGCTTCCAATATCAAAACAATAATATGGCACAGCAGTAGTCTTATTATGGTACAACTATATGTATGATAACAATAATAATAATAATAATGATTGTAAAATCAGAAAAATCAGTTGTATAAAGCGAGCAAATCCTATTTTATACCAGTGATTTCCAGTGAACTTAGTTCTGAGCATTCTTCCACTGGGCGAATCTCAAAGATTCATGTCTATCTATGCCACTTCCCTTGTATATAAAAAGCTTTGATTAATGACTAACTTATCATTGTGTAAGTTGACTTTAGTACAAAAAAGTAAAGCTTCTAGGTAAGATCATTTAGAGTGGGTGAATTAATCGATCGTTTCAAAACTAGCAGTAAAGTAATTAGTATGAACAAATTTTACTGGAGGCAATATTATTGTTACAGTAGTTGTAGTATTATTAATGATAAGAGCAGTAGTAGTAGCACTAGAAGTGGGTGGTGGTGGTAGTAGTAGTTCTGCGCATTGACTGTATGATTTGTATCATTTCTGCGCAAACAGAAGTTTCTATTTTCACATTTCAGAGTTCGGTGTGGAGATATTTCAGAAATCATGTCCAAGAAGAACTTCAAAATTCCTTCCTAAGTTTTTCTTCGCATGGATGGATTGTCGAGCTTGTGCAAATAATAATAATAATAATAATGAAAATAATAATACAATAATAACAATAATAATAATGATGATAATAATAGCAGTAATAATGAAGAAAAATCATACAAGACTTATGCCAATGCAAACCAATGAAAACGGGGGATGATCGGCCTATTTGAAACTCTTTAGAATGTCGACAGGTCACCCTCTTGGATTCCGTGACGTCATGATACAATTTCAATCCACTTCGCTCTAAGGCAGCGAGTGCCCTCGGAAATAGTACAATGTTCCTTTACTGGAGCGTAGTATACTATCACTTGAATAACAAACATCGGATCACATTCACTGAAGTTCACAAGAGAACTTTCGGTTAGCCTTCAGTATACAATATTGTCTACATTGCCACGTAGCAATACATCTTCGTCAGCACGTTCCACATGTACTCTTTCTGACCTCTATACACTGATTCAGATCTACCATCTATACACAATGGACACTTCCCGCCTGGTCCAGCCCTCGCCTTTTACACAAGGGAGAATGCACAGTAGTGATATACAATGTCTGTGGCCTTGTCATTTCACGAAAGAGAATTGAACAGGACCATTTCATAAAACGAGCTTAAAACGAACTACATTTTGGCAACACAATATAAAAAACAGCACTAAACACAAGAACAATGACAGTACATTGTTTATCCTTCTATATAAAAACGCAAATGATATATCCGTAACAAGAGCATAAATTATGACCATTTTACAACGGACTAGCATATGAAGAATGCAAACACCACCGCAGACTGAGAGGGTAGGTACAGCATTTATAATAATAAAAGGTACGACAGTTTCTTTTAAGTACACATGGCAAACGATAAATTCTAGACAAAGTATGTTCGGTACGGGATGGTTGCAAACTTGTCTAGAAATTATGAGACAGTAAAGATAAGTGGAACAGGAAGGAGGGATGAAGAAGCGTTTTTGCGGTGGAGGCGGCTGAGCCCCCGCTCCATCGCGCGCTCGTCCTTGCGATGGCTTCGAGACGCCATGTTAAGTAGCTTCGAAGCGCTGCGTTAGGCTTATGAGGCGCGTATATGTGTCGTCAATACGCGTCGACCAATGTGTTCTCCTGTAGTTTTGTCTGTTCTTACTTCTGTGTCATGAACCCGTAGTATGAGTACTTAACATGAATACCTAATCCTACACTCACAAGCCTCACCATGAGTATTTGCTTCTTAAAAGATCATCTGGTGGGCACCGGGGAAAATCAGCCTGTGGTCAACTGAAGAGCAACCAAAGGCCCTCACGACAAACTCACTTCATTTTCGACGCTCCGACCATGAGCTAAAACTGGGAAATCCTAACGAGATTATCTTCTTATATACAATCACAGACAATATCTTCAAATGTATTTAGTTGATGAACATTGCATTGGAAAGCATTCAAGGACAGCTAGAAACACACAAAGAAGCAGATTAAACTAGGCAAAATTGGCTTCAATGTATATGTAGATACGACGCATACTCCAAAATTCCAATACATTTAGACTGCTCGACTTATATAGAATATTCCAGCTTGTGCCTCCCAACCTTATATTACTATAAAAAATTGACTTTCTACACAATACTCTTTATAAAAAGCTTCAGTATTCCTAAAAAATCAAAACTGTATAAAAGCTCGATCACTCTATATCTTATTGAAAAAATAAAAAACAAAAAACGATCGTGGTACAGGATCTGATCCTAAAACGGTAGCCATCCCCGACTCTTCCCAGTTGCTCGAATATCACGGGTGTTTCAGTGTTCCTACCAAACACTACCAATCTGTTCCGTAGTGCACAAGTGTGATGCTACGGCCCGCTTTACGTAGTTACTTAGCAGCTGAATGCGCACACTTTCAAAATTGGCCTTGCCTCCAACAGACTTTGTTGAATTGGCAAATCATTGTGATGTGTGTTGTGGTAGCATATATCTGTGGAACAAGCAAACCTGATGCTATGGCAAGAACAGACTTGTAGTTGTGTAATTACGCCTTGGGCATTTTTGGATCATCAACTGAGACGAACGCCTAAGATATGTGTGTGTGAATGTGAGTGTGTGTGTGTCTGTGTCTATGTGTGGGTGTGTGTGTGGGTGAGGGTGAGGTGGAGGAGGAAAATAAGAAAAAGAGGAAAATAAGGAGGGCGAAGAGAATGATGCTTTGGTTTTTACGACCAGCTTATGCTTTAATAATGGCCACATTCTTGAGCAAATGGTCATTCCTGTTACTTTCAAGCCTGTTGACAAAGAGTTGCGAAGAAAACTGCCGCGTGTTGGGACGGGGGGGGGGAAATAATAAATGTAAGGTCCTATGGAAGGGCAAGGACCAATTGTTTATATATATCGGAGTTTCCATGGCATCGTCTTCACTGTTCCTAGGAACTGACACTATCCCTTACAGTTTGAGGGACATTCCCTTGCAGTTGTCATTTCCAGGACAGCTGGACCTTTCCAGGGACTTGTTATAAAAATTAATGTCCCTTAGGATTCTGAAAAAAAAACACTCAAGCACCAATAGGAGGAAATACGACTCACAACCAAGTACTGAAACAAGACAGCCACTTGTAGTGCTAGAATACAACTGCTAGTACTAATACTAGTATTAGTACTAGTCTCCCTGGTCAAACTAGTATTCACCCCTCATGACTTCCTGTGGTTGTAGCCACTACGTTGTGCTGGGGGCATCTGGACGAGGCACTGCTTGTGTCTTTAACCCAAGCATGGTGGTTAATATAATCATTCTATTCTGGCTAAAACCACACGATTTTATTCAGCTCTAAGATACCTCTGGGCTTCAAAGTGTTAAAGATTTGGAAGTATGTGCGTGAGGTACATCACAATGTAAACCAAAAACTACATGGAACTATGTCAATGTAATAAAGATAAACAATGATTGTAGTAAAGATACACTAAATGATCATGAAAACACAACGTTCGTAATATAAAACGGGAAAATTAAGAGAGTGCACTACGCAGAAGCTACACGATTCATGTTCACGAAAGGTAACAAAGCAACACCACAAAACAATTCTTCTGTGCTTCTGTACATTGCCTTTCAACATTTCCCCGTCAAAGCAGTTCTTGTGGGGAAGTTGTGATGCCGGAAGAAAGAAACGAAGAAACGAAAATAAAGGAAAATTGCTAGCGATACTGAACAGCGTCACATAAGAGACTTCCTTTTGAGCTGATGGGAGACACAAGGTTGAGAATGCCGGACCACCACAAGGACAACACGACTGTAATGCCACACGAAAATATAGACAAATGTTTTCTTGTGCGTGTGTATGTGTATGTGTACGTGTGTGTGTGTGTGTGTGTGTGTCGTAGCTCAGTTGGTGTGCTAGATTCAATTACTACAGTAAAACGTACCGGGCGTGAGATCAACTCTGGCTCAAGAACGAAACTACAAAAGCTTAGCCCGATTACTGTAATTCTGTAGGTCTCACGGTGGTGACGTTAATGTTCTACTTCACTCGTCATCCATTACAATTGGGGCGGGGCACTGGAGGTCGGGAACCACCCGTGTGGCGAGGAGATTGGCTTCGGGATTTCCTGTTCCCCCTAAAAAAGTGCGATTAACCAGAGGGAAGATAAGTCTATTGCCGAAAACACACACACGCACAACACACACACACATACATACATACACACACTCACCCATGATGCACAAGTAAATAAAATCGAATACAAACTAACCTGGTACGGAATACCAAAGTCCTATTGGAAGAGAAGGGAGGCCACTTAGGAGAGATATTGTATATATCGGAAGTAATTCTGATGTATTCCCAGATACTTCTTCCCCTGGGGTGTCCACTCTGTCAGCCATATATAATTAATATGTATAGATATATGTATACGTATATATTTATATATATATATATATATATATATATATATATATATATATATATATATATATGCTGTATATACATATATATGTATATATATATATATATACAGTATATGTGTGTGTGTATGTGTGTATATACGCACATATACACATACACACATATATATATATATACATGTATGTGTGTTTGTGTGGATGTGAGTGTGTATGGATGTGTGTGTGTGCGAATTACTTTTGCAACAGAGGTGGACCTATTTGACGCAATATGAAGATGGAGCTGGAGACAGACAGGGGTTCGGTGAGCGAACTGGCTGAGATTCGGGTAGCACGATGCTGCGCTACACGGCGCACCAAGAACACGTACGATACAATTTTCTGTCGACACGAAGAAGGGAACACAACCGAGAGTATGTATACGTGTGTGTTGGTGCGGACGAGTCGAGTATGTGTACTTGTTTTTGGGCGTATATGCGCGCACAAATGCGCACACATAGGCACATACGAGCCCACGAGCGCGTGCACACACACGCACACACACATACACACAACCTGGCTCACAGAAGAACTGAAAAGAAAACTGAGGAATGATATTAACTTGAATCCGTTATCACTTGGACTGTGAATCTTTGTCGCCAGCTAGGATGAGCCTGCAGTGGATGGTGCTACCAGACAGCAAGAGAAGAACGAGGGGGGGTGGGGGGTGTTTGAGAGTGCTAAGGTGGAGTGGGGGGGGTCTGCGGCCTCGTGATTTGAAATCTAAACGTGTGTTTTGGGCAAAACTAGACACGGAAGGAAGAAGTCGAAGGACGGAGAAGGGAATGTGCATGAGTTCAGGAAGGCAGTTCGTTTTTTCATTTCATGAGTATGATATGGAGAGCGAAAGAGAGAGAGAGAGAGAGAGAAATGTGATGGTACAAAGAAAATCGGAACACTATCAACATGAATGTGCATGTGCGGAAATTGTATCATCTTCAGCTGTCACCGATCCCTTCCTCTTCTTCTTCTTCTTGTTCTCTTGTTCTTGTTCTTTGTTCTACAGGCTACGAGGGTGGGGAGAATGAGAACTTTAGGCCTTGTATACTAAAGGAGCAGCAAAGCCCATTGTTACTCTCATCTTTTTCCTGTTCTTAAATAGTTATATCAAATTCGTGCTAGTGATGATAATGATAAAGATGAGGAGCATGGCATAGTAGTTATATATATGTATGTACTGTATGTATATAAATGGCACAAATCATAAGTACCATCATCATCACTAGCATGAATATCATCACTATTAAAATGTTGCACTAAACATAGACATAATTTATCACAACCGACTGTAAGAGAGCCCAGGCTAGAAACTGGATCTAACTGATCCACCACCACAATCCATAATGGAATAAAACACAACTCTAAGAGGTGACGAGTGGTGGTGGTGGTAGTGGTGGTAGTGGTGGTGATAGTAAGAACTACCATCATCACTGAGACTATGATATTTAATGGTACAGTCACCATGGGCTTTTTTTTTTTTTTTTTTTTTTTTTTTTTTTGAGGAGCATGAAAACTCATCACTCTCATCGTAAAGGGACCACAGCACCTTGTCAATTCAAGGCAACATCACCGCACGCTCACCCACGGCTGGGGAGAGGTTGAGGGGGAGTTCGGGAGTTCGGGGGGACCAGGCGGCTGAAGGGGGAGAGGGGCGAGATCGAGGGAGGGCGTAGGCGGTTGAGGAAGATAGGGCGGAGGAATAGTTTACGAGTATATTATATTCTTTCTCTTGTATCACATTTATAAATGTCATCAGTGGCGTAGTCACGGCCGGGGTTCCACGACAGGACGCGAAATCTACTTCATCAATTATCACAAATGAAGCCAAGGTTCTCTTCGGTGACTCTGTCTACAAGATGCTTTTCCTCTTCGTTCTTAGTCTGGTACTCCTGCTGGTGGTTAGCGGTATCGGTGGTGATGACAGAAGCTAAAGTAACAGCATTGACACCACTACCAAGGGTAGGACCGTGGCTCTCGCTTTGGCTGGACTTCGTGGTGGTGCTGGAGTTAGACATTCAAGTCGGGGAGCTGGTGAGGAGGAGCGGGGGGGAGGGGGGAGGGAGAGGGGCAAGGACAAAGCCGGTGTCGAAGAAAGACGGCTGCTAAAGAAAACAAAACATTTCCGTTTTGATTACGTGCGAAAGTTCTAGAGGTTTTTTTTTCCGTTTTCTTTCTTTATATTTTTTTCATCCTTCTTCTTCGGAGAGAACGAACGGAGGTCAATGGATGGTTTGAGATACACAGACTTGAAAAAAAAAAAATGGGTGGGCGGGAAATTAAACGTCGAAGTAGTAAACAGCAAGAGGGGATGGCGTACAAACAGACACGTCTCACAGCAACAACCCTTTTCAAAACTCTACATAGCAGAGTTCATCATCAACATCATCATCACACAAGCAGAAGGCTTTGACTAACTGTACCTTTCCAGCACTTTTGGTATGATAATAATAAATGAAATATATATATATATATTCATATATATACTCATATATATATAATCTATTATCATGAAATGAACTTAGTTGCACTTCCCTATTTAGGACTGTTTATAACTGTCAGTGAGTGCAATAGAGCTGCGATCAGTGATCTCGTCTGTGACCTTCTAGAATTATATAAAACACATTCTAGAACTCTATATAAAACCACGTCTCTTTTCATTACCTCGAACGTCCATCTCACGCCATCTTTCCCCTCTGTTTCTTTTCTTTTTTTTCTTTTTACACATCTGCCTCTGGTGTCAGTTGATTCCACCAACAATTGCCTTCATCTCATGACCATGACTAGGATCGTCATCGTCGTCATCATCATCGTCATCATCGTCACCAAGAAGTCTTCGGCAGGTGGTAACCGCATCCTCCGGAGATCCGAACAGGAGACTAGAAGTGAAGCCTACTCCCCGGGAGCTCCAACGCCTTCATGTCGACCTTCCCATCCTCCTTCTTCTCCTCTTCCTCTTCCTCCTCCTCCTCCTCCTCCTGGATATCTCGGTGGAACGCAGAGGAAGACACACAGCATTTGGTAGTAGTGGTGGTATTAGTCGTGGTGATGGAGGGTGAAGAAGAGGGGGCGGAGGTGGCGACGGCCAGAGCAGAAGATGGAGGCGGAGGAGCTAGCGTGGGGACTGCGGAGGAGGAGATAGAGGTGAGGAGGATTCCTCGTCCTGGAGTGTAAGTGATGCTGTTGCCCCCTCCGTGATGGGGGTAAGGCACCCCTGTGAGAGTGTTGACCACCTCCCCCTCCCCGCCCCCCCTGTGACTGCTGTCAGCGGCGTCCATGTCTCCCCACGGGGCCGGTGGAGGGGGAGTTGGTCAGGAGGGCAGAGGGGGAGGGTGGTGTCAGTCAGGCGATATGGTGCGGTGGTGGTGATGATGGCTGGTGCCGCTGTAGTGTTGGCGTCGGTAGTTGTCACTGCTATCGGCACTCAAGGGGCGGTATCGACGTAATCTGTGGGCGAAAGGAAAAAGTAATGACGTCACGTCGTCTGCGAAAGTAAACAAAGAGTAACGACATAATCTGTGGGCGAACGCAAAAAGTAATGACGTCACGTCGTCTGCGGACGTAAACAAAGAGTAACGACATAATCTGTGGGCGAACGCAAAAAGTAATGACGTCGTCTGCGGACGTAAACGGGTAATGACGTCATCTACGGGTATAATCAAAGAATAATGACATTATCTTCGGGTATAAACGAAGCAAAAGTTAATAAAAGACAGTTTTGTAATTTTGGGGTCGTCTTATACTGCTGATGCGAGGAAAAACATAATGTCAATAATAAGGTAAAGTAGACACAAATACACATGCGCTCGCATACAGTATCAATATACACACATATTTGTAAATATATCTTCCTGTGGCATCTCATATGTTTTTCCACTCTTTGTACAAGAGCTTTTGGAAAAGGCTTACGACAGGGCAGTCAGGAAGGCACTGTGGGATGTATTTCAGATATATGGTATAGGAGGAAAACTGTTAAGAGCAGTCAAGAGTTTTTTTCCGAGAGTAGTAGACCCCATATCATAATTAGAAATGGAGAGGGTGGATTGAGGTAAAGGTGGGGCTTCGCCAGAGATGCGTTATGTCGCCTTGGCTGTTCAATTTATACATGGATGGGGTAGTGCGAGAGGTAAACGCAATGGTAATGGGCCGGGGATTAGAGATGGTTAAAGAAAATTTAGAAAATTGGGTGATAAGCCAGTTGTTGCTGTTTGGTAACGACACTGCGCTTGTAGCAGGATCAGAGGAGGGTTGAAGGAAGTTAGTGACAGAGATGGGGAAGGTGTTCGAAAGAAGGAGGTTGAAGATCAATATGGGTAAAAGTAAGGTGATGAGATGTACATGGGGAGAGGATGGCAGCAAATTAGAAATGAGTATTATGGGAGAGAGACTGGTGGAAGTGGATAGCTTTAGATACTTGGGGTCGAATGTGGCAAGAAAGGGAGGAATGGAGGTGGAGGTAGAATGTAAATTGAGAGAAGCAAGTAAATGCCTTGGGGGGTTAAAAGTGTAATGAGAAATAGACATTTGGGAATGGATGCTAAGAGGATATTGTATAAAGGGGTGATTGTGCCGACAGCACTGTATGGGGCAGAAACATGGAACATAAGAGAGGAAGAGTTTAAATGTGTTTGAGATGAAATGTCTGAGAAGTATGGTAGGGGTTACTAGTCTGGATAGAGTGAGAAACAAGGATGTGAGGAGGAGAGTGGGGGTGGAAAGGGAGTTGGGAGATAAGGTTGATGAAAGAGTATTGGGATGGTTTGGACACATGGAAAGAATGAGTGAAGCAAGATTAGTAAAAGGTGTGGAAGGCAGAGGTGGGTGGAGTGAACATGAAGGGGCGACCAAGGATAAGGAGAAGAGAGAAGATAGGGGTGAGTGGAGAATGGTTGAATAGATAAACTGAATAGATGTGATAATAAACAAATAATTATACAAAATATAACAGAAAGAGAAAAAATACGTTGCTGTGACATCTCGTAAGTTAATAAATATATGGATAAATGAATAGCTAAGCTGATAAATAAACAGATAAATGAATAGATGAACAGATAAATGAATAGATGTAATGATGAATAAATAAATATATAAAATATAATAGAAAGAGAAAAAGAAAAAATACCTTGCTGCGACATCTGAATAAACAAATAAATGAATAGATGTGGTAATAAATAAAAAGATAAATGAATAGAGGCAGTAATAAATAAATAAACGTATAAGATATAATAGAAAGAAAAAAGTACCTGGCTGCGACATCTAAATATACAAATAAATGAGTAGATGCAATAATAATAAACAGATAAATGAACAGAGGTAGTAATAAATAAACAAACATATAAGATATAATAGAAAAAGAAAAAAAAATACCTGGCTGCGACATCTCGAGTGTTGGGAGGTTCTGACGGAGGAGGTCTGGGCTTCCGGTGGTGATGCGAACTCTCAGACTCGGAGGACTCTTCGTGTTGGGGCTTCAGGAGACAATGAGGGACTCCCCGGCTGGAGTCGTAGTAGCGTCCCCCAGATCCCGCCTCTATCATCGACACCCGCTGGCGTCTGTGGTCGAGGACAAACAATGCTGTAGTCCACTGGTTTTCCATTTTTTTTTTTTTTTTTTTTTTGCCATTATGCCCCACCTAATCACATTTAAAATCCTGATATCCACCCCCCATGTGGTGATGTACAATTCTTATCATTTGAAAAAAATAAACTCCCCTTTAGCTGGAAAAGCATAAAACCTTGGTTTAAAACCACTTCAAAAGAACAAGGCATCAATGAAAAAAGAATATTGAATAAAATAAAAATAAAAAAATTGTACCCAGACTTTCTCAGTTGCCCTCAATTGCCCCTCCCCTTTAAAAATCATATTGCCCATCTGAAAAACCGAAATGCCCACCTGTGGGGCGTACGTCCCACGTTGAGAAGCACTGTTGTAACCGCTTTTCACATCTAGTGTATTCACATAATAACATCCATGTGGCGGGGAGTTATGAATATCGGGTCACATGGAGAATTGTCACCCCCAGAAAGCTCACATGAAGAAGCGTCACCCCATGAGATCCCACCTGAAGAATTGTCACCCCATGAGATCCCACCTAAAGAATTGTCACCCCATGAGATCCCACCTGAAGAATTGTCACCCCAGTACGCCGAATATCAG
Source organism: Oratosquilla oratoria (assembly GCF_046742065.1). Taxonomy (NCBI): domain Eukaryota; kingdom Metazoa; phylum Arthropoda; class Malacostraca; order Stomatopoda; family Squillidae; genus Oratosquilla; species Oratosquilla oratoria. The sequence goes on along the minus strand of NC_134793.1, from coordinate 35,781,713 downwards.
CAGTGGAATAAGGATTAGGTTAGGTTAGGTTGCAGCATTTTGTAGTTTTGGCGGCACAACCAACATCTAGCTCTTAAATCAGGTGTACGTACGCTGCCAAGCAGTGGACTAGTGACTTGTGCCTGATTAAGCAATGTGATTTTCTATTCTTAAACACAGATGTGATGGTGGTCGTTCTTGTTTCTTACTACGCAAGAGAATCTGGCCAGCTACCTACAAAAAGAAACTTATTAGGTTCCCTACCCTTGGCGCGTTCTCGACTGTAGTAATGAAGACGGCGGAGGGTTGACGTCCGAAAGTGGTCTCGTTCTTCGTCGCTGGAATCTGAGATTGAGTTGCGCTTCGTCCGTCACGTACTTCTCCACGCCGTGACGCCGCCGCCTCAGGGCTGGGGTCAGGTCGGCCAGGTCACTCGAGTCCCCGTTGCCCTCCTCCTGGCTCCCCGACCGCTGATGGTCCCGCAGGGAAGAAGGTGAGGCACGCTCCTTGCTCGACCTGAACAGAAAACGGGTTGCGGTTATTTCTGGGGATACTATTGTGGCGAGAAAAATGGGTCTTTTGTCTCACGGGGACTAAAGATACTAGCTGTCTGATGCAAAGAGACCCAATGAAACCCAAAACGGCCCATTGAAGTACGGGGTAACTGGGATCAAGGTTAAAACAAACAAACAAACACACATACACACACACGACTGGATACACTTGAGTTTAAGTAATGAAGGAAAGAATGGAGGGGACGTTACTATGTTCCTAAAAAACACATCAGATACAGAAAGGAATAGTGGTGGAGGGGGGTGGAAGGTTAATAGCCTAAAAAAGACAAGTCCTACCTTCGTGACTGGTTCTCTGACTGACTCCTCGTGCTAATAGAATCCTCTTCCATGCCAGGCGAAGTGACCTTTTCGGCAAGAGCCACCGAAATACGACGAGCGGCTTCGGCCCGGTCAGCATCTGTGTATCGAGGACTTCTTGCCCCTGATCCTTGAAGAACTTCCTCCGACTCCTTCCCCGACCTGGACCACGTTGGTACCGGGATTCGGCTCTTACCTAGCGAATCGTCTTGCTGACCAGGAGATCGGCGTTGATTTGGCCTCTGCTGCTGGTCCGGCGAACTCGAGGTCAGAGGTCGAAGGTCAGAGGGGCGCGGTGTGCTGGCCTTGGAAGATGTTTCAGAGCCTTCTTCAAGAAGGTCTTCGCAGGAGCGTCGATGTCTGGAGGATCTACTCCTTCTGGCACTACCGCCACAGCTTTCGCTGTGCGGCGGCGTCCCGCGGGGGGAGACGGAGGGCGTGACGGTTCGGGAACGATTCATCATAGTGGAGGCCTGGAAAGCAGCCGAAAGGTCGTGGAGATTGATGACCGAGATCTTCCGCTTCTCCTCACTGTCCATCTTCTCCTCCAGCACAAATTCCAGCGACTTCCGCCTCTCCGAAGACATGGATCTGTCCTCCTCGCATATCGTGTCGTGCCGTGTCCGTGCCTCCGTGTACCGCGACGATTCGGGCGGGTTACCCATGACGGTGTCGTACCGTGACGACTCCTGAGGCGCTGCCACGGTGTTGTCGTGCATTGCAGACTCATAGCGACTGGTTTCGGGGGGATGGGCTGCTGATTCGTACCGCGTGACCTCACCGTCCTGGTCCTTGTGGTCTTCGATGACGGGCGGCAGAGCGACCACCCCGACCCGCCTCTGGCCGTGCCGGGCGTCATCCTTCCTCGGAGACCTATAGTCCTTCTCGTCCTTCGGCGGCGTCTCAAAGGACTCGTCGTTCTTGGAAGCGTCCTCCTCCTTATCACTCTTCGCTCGGACTTTACCCGAAGACTTCTGGGAGACTTCGTGTCCGTCGCCGCCCTTCTGGCCCGTGTCTTCGGGCGGAGGGGCGTCGTAGTACACGGAACGCTCCTCGTGGTGAGTCCCGGGGCTGGATTGCTGGGATGTGGTCTTGCCTGTCGCTCCATTAACGACGCCTTCGATACTTCGCTGTTGTTTGACGCTTGTGCTCGGGGCACCGTCCCCTTGAACCGATCCTGCGACTTCTTGTCTCGAGACGACGCGAGTCTGACTAGCTACAATGGTTGTTGGGCCGGACGGGCCCGAGAACTTGCGGTCTTTGTCGAGCACTCTGAACTCGATCTTGCAACCGACGACGGCATCCACGGGCTCATCTTCTCCATTCGCGTCATCGTCTTCGCAAACCCTGTGGAGGCAAAAGGCGATGCACATACCCGTATTCGTCCTTATCGTTCTATGTAAATCTGGATGAATAAGTCAACATACTACTGTTTGTCTTGCATATTAACATCCACGAGTACAACTACTCATCCACTAATGCAATAGAAGTACTTTAGGGTCTCAGTTATGACTACCATTTGATGGATTTAAGATGACTTTGTCATGAAGTAACTGGCCAAATTATATCTAATAACTTTATATCGTAAATCATAACCCCTTTTGCTGTTCTTAAACACAATCATATGGTATTTGCCATAACAAAATAGTTCAAATCAGCATCATACATACCATTTAATCAGCAGGGTACTTGTCACCTTCAGAATGTGAACAGGAAGTCATAAGTGCATTTCTTACAGATGCAATGAGAGAAAACGGAATACTTACCCAATGTCAGGCATGCTCTGCCTCCGCTCAGGAGTAGGTGGCGTCCCTTCCTTGGATGCCCTCACCGCTACACCTCTGGTAAGATCCATCTCGTACGTCAAATCTGTAAATGTGGCCTGGTGGAGCTTCGGCGGTTCAAGACCGGGGCGAATATGACTAGATATTTGTGGGTTGGACCAAGTTCGCGGTATGCCTTGACTGGCTGTCCCGGAAAGCAACGTTGCCGCTTTTCCGGGCTCGAGCGCTAGGCAGGCCACCGTTGCTCCTCGGCCATTCCTGGCATGGCCGTTTTCTTCGAGCTCTTCCATTCCTCCCATGGCTCGCGTTACTACGCGGACTTCCTCAACTCCGTGGCTGACGGCCTGACTAGGGCCCATCATGGTTACATCAGGAACCTGTGGGGATGGATAGACTTTTCAGTACATCAAAATGGAAGTCTAATAACGTCATACAGTCCTGTATTCCTAAAGTGTGTGTGTGTGTGTGTGTGTTTTTCATACGTGGGCCCTAATATAATCTGGCAAACTTTGTTTCCTTAATAACTTCTGGAAAGTTTGCCAGGCTTCTCAAGGTCATTCTATTAGTGGCAGTCTTACCAGTTTGGATAATTTTGTATTTGGAGTCTACCTTTGATACAGGAAACTTCCGAATATTGAACCTATAACACCTAATTCTACCCTACTCCTGTCTACCGAACGTTTCTGAGTCCAAGGTCACGTTCTACAAATCCCGTTCTTGCTCAAGGTCACGTTCAAGGTCATGCCCTCTGACTGGTCCTCCCAGACCACAAGGACACCAAACGTCCTCCTATGTTGGCCACCGCGTTGGGTACAACAACAAAGACATAGCAAGCCACAGTGCGACATTCGAAGCCACATGAACATAAACAACACCATAATCGCATTCCGCAAACACACTCAAATCCTCACAAATCTTGTGTTAGTACAAAATCCAACCCAGCTTCTGTTAGGCGCACAGCACATCACTGGCATGCAGATTAATGTATTGTATGGGTGTTTCTCTTATCACCTGCTTCACTCAGTGTTTTCATCCTGGCGATGATGAAGTTCTTCGAGAGGGATCAATGTTACAATAGACTGTCCGGCTGCAATGTGCAATTCTATCCATTTGCAACAAATCTATATTACTGTTGCTCTTCTATGCCGATCTGACAACTCCATTCCATCAGCACTGTTCTTTTCAATTTTTATACACTACCACCACAATGTGTGGGGGTTCTTTTTGGTTTGGGAATTCTTTTAGAAGCTTCACATTAAAATTTTATTAATCCTTTACAGGTCCTTTAGTCTTAAGAAAATACACAAAAAACTATCCTTCACGAGAAGCATGGCACCAAAATAAATTTGGTTTCCAGGTCCTTATAGTATATTTTTGGTCCCTTGAGGGTTTTCTGGAATGACTGTATAGTCTGCAGCACTGAACATTTCCCTCCAATCTCCAATACCAATGAGCATTAGTACTTCAAAGCTGCAATGCCAATAATCACGTTTCTTGTGCTGATGCGTTGAAAACGTTAATCGTATCACATATTTTATTATTTGTGAGCACTGGATACGAAGGTGTGGAGCTTGTGGGATTTGTTGTTGGTTAACATCGAAGATGGAGCCCAGAGATGATGACGTGTAGGGTGACCTCCTCGAACAAGACACTGCGCCTCTGCTGCTGGCGGTTCTGCTGAAGCAATGTGGCCCCCTCGTCAGCATCAAGATCTACTCGACTCTTAGCATAATACCAACAATTACATAACCCAAGCATGAACAAATCTTCAAATGCAAGGCCTACTCGACTCTTAGTATAATACCAACAATCACATAGTCCAAAGTATGAATAAACTTTCAAATGTGAAGGCATGGAATATTGAGGCGATTTTTAGAGTAGCTGCGGTTTCTTTCGAAAAGGCAACGGAAACTTAGGGCGGCCAGCAATTTGTTGATAGGGCTGCCAACACTTCCGGAACGCAGGCTATACACTGGGCGTACTGTTAAACGTGCGAAGGTTCAAGGAACCTATCTGCCTATGGATTATCCAACCTTCCACCTGTATGTTTGTTTGCATGATCTCCAGTGTGCCTCCCGCGCTTCAAAGAAGTTGGTAGCCCTGATTCCAGAAAACTGATCAACCGACGCTTTCGCTGTCATTTGATCGAATCCTAGCGACTGTAAAAATGCCGGAAACTTCTAAAACTATAATTAACCCTAATAAAGTAATGTCCTTGTCTCCACAAGGATATTCAAACTGTAATCTTAGGCTTAATGCAATGGTTTCCAAACTAGTGCCCTCCCCATTGGAACGAAAATACTATTTGCTTCAGAACAGGAGACCCCTTATGTGTGGACCTACTTTTATTTTCATCATTAACACTTTGAACACATGGTCATACTTCATGGGTTCTGCATGATATTGCCTGCTCAGAGGTAACATAGGTATCAACATATTGTAAATGCTCGAGTTGCAGTGAGGGGCTATGGCTACAAAGATCAGAAAGCTGTTGAAATGTCGTCATGACTCACAGTTTGGAAACCACTGGCCCTATCATTGACAATGCCAACCAAAGCAGTGGTTGCACTCTATGTAAAATGAAAACAACTGTAGTTCATGTATGTATGCATATGTGTGTGCATGTATACATACATCAATATGTGAGAGAAATAAATAGACAGATAGAGAGAGAAAGAGAGGAGGAATGGTGGGAAGAAGTGTTGTTGTTCTTATTTTTTACCTTGTTCTTGTTCTTGATCTTGTTCTTGTTTATAAACCCCCAAGGCAGTGATGATGGAACCTGACTCACAGATCCCTGATTAGACTCCCAGGTTTCAACCTCTCCCTCTCCTCTCCCTGTCCCTAATTCTTAAGATTGAGAAGTCATTGGGACTGGGCCTGTCTGTGGCTCCTCCTGTGTAACTACTACTCAAATCAGGCACATCAACTCGTGCCAGAACAAGGATGTCTGGGGGTTACCAACAGCTTGGGAGAGGGGTGAAGCTTCTCATCAACAGCCAAGTGCTGTAGACCTTGAGTTACAACACTTAAGTGAAGCTGTATTTCCTGAAGGACTCAAAGGAAATGAAGGGAATAGCTCAAATCTTTCTGTTGCAGATTGTGGGAATATTAAAGCATTCCTTTTGCATGCTAGTGGTCCACCCAGCAGTTGCACTGATTTTGGGTACATTCTACTGACCAGTTGTATCCCACACAAATAGTGAAGTTGTGTTGTAATAATGTCAAATCAATGGGGAAGTAACTCGAATCTAGTGCAATCCTTATTCTTGGTCTGTAGAGTAGAATGTATTCACTAAGAACACAATTAACCCCAATCAGGTGGAAGAGAGAGGAAGAGCATAAGAGAGAGAAAATAAAAAGAGAAGGGTGAAATGGAGAGAGGCAGAGATTACCACAGAAAGACTGATATGACACCTAAGTAGATTTTCCATATAAACAGATGAAATCTTACATATTACTCTATTCATACCTAAAATCATCCTATGAATATATTTATTCACATTAGACACTGAGGAAAGTCATTATGGATATTAATAACAGTTAATTTGGTGTTAAGTTGGAAGTCAATGTTACAAACACTGAGAGGAAGCTAAGAAATAAGAAAGAATCCCTGGGTCACGTGACCTGAGCTGGCTAATCACACTCAGTCTGAGTCACACCCCTATACATATTCCAATGGCTACCTCCATCATAAGGCCCTTTGATATATAGACAAAATATTCCAATACTTTTGTATTCTGTATTTCAGCTCTACTCTCACAAGCTTTCTTTTGATAATGTACAATTTTGTATTTTCTGTATGTTCATTCATACACACACACATGTACTTATGTACTGTATGTAAGCATATGCAACAAATGCTGACTTTATACACAGTATACAAAGTCTGTAACACATTGAAATATACAAATGTTTTATAAAAAGGACATACCTAAAAAGAGTTCCTTTACTTGTGTTGCAGTTCAGTGTACAGTCTTACTCTGGATCTTTTTTGCCTTCTCATGACCAAAGTGAGTGTAAGTTCAAATATGCAGTGTTTGACAAAGAGTATTTCTGTTCTGAATGTTGATTTTCACATTTCAATTGAAAGACCAGCAAAGACATGAAAATGAGCAGTTATTGAAATTATACATGTGAGCAAGAGAATGTAATGAAGAATGTAAATACTGATTTGGACAAATACAGATCTTAAATCATGCACTTTCTATGTATTACATCATCACTATGTGACATAAGCATTCTTTCAATATAATTTTTCTTCACAGCTTGGCTGATCTTTGATATGGAAAGAGAATATAAGAGAAAATACAGAATACAGAATGTACTGTTCAAAAGACTTAAGGTTAAACTAAAATGGAAGCCCATGCAAAGTAGTTAAAAAAAGAATTATAGCATGGATTACTCAAGTCAAATTAGGAAGGATTAAGGAAGTTAGTGACAAAGTTTAGGAAGGTGTGCAAGAGGAGGAAGTTGAAGGATGTGGGTAAAGAAAGGTGATGAGATGTGCATGAGGAAAGGATGGCAGCAAATTGGAAATGAGTATTAACAGAGACAGGCTGGAGGAAGTGGCTAGCTTTAGATACTTGGGGACGCATGTGGTGGGAAAGGGAGGAGTGGAACTAGAGGTAGAATGTAGTTTGAGAGATGCAAGTAAATGCCTTGGGGGATTAAAAAGTGTAATGAGAAATAGATATTTTGGAATGGACACTAAGAGGATATTGTATGAAGGGGTGATTGTGCCAACCGCACTGTATGGGGCAGAAACATGAAACATAAGAGAGAAAACATTTAAATGCATTTGAGATGAAATGTTTGCAAAGTATGTTTGGGGTTACTAGGTTGGAGAGAGTGAGAAATGAGGAGGAAAGCGAGAATGAAAAAAGAGTTAGGAGATACGGATAATGAAAGAATAATGGGACGGTTTGGAAACATGAAAAGAATGAGTGAAGAAAGATTAGTAAAAGAAGTGTGGAAAGCAGAGGTGGATGGAGTGAACAAGAGGGGTGACTGAGGAAGAGATAGATGAATGTGCTGAAAGGGGTGTTGAGAAAGAGGGGGATGTCTGTTGAGGAAGGAAGGGAGAAGACAGAAGATAGGGGTGAGTGGAGAATGGTTGTGTATGGATGATGCTGTGATGGATGCATGGATGGGAGTGGGTGGGGGATGAGGGGATTAGGGAGTGGTTATGTGTGAAAGAAATTTTGATGCAGCCTGAAGGAATTTCTCTCCGTCCACTCTTCTTCTGGATGAGGAGACAGAGAAAGGTGTTTGCCGATTAAATGAAGCAGTCTTGCTATGGATGTGCTGCATCTTTCTGCATTGGTTCTGACCCAGGGGAGTGGGCAAGATGCATGGATGACCCATCATCCAGGAGGAGCTAAGCAAAGATGGTGGGAGGGAGGGTGGTGAATGGGAGTAGAGTTGGTGGGGATGAAATAGGTGGGAGTGGAATTATGCCTTTTGACATTGGCTACTTCCCTTGTAAGGGAGAAAAAGTCCTTGGTATATGTATGTACAAAAGTCATAACTGAAGAAGGACAGAAGAAAAATTAAAAATGAAATAAAACCAAAGACCTAAACATGAAAACATAAAACACATGATCAGGGAACAAAAATGCAATTATTAGTTGCCAGTCAACTTAGATTAATCTTTTTCTATGAAACAAACACAACACAATCTCTGCAAACATGATTTGGTGGGCCAACATTGGCCCTAGTTTGGCGTATATCGGTAACAAATGGGCCAATCTAGGGCCAATGTTGGCCCACTAAATCATGTTTGTAGGGATATTTTGGTTTTCATGAACAAATTATACCTTTAACCACCTCTGCAAATAACCCTGATTAGATCTACAACCTGGTCTTAGTCATAAATAGAATACTGGTATTGTCTACACTAAATTCGCTACATACATAAATCTAATTTCAACTAGTACAAATATGATCAATAACAAACAAAATAAATATGGTGTATGAGAAGGTAACAAAAGCAGACAAACCATGGAAAGAAAGAAGTCTACATCAAATGTTGAAAGACTGACAATGTTTTACCCTGAGCGGGTTTTATCAATTCGCTGACAATGACAAATCTCACTCCTGTTATTTATCTTTAATCTAGACACCATTCCTCATATAGTGTTTCTGTCTTTCACAATTAACATAATTTACTCCAAGTATACAATTACATGTATTCATATGATGAATAACTAATAATTTTTCATATGACTTTGAAAAAGCCAAGTGATATCACACATTCAAATATTCAAGGGCACTTGATGGATCTACATCTGTGACTGTGTACAGTTTGTCATGACAAAAGTTATTTCATTCCAGAGATGGGTACCAAGGACATCATACTGATATGCTCGGAATGGTGCACTCCATCATTGTGGGGACATACTTCAATTTAGGGTAAAGCCAAATGATCTTGATCATCTACAAGGCAAACTCCAGGCTGAAATGCTTCAAGCTATCTCAATTAATCCCTTAAAGCAAGTACAATACCTTGTTGATATTTATCTTATCAAGGTTTAGTGCATGCACCAGACTGGGGGGATCAACCTCTGAAATGACCTAATGATTGCTATCTTATTGTGGCATTACACTAATTAACCAAGTAGTTGTAATTCTCACTTGTAGACTGACAACAGAAGTGCTACAGAGATATGGTCTTTTGAATATATTAACTAAAGACCAAATACTTTGTGAAGTTCAGCAGCAGCTAACCCATCACCTTTGTCCTACATGCTAGAAAAGCTATCTATAAAACAAATCTACATTTAATCTAAGAAACAAGTCATCACTACACTTGCAAGGAAAATGATCGCCATTCATGTTATGCACTCTTTAGGTATAACCAGACACTACAACATGCAAGGAAAACATCCAGAAGAAATTCACCAGAGCAGAGAGTGATAAAGGAGAGAGGCAAGATGTCAACAACAGCCACAAAGCATTAAATTTACCTCTTCAATTCAGTGTCATATGTCATAGATATGATTTTGATTATGGTTCTATTCAGTTGAAGGATAAAATTTAAAAAACAAAGATTGCTTCCCATAGTCTCAAGTTTCACCACCTTTGATGACGAGATTTTAAGTGATTTGAAGACTGAGGCTTCAGAACTTGAAGAACCCTACGCAACAACTTCACAGGATCCTTCAAGTTATATATTCAATGTGAAGACGTTTTGCGAAAATGTACTAAAACTTTGGATAATGGAGTATCCCAGTTATTTCAACTCGTAGAATGTTTCATATTTTTTTACTGTCTAATGTCAGGCGATGTTATTTGGCTGAGGAATGGTTACTGAAGTGAGGAGGCTAATGCGAGTGAAATGTTAAGAGTAATTACCCTAGATTTGTTACGTTACAATATTGACGTATTGTACTGTACGGATTTTGTTCTAGCTTATGTTATATGATTTAAGTTAATTGAGGGGTGCTCCTGAGATGCAGATTAATTTCGATCATCCAAAAGCCCATTTTATTTCAAACCTATCCTTTCAGTCATAAGAATAAGAAAAAAGGCACTTGCCAGAACAAAACCTGTAAAAGAAGTTATGAGGTAAAAAAAAAAAAAAATGATATAGTGTGAAGGACATATACTGCCATGAAAAAGGACTAGTGTTGTTCATATTTCATCTAGGTATGTGAGGACTATTGACAGGCAGCCTGCCTGTAAGTGGAGGTACTGCAAGACAGACATCAGCGATAATCATTTTCCTGCTGCTCTCTTCAAAATCTGTCAACACCCATACCTCCATCTAGAGATGCAGTCCTGAGGGGATGACTTTTGGTCTCTAGACCAGGCCCAAGATATTTTTCTATAAGTTTCCACTGCATTTCCTCCACCTTTTTACATATGGAGAGCTAACAACTAGTGACCGTTTCCTTCATCCTAATACTTTCAGCCAGTGACATGGAAACAGTTCTACATCAATACATCATAAACAACAGTCTGATATTTCTTCTCAGAAAGATCAATGAGAGGACCCAAAGACTGTTGCCAGCAATTGAAACTGCAGGTTTCCAGTTAGTTTGTCAATATATGTTTGGGTGCTCTGAACAGTTGTTCTGTAGTTGCTGTGCTGGGAAATTATAATTTGGTCGACCCAGAGAATCAGCGAGGACTCAAATAAATTTGGGATACAAGACACCACACCCCCCGACCTCCACCTGGAAGGGCAACCATGAGGGGCCAGGCATCTCCAGAACAGGCCCAGAGAGTCACTCAATATCCATGTATGCTGTATGCATTTATGAGTGATATAATCAAAGAGTAAACATTAGCAGCCTATTCACAAGTATAAAACTACGTGTTCATGAAAGTTTTAAAGACCTTTCCCAACAGTTTGCTTATAAATCTAATGCACCTACATAGGATAGAATATACGACACAAAAACATATTCAATGTTACAAAAATAAGGATAAAAAATATTTGTTTTGTGTGGACAAAAATAATTAAAAAGTGTATGTGTATATATGTATATGTATATATATATATATATATATATATATATATATATACACATATATATATATATATATATATATATATATATATACATATACATATGTATATATACACATACATATGTATACATATATACACACATACACACACACACATTTATATATATATATATATATATATATATATATATATATATATATATATATATATATATATATATATATGTATATATATGTATATATATATGCATGTGTATTTTCCTAGTTGTATTATACAGGAAGGGAGCTATGCTCGTGGTGACCCGTCTTTGTGTGTGTGTGTGAACATATTTTTACATCTTTAATTGTTCCTTTTGTTTAAGTATGAACGAAAATAAGTGTCAAGGAACTATACTGTTAAACTATTGCTGATTTCTACATCATTTGGCAAAATGTGCATGATTAGAGATTCTAAACTGTGAACAATGGGTTTCATCATATCTAACCCTTTGATTGGCATTAGGACTTTTAGTTTTTTACTCTGGATTGTCTTTAGTTCTAAGGAGTGCCCTTTGCCCATTAAAGGGTTAATAAGGCAACCAAGGTTAACAAAATGTTGAAATAAAGAAACCCTATGTGAGGAACATTTAGATTGATAAGAATTATTTGTCAATGTTTAAACACAACTTCTGTTCCTCTCAGGATATTCCTTTCTTCCAGCATTTGCCAAACTATTCTGTATTAACAGCATCATCTGAGTGCTTGGATTTTAAGTCAAAGCGTGTATAAAGCAGTAACATGTGCAGGAATACTGGCCCTAGTGAATGATTTCATGTTCGCACCTGTGTATGTGTGTGGTGGTCTGAAGAGCGGTGTTTATCGTCCTCACTAATCCTCGATAGCTCTGGGCCTCCTCCTCCCACTCCTCCACTTCCTACTCCACCTCCAGACTGCCGTCGGGATTTGTCTCCAGTGAGACTCCCCACCACCACACCGTTGCCCACCTCCTGCACAGGTGTAACAGCTGTCTCATCTGGGCCATGCGATGTGGGCGACATGAGCTGTTGGTGATGTGGTAACAAGATGTTTATGAATTGCTGTCAACTTTTGATAGAAATTTTATAAATTGGTGCATTAAGGATTTTACTAGTCATGGAAGAAGCCAATTTCTTCAATTAATCTCACCTTCTTGTTTTCCTTTGTTAAGAGCTGAATAAATAAATACATTAAGAATTTTAGCTAGTCAGCTATTATGTAAAAGAACATCCAACTACTGATATAAAATGAGACCCCTCTTATTCTATTATGAAAATATTTCTCAAAATGTTGTGTGACAAGGTATCAGCTATGTGGTACAGACACTCCTGAATTAAATTATCTTCTTCAAGATAACATTTGCTAAAATTTACTTGATCAAGTTGAAACTATTTGTTACCCAGTACCTAAAAATCAACAGCAGTTTCATATGTTCAATCCAGTGTCTTCTCATATATCTATGGCATGTCCAAACTGAGAGGGTAACTCATCACATCTTTCCAACATATTACATTTCTAATTCCTTAAAATATTTATGGAAGACAAAGTCTTGTGAGTCAACAGCTAAAAATTTCTAGAACTTTATTATATCTTTGTATACAAAGAAATTCTAGATAATCTAATAAAATCCATGTGGATCAAATATGGCAGTAAGGATGTAAGAAATATGTTTGTCTTATGAGCAGATCTGTTCATATATTGGGAATAAAGAACAGTGATTTACTAGTCTAGGAATTAGATAATGGTGTTGGAATATCAACAATTATTCGTTAATGTTAAAAATACACAAGTCTAAGAGCTGAGTATCTCACAGGCTCTGATCCAAGAAAATTGAAATAGATTGTAGCTTACAGCTAATCAGAGGGACCACAGATTCTCTTTTAGTATATTTCATCATAATTCAATATCCATTGGACAAGCCTTGGGAGAAAGTAAGTTCTTAAACTGTACCAAGTTTTTCATTTGTAACTGTAATGTGGAAGGGAAAAGGAGTTCAATAATTCAATTTAACTCCAAATCAATTGTTAATTATGCAGGAAGGGGTTCAAAAACTTGGCTACTGATGCTAAAAAGAAAAGTCTTTGGAAAAGGTTGTTAAACTTTGAACTGTTTCATGTCAAAAGGAAGAGCTACAATGGATACTACTATTTTGAAATCAACCATGAATGATTTCCTTTTTTTCAACTTTTTTATAGGATAACTAAACCAATTCAATGACCAGTATCATTTAGTTTCTACATTAGTATAAGAAAACTGACTTTTAGAAGTAGAGAAAGAGGACTGAGAGGCACATGGACTAGTTTTCAAGCCTCTTTGTTTATTCTTGTACTTGGACATCACAAAGGTTCCATGAATAAATGCACACTGAAGGAATGTAATTCTACCTTCCAAATTTCATTTCTGGTGTACAGTAGTGACCAGAATGAAATTTCTCACAGTTTACTTCCAATAGTGCAAATATACCGAGTTACAAGACACTGTTGCAAAAATTATAATGAAACTGGGAAGATTTAAAAATTTTCAGTAACATTCTAAAAAGAACAAGAAAGATGGCCTTCTATATTTTTGGGGAAGTTTCTACAGACTTGAATTTTTGGGGCTATTCAGACCCTGATATTTTTTTCATATCCAAGATAAAAGTAATTGGTGTTACATGAAGAAATAATCTATATGTCCTAGCTCTCATTTCCAGCAATATCCAAAGGCTTTTTCTTTTTATGGTTAAGTCAAGCAGGAGAGAAATTCCTGTTAGTAGTTTTCATAAACCAATTGTGTTTTATAAATGCTTTCGCTACGACTATGAAATGGCACTGCCAACAATCACGAGGCAAACATGGGAAAGGTGTTTATTCAAAGTTGTTGCTCATGAGTCTACCACTATTTCTTTAACTTTAGATGCCATTCCAAACCACAGGATTTAGTTCTAGAAACTAGGGAGGTTTACTAGAGTCATTCCAATGCCTTCACTAGCTGAAAATACTTACAGTAAGTCTCTGTTTGTGCTCAGGACTCTGGAGGTTGTCCACTTTGAGCTCATTGTCTGTTTCCTCAGAGTCATCAAACTGGGATTTCCATTGAGAGGCAAGTGTGATACCACCACCACCGCCCTTGGTTGCTGGCTGAGAAACATTGTCGTCATCAGCCAGAGCAAACTGGGTGATGGACAAGTCTCGGTGGCCAAGGTACTTTGCCCGCTGCACTGGGTGGAACCTAAGAATGGGTAAGGACAACATTAGGGAGACTCTTCCAGCATTGGAACATATCAAGAACACCTTATTAATCAACAAGAGCCTATAGATTAATGGCAGCCTATGAATCAGTAACAACTGTCCTCTTGTGAACTTATCATAACCTATGATGACTCCAAATAAAAATTACCTCAGAAGAGAATATATGCATACGTTCAAATTTCTCAACAAAACTGAAGAATGATAATGAAATAACAAGAAAAACATTAAAATACACATATACTGATATGACAAAGAACTAATTGATTCATAGTGCAATATTCTTATGCTATCCAGCAGTGCTTCCAAATTGATACAGTTGCAAAAGGATAACCAAATTCTGGGTTATATCAAATAGAGCAGTGCTAAACTGGCACATCTTCTCCCATAAGAGAAGAACTTGTAAAGCGTTTCGGACGAAGAGCGCATACTGTATACATGATGCACCTCTACCTGCAAGAGGTCTTCAGGTTTTACCAACAGGACACAATTACCTCCACCACAGGTTTCGGCTCCTGAAGGGTCAACCTTTCTAGTGAAGGTCATGTGAGCATGCAAATGCACCATTCAATAATGCATCTAGCAACTCAAACTGCTCACTCCTAAATGAGGTACTTAACATTTAATTTCTTTACCATGCATACAGAGACTACATTCACGCCATTGCAATGCTGTATTCATATAGAGAAAAATAAAAACAAAAATATCAACAGTACCATGGGTGATGAAAATAACCCATAAATGTGGTGGAACTTTTAAGAAATACACAGATAATGAGCAGTAAAGCATCTTGGGAGAATTTCTTTTATATAAGTACATGTATGTACATATACTGTACAATTACAAATAAAACACATATATATATCCAAATATGTATCAAAGTATACACACACAATAACACTATATATATATATATATATATATATATATATATATATATATATATTTATATATATATATATATATACATATACACATACAGTATATATATATGAGAGAAATTTTTTAGTGACAGCGACATTAATGTGATAATTTCTATGGCAGTTGCATGTAGGATTCGAACCCACTCCTTCAGCCACCGGTAAGATAACCTTCACAAAGCCTTTATCTGCTCTGTGGCTGAGCAGATAAAGGCATTGTGAAGGTTATCTTATGGGCGGCTGAAGCTGCAAAGGGTTCGAATCCTACATGTGACTGTCAAAAAGTATCAGATATATATATATATATATACTGTATATATATATATATATATATATATATATATATATATATATATATATATGTGTGTGTGTGTGTGAATATGCATATACACATGGATACATATTGCCACTTACTCCACAGCATTCGCTCCTAAGAAAGAAGGGTACTCCACTCAAGATAAGGAGCTCCTGGGGGCCTAAACCAATGAGAATAAAGGGAAAGACAGAAGCAGATCCCATCCCAACAAACAGACAATGCCAGGTACAAAACTAACAAGTTCTAAATGCTATTATTAATCCCATTTCTCCCTGCAGGAGGTCTTCAGATCTTACCAATAGTACATAATTACCTCAACCACAACCACACTAATACATCACAGATGTCAGTCTAACATTTCTTCCAGAAGAGATCTACAGGAGAACCAAAGGACCATTAACAACCTCTGTGGGAATGCAGATTCTCAGTCAATGAAATTCAGTGGAATGATTATTCTTACTGAATCTACAGTCACAAGTATCTGCCACCTATTTCTTCTCTAGCTACCTCACCTCTATCAACTTCATACTTCCTCTACTCTGTTTTTTCACCCCATAAATTTAATTTCCTCCACCATTACTACATGGTCCAATATTGCTCCAACCAATCTTTTAAGCACACCTAAGTCTAGTAATTTTTCTCTAGTTTTTCCACCAAAATATACTCATGCAGTACTTTAGAACTTCCATCCTTGTTTACTTCTATTTTCTTCTCAAATCCACTGTCAAATGTGTTTAAGCACACAAAAGCAATATCTACTGTCTATTATATTTTTCCATGTTATCTACTCAAAATCTACTAATCTCCCCACCACCATTCAGTTACCTGTTTTCACACTCATGTCTCCTGCCACCACTGTCATTTTGTCTTTCTTTTTAACCTCTAAATTTACACTTACCCTATTCCAGCTCTCCCACACTTTCTTGTTTTTTTCTTATCCCAGTCCATACACACCCACTATCACTTTACAACTAGGGACTAACCCTTTTTGTTCACACAATTCTTTCTCCCTTGTATTCATAGTCATTTATACCTCCCCACATTTCCTCAATCATTTCCATGCTTCTTCTCAGGATAAGAACATGGAATACAGATATCAAATACCAGTGAATATTCAAGAGGGTTCATACTGCTATCAGCTGCATATCCACAGAAAAATGCTCTTTGAACAGGTTAGTATTCATAGTCATTTATACCTCCCCACATTTCCTCAGTCATTTCCATGCTTCTTCTCAGGATAAGAACATGGAATACAGATATCAAATACCAGTGAATATTCAAGGGGGTTCATAATGCTATCAGCTGCATATCCACAGAAAAAAGCTCCTTGAACAGGTTAGAACTTGTGAATATTACACTCTTTTGAATTTAAGCTTGGTTGTACTCTCATCTACCTTATGCAATATTCATCTTTCACACTGCTGGTGTCTCTACCCATCAGGGTAAATTCAACAACTAGTCCTAGAGTGAAGATAAATTTTCCAAACCCTATGAGATGTGCATGTGCATACTCGTACATATACATGTACATAAATGCACACTTATATATATATATATATATATATATATATATATATATATATATATATATATATATATATGTATATACATACATACACACATACATATGTCTGATCAAGTGAAATTACAAGTTCTGTGTTACAGTTTCTTTTACAAATTTTCTTTGAGTCTAATTCTCTGCCTAGCAACTTTAAGAAATTCACCAATTATTTCTACATTAGGCATAGCATATCATGTGATAAAGAGTAAAATATGAACTGTGTCCACATATTTAACAAACCTAAAGCATGTTTCCCACATGCCCCCATTCTTCTTCAAAAGTTAAAGAAATTTTTGTATTTTAGGATGGATACTAGAATTTTATACATTGAGGCATAATAATAAGGATATGATGCTCAGCATAAAAGAAACCATCTAAAAAGAAATGATTCCTATAGGAATTTTACTGCAGCTGGGTAGCCCACAATTTGAAGATCTGCTTGTATATTAAGACTGGGCAACATTTTCTAGATAATTAAAAGCCTCCAGTTTCAACAATCTGTATCAATCAATCATGATTTCTGTTACTCATACACGCCTTTCTAGTTACAAAATTTGTGTTTATCTTTGTAGTGATTCTTTATTCACTCCTTTAGGTCTGACCATGAATCATCAGAGAAGGCGTTGTTTATATCAGGGACCATTTTCATCCAGAAAAGGTCACCCAGTCTTAATATGCAAACTGAGAATACCCAAGCTCAATTCAGCTGCAAGAAAATACCTACAGGAACTATCTCCTTTTTTATACTTTCTTGAGTTTCTAATCATAATACAGAGTGCCTGGACTTTATTCACACCCCAATATCTTAGTATATCCACTTCAGTGTAAATATTTCCTCAATCTCTCAACAAGCATTAAGACATGTGAACAATTCATCTTAGGCAAGGAAAATACATGGATACTTGTTCATATCTTACTTTGTACTCTGATAAGACTATCATGATTTGTGTAGAAAAAAAATTGGTGGACTTCCTGAAGTTCTTAAATGGATCATAAGACTTCAAACAGTGGAAAAGAAATAGCAACATAGACCTTGCTATTTTATATATATATATATATACACATATACATATATATGTATATTCATAAAAGTGGGCAATAATTCTTCTTTTGTACATGTTGAGTCAAATTTGACCGCAGTTTGGGCTAGAATCAACATCTTGTTGATAGTTCCAAGTTTTTTACACAACAAGGAGTTGATTTTAGCCCAAGCTGCAGTCAAATTTAACTCAACACACACACACATATATACATATATATATATACATATATATATATATATATATATATATATATATATATATATATATCTATATATATATATATATATATATATATATATATATATATATATATGCATGGCTACCCCCAGTGTAAGGGGGAAAAAGCCTTTGGTATATGCATGTATATACACATTATACACACACACATATATATATATATATATATATATATATATCTTTATATATGTTTATATATAAATATATATATATATATATATATATATATATACATATATATATACAATTCTCATGCAGCAAAGTTTTAAATGATTAATTAATTAATGATTAACACTATGATACCCATGCTCACATCCTAGTATACTTAAGCATTCACACCTACCAAAACAATTACGCAAACAAGGCTGGGGTCAATTACTTATTTATACTTAAACTACGTAATTAAATTTGGTCTCATTATTATCAACTGTACAAAGTCTTTGTTTTTGGCTAATAACTTCACATGAAATTTCTATTTATTTCTAAATATATGATTCTTTTATATCTTCTTGGCAAAATTCAAATTGCCTGTGATGGTTACCATGAATCAAATGAAGATGGCAAGAAGGTTTTATGATTATTATACATAAATTCAATTATTTATGGCTTTTGTATTGATCAAAGTCAGCAATGCAAAACAAAATTCATATGCATTTTCATTCAAACATGAAATTTTCAGTGGGTCATGTCCATATATATATTCTGCACCATGAATATTGGTTCCCACTGCAGTTGGATGTGTATTTGACCCCATCCCAGTTGTAAACAACCAGAGTGGGTGGTGTAGATGGAAAGGTTAAAGGAAAATGCACAATATAAGCAGGGAGAAAGCACAGGTTCTCCCGCTTATCAATGTCACACGTGTGGTACTGGTGATGATACTGGATAGCGTGAGAGCAACTCAGAGCATGAGGACATTACATTCTTCTCCTCACCTTGCCACCAATCCGTGGGTCCTGGAGGAGCCGGGCAAGTCAAAGAACAAGGTATGAATAGGATGAAGAATAAACATTAACAATGGCCGGATGTCCTCGCCCCATATTAACTGGGGCCAAAAGCCCTTACCCCATGTTAACAGGGGCCAGAAATCCTTTCCCACTAATAAAAGGGACCTGTAGTCCTTGCCCCTTGGTCCTGTCTGCCTCGACTTTACCATCCTACTTTGTGGCTTAACTTTAGACCTTAACATTAAGTAACATGTATCAAAGAAACCAAAATGTGTTTTGAGGATCAACTGTGTCTGCATGATTAGTAAGAGGCCGATTACCTAGATGAGTGTTAGACTACATGAACATTTGAACACTAACAACAGCAACTACTGTGGGTGCCTGTGTGACAGGTGGAGGTACTAAGTAGTACACACCTCTTATGGTGGGTCCTCCGGTGGGGTGTCTGATCTCGGGTGTGGGTGTGGTCTCCTTCTCGCTCCGTGGGTGGTGTGGAGCCTCCAGGGGACACTCCACCCATCGTCTGCTCTGCTCGTGCTAACCGGCCTCCATCTTGATAACTGACATAACTTCCATCCTGTGTAAAATAAGTATTTTCTTTTTTTACAAAAGCAATACATTCTTTTAACAATGCAAATGGGTTCTCCAGCACATTAACACATTCTTCTTTTAGCTCATCCTTTTCCATTTATCACTGCTAGGTTATCTAAATCATTAATCTATGTGAAGGATGGGACTATTTTCCTCACCGTTTCTACAACAAAATATTTCTCTAATGATTACATGGCTAAAAGAATTTTTGTCATAATATTTTACACTTTCACTACACTATCTTAACAATGTTGATAAAAATCTTGTTTCAAATTTACTATATTTGTGATATAGCTAGCAGGATATTTGATGCTTACAGAACACAAAAATCAAAACAAAAAAGTGCCATTTAAATAATTTTCAGCAAAGCTTAGCCACACCCAGGGCCTTGACATGGGTCGGGGTGCATATGTCCTGGGGCGGCACACTTAGAGGGTTGGCAATTCTAGTCTGGACATGCTGTCCACAAGGCTGACAAAATAACTATAATAACAAAAAGATCAAATGAATTTTGCATTAGAATCAACAGAATATGAAATATTTTCCCCCTTATCCTTTCTGCAATAGGGACACTGAATAACATTTTTAAAAATCTATTTAATTATTTTATAAGTAAATAGCTATAATAGGCAGTAAGGAATGGTGGAGATGGAAAGTGGTCATGGGGGAAGTGGGGTTGGGGGGCATCACTGAAAACTTTGCCCCTGGGCTCTGGCCACAACAGATGGTACTGAGAGCTTGGCGTGACACCACTTTTGCTGTAGTTACCCTCACATGAGGAAAGAGAGTGGCAAAAGTATGACAAAAAGTAAATAATAAAACCCACCTGGTCATCACGTTTGCTATGTGGCTCAGCATTCATGTCCACGTCATCCACAGCTGTCTCGACAGATGACAGACGGAGTACAGCCAATGGTTTCCGATTCCTGTTGTCTTCTGTCTGACCTCTGCAAAGAAGTGGATGATGATATCAGTGCTGACCTTGACAAAGGTCATGGCATCCAGCCACCCTAGTTCTCCTCACCCTTGTAACTTCCTAATCCTTTTACCTACTAAACTAGTTTTCCTACAAATCCTGATACTACTCTCCTTAGAGACACATTCTTCCTTCCTTTGGGTCCTAACACAGGCCTCATTAAAAATCCAGTCCTACCCTCCCTTGGATCCCAGTTTTAGTTTTCCTCTGACTCCAGTCTTCACCTGCCTCAGAGTCTAATTCTAGCCTTTCTTGAACCCCACTATTAGCTTCCATCAAACCCTAGTCTTACTCATGTTTGGATCCCAGTCCCAGTCCCTCTAGAATTCCTGGTCTAATATCCCTCAGAACCCTGCCTAGCCTCACTAAAACCACAGTCCTAGCCTTCCTTGAATCCACCTCAGCATCACTATGACCTAAATCTTAGCTTCCCTTCAGTCTACCATTACAAAGACCCCTGGTTAGACTTGCACTACATATTTCTCCAGGCCTGGATTTTGTATATCTCTATCTGACTTCAACGTCACCTCATTCCTTGTCCCTTTGTACAACAGTACAAGTCTTCCCTGAATTTTTCTAACCTTCATATAATCTTGATCAATATCTACCCATAAGTCTTGTCCTAGACTATGGTAAATAAATCTACTGGTCTTATTCTGGATAGTTTCAGATGATTTCATTCATTGTGGGTAGGGGTCACTGACTACAGAATTAAAACTATCTTGATTAGCTTCTACTGAGTAGCATACTTTATATACATTGTACCGTCGCAGCCAGAAGATTTTACTTCTCTAGGGGCCACCATCAGACTTCCCTCCCTTATACCTTAGTTCTATGCATTTATTCAGCTCATACTGGTTTACTAATCTCAGTTTAAGATCCACAGTACAGTATTTATATTCTGACACCCAAAATTTTCAATGAATCAGTGTAATAATTAGTATAATGTTCTTTACTATTTTCAATGCGGATTGTGAGATTCATAGTTTTTTAGTCTGGCTATCCATGGATATCTGAAAGCTGGAACACCTGTACTTTATGACAAGTCATAATTCCTAGGTACTTTTATAGGTACAACCTCAAATCCACACAAGACTTACTTCCTGCCTGATTTCATCACTAGGTTGTAGCCTGCTACTGACACTTCATTTCCTAGCACTGACATAGCCATTATGACAATGATCCCCAATTGAAGGGATTCTGGACCTCCCATAGAGAACCACCACACGAAGAGGATTCCAAAGCAACAGTGATTGAGTGATAAATGATAATTATCTATTGACTAATGGTCTTCTCTTGCATTAACATTACCAATACTTCTGTCTCTCATTGCCATTCTAAATACCCAGTCCTGCATGTTGGTAGTTTTTAATTTCTCCCATTTTTTTTTTATTCTTTTATTCCCATTATTCTACCTTTGCTGACCCTCATGTTGTTACATTCTTCTCTTCTTCAACTTCCTGATTCTCTTCTTGCTTTCCTTTCCCTTCCTAGTCCTAATAGTTCTATCATCTCCTACACATATTTTGTACTTGTTATATCTTTAACATTCTCAGTACTTTGGATAGCCTATATTTGACTATCCTCTATAGTAGTAAAGTTCCTCTGATTTCAATTAAATCATATGATGACAGGCAGAGGTAGATTTCCCTACAATTAATTGAAGCAATCTAATGATAGCAAAAAATATATACATAACTTTTGATATGGGATTAATTCAACACAGACATAGCCAATTACAGGGCTAGGATCCCCTCCCACATAGTTGAATGAAACCAGTGGAAACAACCAGAAAATATCTGTACTAACTATACAGTCTGAGAGAAGACTGGCTTTCCTATGGAGCCTGGTAGAAGTGATGCAAAGTTAACAGAACTATCAACATGTTATCATGGATATCAACACTATCCACTAGGATACATATCAAACCTTTGGTTATGAGATGGCCCTTCCTTAAATTTAAAATTTTTCAAGATTTCCACAATTAACTACTAATTAGTTATGTCAGTAAAAGATACAAGTCATGATGCATAGCTCAAATATTCCATTTCTAGCTCAACAGCACTCATTTCATTTTGTGAGAAGGGGAATCCATAATCAAAGAAGGTTTAATAATGTTACTATGGAAAGAGAGAGAATACTATAAACACTATCATCAACAAGAAACTATGAGTAGGGTACTACTCTCACTAACAAAGGGTTGGCGATTTCTTTTGTTTAATTGGTAAACTGAACAAAGTAAATTTGCATTTCTTTTTCTTTTTGCTATTTTAACTTTCAATTTCTGTATACTTCATATTTCAATTCTAAATGAGGTTTAGTTTTATATTTTCAAATGTCTTCAGTTTGATAAAAGTTCCTGTATTGTCAGAATATTGATATTGTGTAAATAGTTTCCAAAGACTACTATGTTCTCTAAAATAACTATTTTTCATTATTTCTGTAAACCAGTAGTAATGCAGTACGAATTAATGCTAAAAAATATACCACTCTTGTGGTGAATTACTGATTTCATAAAAAGAATACATCAAACATCAAACCAACCCTACTAACAAGTAGTCTGATTCATTTCCTGACATACTAAAGCCAACTGTATCTATAACAAGTTCCATGGTCATACACATAACATTTATGAAAACACATACAAGCACCAGTACTCATAAAGTAGCACAGACATTGGTGAACTTTAACTGAGTCATCTGTTTGTATGTTTATATAGTAGCATCATGTTATGAATGACCATTTTAATGGTGTAACAAGCTAATGCCAGACTGTTAATGCTGTATTAGTGCTATGTAAGTACACATATAGATACCATATCACACTCAAGAAACCAACTATAATACCATTCTGAAGGTTAGTAACTATCTTCTGGGTCAATAGTTAGTGGAATTACTAAAGTACCCTAATGCTGATAACTAAACAGAAAACTAAATATAAACTACTTTACTATATGTTAACAAATAACCATACAGCTAGAACTTCGCCTATTGTTTACAAAAGTACTATTGTTCCTATTGGCTTGGAAGTGGGGAAATACAAATTTTACCACCAAGCAAGGATAC
This sequence comes from Oratosquilla oratoria, assembly GCF_046742065.1. Taxonomy (NCBI): domain Eukaryota; kingdom Metazoa; phylum Arthropoda; class Malacostraca; order Stomatopoda; family Squillidae; genus Oratosquilla; species Oratosquilla oratoria. The sequence goes on along the minus strand of NC_134793.1, from coordinate 35,757,702 downwards.
CTAAGAACATTGGCAAGAAGAAGAATTGAAACACACACAGATATTACGGACATATATAGCTACATAATCCATCACTAAAGATATCCATATACCCTACAAGTCGAGTTTTAATACAAAACACATTTATACAAACATGGAGACTGTGTTGGGAAAAAAAGGAAGATAACCAGTAAGAAAATGACTAAGTATTATGAGCTTTTGAAAAGATGTACCATAGTAAGATATGAATGTATACAATAAAGATAGGGTTGCATGTGGGGAGTGTAATGTTTCCAAAGTTGTTTAATGTTTATATGTATGCTGTATTACAAAGAAGGCAAATGTGAGGAGATATCAAGAAATGACACATATATGAAGAAGAGAAGACTGAGATACATATAGATGATAGTAAGTTTAGAATGCAAAAAATTGCAGAACCCTGAAGAGAGATCTGTGGGAGAAGAAAGATGAAAGTGAATGCTCATGAGTGATAGGTCATGCGCATGAGAGAGGATCATAGAAAAAAAAAGAGAAAAGTGAAGACAAGTCTCAGCCATAAGCTGTGGGAGAATGTACAGGCACCTCTGAGGGGATGTGCCAAGGAGAACAGCAGAAGCAATAAGGTAGAATGTGAGGAGGTAATCAAGTCAGCAACCAGCAAGGATGTTAGCAAGTATCATTAAGCTAAATTTGCTGTAAGGGTGTGAGATATGGACACCATGAATTACTTAGAAGCAAAACAATGGCGACAGTGGAAATGTGTTGCTTGTCAAATATGTATGAACTGAATAGGTCATATTAGGAGGTGCTGTGGAAGTGAGGTTAGTATTTGCTGTGGAAAAGGTAAAGCCCTGTTAAGAAGGTCAGATCATGTGAGGAAAATGTAAAGAGGAAGTGTGACAAAAATAGATTATTTGTCAAATATAAACATGTGTGGGTCATTCAAGAAGTTCATGGGTGGGTATATGATAATAACTGTAGACTCAAGTTTCACTGTGTGGAAACTTGTGGCCCTACAGTAACTAGCAACAGTCACTGGACTCTCCCAAAGGCCTCATTGGGAAGAAATCTTGGACTGTTCTCTGTGTTGTTTTAGTGTGAGACAGTTTCTATGTTACTGGGTTGTAGTAACAGGAGGGAAGCAGTTACCAGTTATCAGCTCTCCTTGTGTCAAAAATGTGAAGGAAATTCAGAGGGAGATGAGGATGTTCACAGGTTTTGATGATGGATGGCAGAGAGACGAGACCCTCTGACATTCATCTTATAAGGTCACCACATGGAGTTACCTATCACTGGTCCCTCATGGGTTAAAGGTGAAAAATGGAGATTGGGTGCAGAACAGGAGTGAATGGTAAAAGAGGTGTGAGGATATTACCAAATTACAGTGCTGTAAATATGCAGCGCACACGCCTTTCGGAAAGGATGAGAGGTTCAGGTAGACAAAAGGTGTTCCTGGTAATGGATACGATACCATAAAGGATTACTCGGTGATGCTCAAGAAGGTAAAGGTGCTGGGTTGGGAGCTTACGGTACATACTGTTTCCTTATCGCTGGTGTAAAGTATATTTACATGTGTGTTTTGCTAGATACACACATACATACATACATATATATATACATATATATATATATATATATATATATATTTTATATATATGTATATATACATGTGTGTGTGTGTGTTTGTGTGTGTGTGTGGTGTGTATGTGTATGTAATTCACAAGGACCTATGACCACGAGTTAGACTCGTGATCGGGAGCTATTACCCTTCGGGAAGAGAGCTGAAAGCTCATATATGGCCCAATCTACGGGTAATGGTGTGTCCTTATGCACACACGAGCACACACGCACGCACGCACACACACACACACGCACGCACACACACACACACACACACACACACACACACACACACACACACACACACACGCAAACAAACACACACACACACATACACGCACGTCATCAAACCCTTGCCCAACAGAGTGCGGTGCAGGCTTGCAGTGTTGTGATGCTTTTCAGCCCTGGGCGGGGACTGAACACAGACCGCTGAGTTAGTAGGTGAGCGCGGTACCACTACACCAGCAAGTGTGTGTATGTATGTATGTATGTATGTATGTATACATGTATATATATATATATATATATATATATATATATACATATATATATATATATATATATATATATATATATATATATATGTGTGTGTGTGTGTGTGTGTGTGTGTGTGTGTGTGTGTGTGTGTGTGTGTGTGTGTGTGTGTGTGTGTGTGTGTGTGTGTGTGTGTGTGTCTGTGTGTCTGTCTAGAGGGAATGGTGAGATAGTGACAAAGAAACAGATGGTGAGTAATAGAGAGAGATAAAGAGAAGGGAGAATGAGTGTGTGCGTGCGCGAGTGCACAAGAAAGAAATAGAGAGAGAGAGAGAGAGAGAGAGAGAGAGAGAGAGAGAGAGAGAGAGAAAACGTTACGGGGAAAAAAGAGGGAGAAGGTTGGAAAAAAGAGATGGACAGAGGGCGAAAGAGACTACAGAGAAAAGGTGTGTGTGTGTGTGTGTGTGTGTGTGTGTGTGTGTGTGTGTGTGTGTGTGTGTGTGTGTGTGTGTGTGTGTGTGTGTGTGTGTGTATGTGTGTGTGTGAGTGCGCGCGCGCGCGCGTGCGTGCCTGGATTAGTGTGTACCTGTGTGTGCGTGAAGGTGAGCAGTGTGTGCGCGTTTGTGTGTGCGTGTGTTTCCATATATACCCTCGTGCCTATGTGCGTGCAGATGTAAGTACATACACATGTACATCTGTGAATGGATATGGATATGCATGTCCAAGTTACAAAGCTGATGAATAACTTTGCAGTGATGAACCACATACAAGTTATACTGAGGTGCGAAAGAAGCTACATAGTTATAACTGAGCAACAGTGTCCACGCAATAACCACGACATGCTGTGCTGTCTATTCAGCATGAAAACATGCTGTGTTATCAAAGTCAGCATGATACATGCTGTGTTAGTATTTGCACTCTGGTATAGCGGTAGTAGTAGTAGTAGTTACAATAGTAGTAGTAGTAGTAGTAGTAGATGATGCAGGAATCATAGCCAAATTATGTTGCGAAAGCTGTGAATGCATGTGAGAAAGTCACACATGCTGCATTTTATTAATGGTATGGGATGCGACAGGTCGGAGGCTCAGCAGGGGGTGGTGGTGGTGGTAGTGATGGTGGTGGTGGTGGTGGGGAGGTAGGGGCGTTCTTTGATTTTTTTTTTTTTTTCACCTGTGTTGACCGTGGCCCTGCCGAGACGCCATGACAGCGTCTCCCTCCCAGTCTGTGGAGCATTCGAGCCGTCCTTCTTTCTCCTTGTCCTTCTCGCCGCAACCCTCTCCATCCTTCTCGGCTGTGAACTCATCCACCTGCAAACAGGGGCGGCGGTCAGGGGGGTTTCTGTCTGGCAGTAGGCGCGGCGAACGCCCGTTACTGTACTCAAATAACCACACTTAAGTCATGGGTAAGGAACGCGGGTCTGTAGGGAGCGTATGCTCTGCTTTGCTCTCACCTTCCTCTTCTTGGGCGAAAGCTGGACCTGGTTCGAGTCCTTCTCATTGTTTAGGATGATGTTGGCGTTCACGTTGTTGTCGTTCAGGACGCGTTCCTTGTTCTCCGCCTGCTGAGGGGGCAAACTGTCGTTAGACAGGCTGCCTTTCGTTTATGACGTTGTGAGTGACATTAGACCTACAGCGCACGAACTCGCGTGCGCGCACACGCACACACACGCACACACACACACACACACACACATACACACACACATACACACACATGCACTTTTAGGGACTCATAAACACAAGCGTTCTTTCTTTTGCTCTTTCTGTTTGTTTGTCTCATGCACAAAACCAGAAAGAAAAAATGCATACACATGTATGTCTACGCCTACGTGCACTAGCTTCTACATATACACACACACACACACACACACACACACACACACACACACACGCACGCACGCACGCACACACAGACAAAAACACGCACACATGCATACACAAACACAGACACACACGCACACATGCGCACACACAATATACACACGCATGCACACATGCATACACACATACACACACGCATGCACACACACACATATACGCATGCATACATACACGCATGCACACACAAACACACACACACGCGCGCGCGTGCGCGCGCATATACTCATGCACACACACATACACTCACGCATGCACACATGCATAAACACATACACACACGCATGCACACACGCACACACATACACACACGCATGCACACACGCACACACACATGCACACATGCATACACGCATACACACACGCATGCACATACGCATACACGCATACACACACGCATGCACACATGTATACACACACGCATGCACACACGCATACACACACGCATGCACACACGCACACATATACACACACGCATGCACGCACGCACACGATCCTACAAACACACAGCAACACAACGCACCTGGTTGATGTTCGGCTGAGGTTGGTGAATCACAGTTTCCCGTCTGCGCCTTCTGCGTGCGTCATGGTCGTGGTCCTGCGCTTGTGGTGCCTCCACGTTCTCTTGGTTGTCAACAGACCCCAGGACGTTGTCGTCGAGCATGTTATCGGTGACGCCGCCTCCGCCGTAGACCAGACGGCTGCGGGGAAGGGGAGGGGGGGTAGGAGTTACTTGCACGTTCTTCCTTGGTCTTCTGCTGAAGAAGATCTCATCGAACTCACCCACAGCCAATTCTGATTGGGCTACAAAGTCAGCCAGTTTTGGGCTACTGATGGTAGCCTATGTGTAGGGCAGCCTCTGTCAGGCTTCTTGTCCTGGCAAAAAGCGCTGAGTAAGCCTTTTTTGGTTTTTATTCCAGCATTCACTGCTCGGCACAGCAAGGCTACATGATCAACGCGATACATGTGTCATCCTTCGTCATCGCTTCACGAAGACCTTTGTGTGTGCTTGCCAAAGACAACCTTCGTCTCCGTTGCCCAACAATGTAATATTTGTTTCACCTCGTTCTGGAGGCCATGCTCTGTGTGTGTGTGTTTTTATTTTTCATCTCACTGTGTGGGAGATATTTTTTCATAAGCTGTGGTTTGTTTCCTCTACACATACCAAGATCTCATACGGTCATATAACCGTTACTGTGTCGTTGCTGAAACAGCAAACCTTTATCACACAGGCAAACGTAATACATATAAGTTTTACAGTCTTATTGCTAAGAAAATATGCAGACTTTCATCACATATCCGAACGCAATATCTTATATGAACATGACTGTCTAATTGATAAAGAAAAAAAAAACAGGCCTTCCGTCACATATTCAATATCTATACAGAAGTGTTACTGTCTTATTTCTAAATAAATATGCAGACTTTCATCACATATCAGAACGCAATATTTTATATGAGTATGACTGTCTGATTGGTAAAGAAAAAAAAACAGGCCTTCCGTCAC
>NC_134793.1:35689745-35747245 GCF_046742065.1 Oratosquilla oratoria | reverse complement strand
GAAGAGAAAGACTATAGAAATAACGAAGTAAAGAGAATAAATATATAACTATTCCGAGCTCCAACGGGATAACGATCCTAAAAAACTATTTCCATAAATGAAGTTTCAATATCACCACGTCATTGAGAAGTATCATCGGTGATATGTTAAAAGATAAACAAGAAAATGAAAATAATAATAATAATAGTGTAACGTGTCAAATTTAGTACGGTCGCTGTCACAGGACATACACTGGTGAATCTGGATGTGGTATATCAAGAAGAATTACGGAATACAAAGGAGACTTGAAACACAATGGGCATTGATTGCAAGGGTCAACCACATGGATCTGTATTCGCATTTGATCATTTTACTCTCGATGTGAACTGCATAGCTTATACACTCCCCGGGGTCTCGATCGACTGAGACGCCATTCAGGCCAGGGTCCACCCATTCCTCAGTTGAATAAGATCGTCTGTCTGTGACAGCAAAACATAAAATGTCTCCATGTTATCAAATTCCAAGTATGCGAAACCTGTGGGTTTACAACCATGATTAGAGGAAGACAAGAAACAATATGGTAGTTCATTATAAGAGCAAAAACACACACACACACACACATGTACACGAGTATAGCCAAGTACTCAAATATATATGAGTATAACAAAGGACTCTGATATACTGACGGCATAATCTGGCTTGTCGTAGTAGTCAAGATTCTGAATATGTTCGAGGTACTGCTTGAAGTCGGAGGGCAAGTGTTTGATGAGTAACCGATGGTCGTACTTCTCTTTCATGAGCCCAACCTGAAAACAAAAGAAAATAATGCTTGACGATTGAACATACATACATACATATTGCAGAAGAAATCACTTGAACGCGTGATACTAGTATGCAGACAAACCACTGGGAAAATGAAAAAGATGAGACCAAGCGCTTTCGTCTGAATAGACGAAAGCGCTCTGTCTCATCTCTTTCATTTTCCCAGTGGTTTGTCTGCATACATATATATACATACATACATACATACATACATACATACGTACATATATACCAAAGGCTTTTTCCCCCTTACAAGGGAGGTAGCCAAAAAACAAAACCATAAGAACCACTCCCACTCCTTCCATCCCCACATATTCCACTCCCATCCCCCCTTCCCTCCCTCTTATCTTGGTTCCTCCTGGTTTAAAAAGGCCTGCAGAATCATAAACAGCGCTACATACTACCACATTCTCATTTACAGCGCAAGATTGTTTACAAGTACAAAAACGCTTGTAAAATACAGTCCATAACAGCAACATCTCTGGTCTCAAGTGACACTGAGGTTTTGCCACTTTTTTCCTATTTTGAAAATCCCTGTTCACTGTTTGGTGGAAATGTAATTCCTATCAGGACAAAAATATGTAACATCACTACCTCAGTTTTTATATTTATGAAAAAAGAAATCCGAACAAGTGAATCGTGTTTCCAACATCCTTATATGGGCAATCGGGAGGAGTCTAAGTGTCATACTTGGGCGAACAGACAATTGGTCTGTTTCTCTCTCTCTCTCTCTCTTTCTCTCTCTCTCTCTCTCTCTCTCTCTCTTATACATATGCAAATATATACATGCATGCAATCATACATGCATACACACAATATATATATATGTATTGATATGGTTCACGTTCTTATGTGTAGCCGACAAACCTGTTCTTTGTCTTTGATTTTTCTCCAAGGAAGCTGTCCGTTGACGAACTCGACGATCATGTAAAAGAGAGACCACAGGTCGTCGTGGCGTCCCATCTCCTTGTTCTTGTGCGCGTTGATGGAGGCGTAGCGCACAGTGCCTGAGAGGTGGGAGGAAGAGAAAACAGACGCTTCAGTTAAGAAAAAAATAACTGAGAGGTGGAAGAAAACAGACGCTTCAGTAAAGAAAGAAAAAAACTGAGAGGTGGGGGAGGAGAAAACAGACGCTTCAGTAAAGAAAGAAAAAAAACCCTGAGAGGTGGGAGAAAACAGACGTTTCAGTAAAGAAAGAAAAAAATTGAGAGGTGAAGAAAACAGATGCTTCAGTAAAGAAAAAACTGTCGGCATGCTCCGCCTTTGTAATCCTTTGTAAAACAGACACTTCAGTAAAGAAAGAAAAAATTGAGAGGTGAAGAAAACAGACGTTTCAGTTCATAGAAAGAAAAAAATTGAGAGGGGGGAGAAAATAGACGCTACAGTAAAGAAAGAAAAAAAACAAAATAAGAGGTTGAGAAAACAGACGCTTCAGTAAAGAAAGAAAAAAAAACCCTGAGAGGTGGGAGAAAACAGACGCTTCAGTAAAGAAAGAAAAAAATTGAGAGGTGGGAGAAAATAGACGCTTCAGTAAAGAAAGAAAAAAAACAAAATAAGAGGTTGAGAAAACAGACGCTTCAGTAAAGAAAGAAAAAAAACTGAGAGGTGGAGAAAACAGACGCTTCAGTAAAGAAAGAAAAAAATTGAGAAGTGAAGAAAACAGATGCCTCAGTAAAGAAAAAACTGAGAAGTGGAGAAAACAGACACCTCAGTAAAGAAAGAAAAAATTGAGAGGTGAAGAAAACAGACGTTTCAGTCATAGTATATAGAAGTAATAGTTTATAGAAATAATCTATATTTGAAAATGTTGCATGGGCGATGATGATGAAGGTGATAATTATGGTGATGGCGATAATGATGGTATAGGAACGCACGTTGCATTAAATCATCTAGCTGCCGGAGGCCGCTTAAAGCAAAGCCGAACACCATGGCGAAGCCGGGACAGGCACAGCCCGGGGCTCGTAAAGAAAAGAAAAGAAAAGAAAAAAAGGAGAATAAAAAGAAAAAGAAAACAGTGCCTGAGAGGAAGAGGAGGAGGAATCAGTCGCCACAGTAAGAAGAAAAGAAAAAGAAAAAAAAAAAAGAAAAAAAAATGTCCTTCTAATGAAGGTACGTCTCCAGCTCGCTCGAAGGGTCTTGGTCGATCGACAGCCTCTTCTGGCAGGAGTTCGTCCCCGCAATTATGTAAAACTACCTCCCTCCGGTCTTCTACCAGAACATAATCGATAGATTGCGTCAACGTGTCCACGGTGGTAAAGGTGACAAATGAGTACACGGTTAAGCAAAAGACAGGCAAAATAAAATTTGAAATTAATTATATATATATATATATATATATATATATATATATATATATATATGTATATATATATATATATATATATTTTTTTTTTTACTATATGTTCCTCAGCAACTTCATTTAGCTCGGGGTAGAGACCCTTGTGCTACGATTATCGTTCCCTTTGGTGAGTAAAATAGTTTGCCATTAACCCTTTAAACTCCGATGACAATATTCTTGTCATTTGGTCAAATAAAACAACAAATCATAAAAAAAAAAAAAAAATGTTCGATCAAACACCAGAAAAATATGACGTCAATCCTCGCGCGGTCAAGCCGCATCAGATGATATTCAGATGTACGGGCCGGCGCGAGGCCTACCATATCCGGTTTTTTGTATCTACACCACAAGCGGCTGGCATGAGTTGAATGGGTTAAGCATAACAAAGTCTATAAAGGGAGCCAGTAAAGCGAGGGACACGTCCAAGACACTCTGACACCTTATCCGTCCCTCGTTATCACACTGGGCAATTTTTCCTTCGACTGTTTGAGCCAATTTGCAGCCCAAAGCTTTTGCGAAGGCATCTGAGATGCTGAAGGAAAATTATTTCCCTCCAGTGTATCAAATGACATTCTATGTATCTTTGTTATGAAAGCAAAATAGTTTGCCATGATGATTTTACGGTGGTAAATGTTCTGGAGGTGGACGATACCGCCGATTAATCGGAGGTTGTAGGAAAAATAGCCCAGTGTGATAACCCCTTTACTCAGCTCCACATCAACCTTTCAGGGAACGTAGACCCTTCCCTTACCTTAAAAAAGAAAAAAAAAAAAAGAAAAAAGAAAAAAAAATGGCGTTAGACAGAATAAAATGCGTAAAGGGGGTTGGTCATCACTGAGAGGGTTACCGACTCCCCAACCTCATTACCTCTGAATCCTGCTGCAGCTCTCGGGGTTCGAACTTCTCCGTTGGCGTTGGTGTACTGACGCGCTAGGCCGAAGTCGAGCATGTATACCTTTCGGCAGTTGTGCGGGAGACGACCCATGCTGAAGTTGGACTGCGGTGAGCGACGGCGTCGTTGTCATCCGATGAAGAGGGAAAGAGAGATAGAAAGAAAGAGATAAGGTTGATGGTTGACATTTCCATAGTATCTATGAAATGATGAAAATAACAATATTAAATATATTAGCAACAATAATAATAATAGTAATAATAATAATAATAATAATAATAATAATAATAATAATAATAATAATAATAATAATAATAATGATAATAATAATAATAATAATAATAATAATAGTAGTAATAATAATAATAATAATAATAATGATAATAATGATAATAATAATAATAATAATAATAACAGTGATAAAGATAATTATCATAAAAACAATAATAACGATATCAATCAGACATATGACCATGCAAGGCGATTCTACGCCATCATTTTCCTCAACACCAAGTACATCAAAGAATGTGAAATTATTAGGTTCTCAAAAAAAAAAAAAAAAAAAAAATCTTCCCCTCGCCTCAAAGGGCTCAGCTACCTTACGAACACCGGGCGGCCGCCACTACCAGGCTTCTCGCGAAGAAGCAGCTCGTGGTTACTTACAGGCTTGACGTCTCGGTGGAGGAAGCCGACTTCGTGGATGGCCTCGATGGCCCTAAGGATCTGGTGGCCGAGGCGGAGGGTGGTGGAGAGGCTGAAGGCACCGCGGGGTTGGGCACGGCGGAGCTCGGCGAGGTTCTTGGCTTGGAGCTGCATCACGACGTAGTTGAACCTCTCATTCCGCCCGCAACCGATAAACCGACAAACGTGGTCTCGACCTTGGAGGAACAAAGAAGGACTTTATCGAGGAGGAGCAGGACAAGGGACAACTCGAGCGGGAGATGTAGTGTTTTACCTGGTTGTATCTTACGGGAAGGGGAGTTATGCTCGTGGTGTCCCGTCACACATGCGCGACTCGTGTCCTAAGTTACAATCGTTTATTATTTACAAATTTCAAATCTCTTTTGAGTTATATATTGAGAAGATGAATGACGAGCTATGAGAAGTTAAACCTATGTGAATATTAGACAAAAAAAATTTATTATCCTTAGGGAAGTCTAGAATACCGTAAGCGAAGCCGTCTTCCAGATTTTCAAATTCGTAACATTTGACGAGAATTCTAAATGTGTGACGGTAGCTTTTGGGAGGGAACAGTCTTAACCTAAACATAGCCATTGAAATTTTAGCATCGTTAACATAAAATTATTTTTATGAATATAGGTGACTCGAAATTTTTGTTCATTATTTCATACTGCGACTTTTAGCTTGGTGATGTCAGTGTGTGTGTGTGTGTGTGTGTGTGTGTGTGTGTGTGTGTGTGTGTGTGTGTGTGTGTGTGTGTGTGTGTGTGTGTGTGTGTGTGTGTGTGTGTGTGTGTGTGTGTGTGTGTGTGCACATAATTCTTGCAAAGCTGAGTCAAGCTCACAACATTCTGTCACTCTAAGCTTAAACTCCAACAGCTGCTTCTTCAGAAATCTCTGAATTTTCAGAGTGAATTTCAGCCTTTATGAAGATTCCTATCTCCCCATGTGTGTGAGTTTCTGTTTGTGTAGGTGTGTGTTGGTATGTGTATATCAGTATATGCTTGTTTTGTTTATATGTAACTGTTTCTGTCTTTTTCTTCATGCACGTATGATTTTATATGTTTTTTAAGTTTTTCAGATTTCTATATTATCTTCAATTATATTGTTAATTTCTTATTATATTCCTTTTTTCGTTGATTTCTACTTATCGCATACTGAACATTTTTTATGGACTGAATGTATGTGTGTGTGTGTGTGTGTGTGTGTGTGTGTGTGTGTGTGTGTGTGTGTGTGTGTGTGTGTGTGTGTGTGTGTGTGTGTGTGTGTGTGTGTGTGTGTGTGTGTGTGTGTGTGTGTGTGTGTGTGTGTGTGCGTGTGTGTGTGTGCGTGTGTGTGTGCACGTGTATATGTATATGTGCACGATTCACATTTCATATTTCAGTGAAGAATACAAAACTCGAGTACCACTCCAAAGGCGAGAACGAAGACCTGCTCCTTACCCTGTAGTTTCTTGAGGACGGCAACCTCCATCTTGAGCACCTGTTTAGGTTGCTTCGCAGACTCTAGCTTGAGGGCGACCTGTTCTCGCGTGACCAGGTCCTGGCCCTCATAAATCTCTCCGAAGCCTCCGCCGCCGATCTTCCGGATCTGCAAAGAAGAAGAAAAAATGACGGTTATGGCCGTTAAAACCGTTAACTTTAGTGCTCACTCGCTGAACTTTAACAGTAAGAAAAACGAATTTATGTTGCTTGGGGGGGTTGAACCTGCCCCGCCATGGCAACCTCTGCCACACCCGTAAGGGGCCCACATGAGGGACCCCCTGAGGATCAGGGGGCCACATAAGGAGTTCTTGAAGACCTTGAAAGCCCCTAGGGGTCCTTATCCCGACCTGGACGTGCAAGTAATTAGCTTAATATCTGCTTAATGAACTATACTCCTCTTCAGGTCCCTCAGCTGAATGAAGTAAGACGAAGAAGAAGAAAGGAGATATAAAGAATAATCCCTCGAAAACAGGAATGGATTGATTCATTTGAATAAAATCGCCTGCAGACAGCCATAATAAACATCTAAGTCACACCACATCACACCAATGCGGCCATGTCACCATACTTCCATGACATGACGGGTTCATAGCACTGTCTGTCGACCTGAGGTACTGAAATCAATCATATGGACTGCTGAGGAGAAATGCATCCATACACTTCCCTACATATTTCTAGTGATAATATATTAGTGAGAGGTGCTGGAAACGGCGCATTCATACACTTTCCTTCATCCTTTTAGTAATAAGCTATCAGTTAATGGGTGCTGGACTGCTTTGACCTGACTGCAGGGGGCGCCTTTAGGGTCGGAAAAGGTTGGGAAACGCTGCTTTAGTCAGTGTTGAAGGTCACGTTTCAGTCGTTGGTATACGGTCAACCGCTTTACTCCAATATAATCTCGAATGTGTAGCAACCTCTCATCATCTCTCTCCATTCGCTTCAGGGTCCATTGCAACAGATCATCATTGCCACGTGACCCTACTTCGGTTTGAACGCAACCATTAGTATATACAGTCATACGTGAAAATTGAAAGTTTCACGCCTTTCTGGAAGCTGCGTTCTGATCTGTTTACATCTGGGGCCGTGCAGTGGCTACAAACATACCCGCAGTCCACAAAGGGTTGAAATTTCGATCGGTTAATGCACGCGTAGACCCTAATCTTCTTATCAGCTTTTATAAGTGGCTCAAAATTGCCATTATCACATGTTGTTATTAAGTAACAAATTACTATAAAATACAATATTGTAAGTTATCAAATGATAAAGGACTACTGGGTATGTACGTATTGTGAATTATGTTCGTCATTATATAATGAACGGAAAACCAACACTCCTGATCTCAGTCACAAACAACTCAGACTCCACTTGTAGAAGAAAAACATTATTGTAATGGAAACCTTCCAAAATGGCAATGATAAAACGTCCCTCTTCTATTGAAGTAAACACACTTCTTCCCTCCGTTCCGCATCTTTTGCTGCCAGGCGAACCAAATGTCAAATATGAGTAACCGCACTCGTCTCGTCTCGTACCTCAGGGTCCTCTAAACACAACAGCTACAATGCACATAAACCCGAGAGGGAAAAGATCATTATGACTTGGGATACAAGAGTAAACAAGACTCTTCCTGACATCGAGTACCAACAAATTTCAGGACAAAGCGTGGGGGTCGTAAAACGTGGGGCTTATCAGCTTCGCCCGGGCTGAGTTCGAGATGCTTGTGTCTACCTAAGATCCACATCTGAGAGTACAAAACAACTCTCTTCTAAATGGGCTATCACACTGGGCCATTTTTCCTCCAACATCCTACCTCCAACCCTTATCTGTATAACTAGAATATGACTTCTCTTGTACTGAAATCTAGATTTCTCTAAGAACACTTCAACAGTATGTCTAACATTTGTCTAGGTTTATAATATCTTACTTCATCATTCAACTTTGCTATAGATGACGGAAAGATCATTTGACATTCGGAGATTTTCAAAAATAAAATATTGCAACCGAAGTCGTCTTTACTCAAACGAACACTCTCGGCGCTGGTGAAGCCCATGGAATTCTGCCCAGTGTGATAACCTTTTATACTGAACCTTAGCTTGGTCTGGTGGTAATCAAAGTATAAAAAAAAAAAAACTCATCAAGGCGTCAGTGATCCTTGAGGGAAAGTGATCACTTGGTGGTTGGCAGGATAAATACATAACAAGATGAACGTAATCAAAGGGTTTAATGAAACGAGTTTATTTACTTTTCCCTCGGGGCAATAGAGGTGTATGTATAGCTTCTGTAGAGGTAGCCAGAATATACAAGTCGATACGCCAGCCTGGTCCTCACTCCTTCCATCTATTTCTATCTCTCCTTATATATATATATATATATATATATATATATATATATATATATATATATATATATATATATATATATATATATATATGTATATATATGTATGTATATATATTGCTGAGACATTTTGACAGGTTGACGTAAGCAGAGTAGGAAACACAGGAGTCTTTGTCTTGAGTTTATTTCTGTCGAGTTTCGCAGGTATGCTTTTTCAAAGGAAGCATACCAGCGAAACTAGTCAGGAATAAACTCAAGACCAAGACTCCTGTGTTTCCTACTCCGCTTACGTCATATATATATATATATATATATATATATATATATATATATATATATATATATCTATATATATATATATATATCTGCCTTCCCAACTCCATTCTATATAACGTCCCTCATTCATAACCTGTCTTCTGCCTAACCCTCTGGTTTTGTGCGTACTCGCAGTGTCTCTAAGCTTCTGCCCCTTTCTCCCACCCCCATCTCCCTCCCTTCTCCCTTCCCTCTCTCTTCCTCTCTCCATTTCCCTTCTCTCTCCCAGTCTCTGTCATCTTCTTCATTAGCTGGTGTCTTTCGCGTACCTGTGCTCTCCATCCAGCTTCTGTCTCTTACACGCAGAAGCTACAACTCTTCGTTCCACGGCTCCCTCCAGAAAATCACATAATCTCACGGATTTTTCCTAACCACAGTTCATTAATTATGTCGCTTTTTCCTGCGTAGGACAAAGAGAACTCGAGGAAGGGAACCATGAGCCAAGAAGAAGAAGAAGAAGAAGAAGAAGAAGAAGAAGAAGAAGAAGAAGAAGAAGAAGAAGAAGAAGAAGAAGAAGAAGAAGAAGAAGAAGAAGAAGAAGAAGAAGAAGAAGAAGAAGAAGAAGAAGAAAAGAAGAAGAAGAAGAAGAAGAAGAAGAAGAAGAAGAAGAAGAAGAAGAAGAAGAAGAAGAAGAAGAAGAAGAAGAAGAAGAAGAAGAAGAAGAAGAAGAAGAAGAAGAAGAAGAAGAAGAAGAAGAAGAAGAAGAAGAAGAAGGAAAAAAAAAAAAAAAAAGGAGGAGGAGTGAGGAATTAAAATAATCTTTTCGTAAAGAGAAAAGGAAGAGGAAGGAATGTATCCAAATCGGAAGAGGTCCACGACGTAAATTGACGGAAAGATAGTTGAGGATGTTGATCAATCAATCAATCAACCAGTCAATCAATAACTAGAAACGCCTAGACAGCTTACAGCCGCACTCACCCTTCCCTCACAGTCCTTCAGCTGAATAAATCGTCTAATACCTTCAGGGGTTATCACACTGAGCTATTTTACCTCCAACCTCCGATTAATCGGCTGTACCGTCCACCTCCACTTTTTCTTTTTCTTTTTTTTTTTTTTTTGGCCGGAAAATCACTAAGGCAAACTATTTGTTTTCTCAACAAAAACATATAGAATGTCATTTGATATGCTGAAGGAAAATCAACTTCCTCCAGCATATCAGATTCCTTCACGGAAGCTACGGGCTGCAGATTTGTTCCAACAGTCGGAGGTAAAAACAGCCCAGTGTGATGACAACTTTCTTCCCCCACTCGTTTGAATAAAATCGGTTGGCGCAAACTAGCAAGAAAACTCCCGAGAACAACAGCAATTCATAAAACCAGGGGATTGTGAACAAGTAAGCAAGCAACGAGATGAGGCTTCGCCGCCACATTCCACCTTGCCTTTGAGCGCCGTTTTTTATTTATTTATTTTCCTCTTGGTAACTGCTCTCCCTAAATACGACCTCAACTGTCAAATCAACGCGGCCACGCATGGATGTGGACGTGGCTACGGGTAAACTGACGTCAGTACGCCTGCCAGTTGTTTCCTAATGTCTAAAATTGACGCCAATAGGCTTGCCAACACCTAATACCAAAAAGTAACATCACAAAATGTACCACAAATTTCTTTACTCAGATCTGACGTCACTAGTTATGCCAGATTTCTTACAGGTTAGGGGAAAAAACTTCCGATTCTTTTCCCACTATCCAAAACTAAAGTATTTTACGTTACTAGCTTTGCTCACTTCCCTTAAGAGGAATAATAATAGAGAAATAAAATCAATGTGCCCATGATGTCACTTTGTCCAATTCTTTCCAGAAATTTCGACATGACGTCATTGCTCTCGAGTTCAGTTTTTCATCCGAATAGAATCGTCTGGCGACGGAGACACCAACATCTATACAGAGAGCACGGTCAACCACTCCATGAAGTGACGTCCCTCAGCTGAATAAAATTGTCTGTCAGTAGCCAGAATCAAGCCTGTGAAGTGTCCTGTCGACGTAGAGGGGCGAGGTTATAGCTGGCCCTACACGATCAATACCATTGCGCAATATTCCGTATTGTACAATATTACCGATGGTGTAGGGATAATATTGAAGAATGACACAATATATTGAAGACGTCAAATACTTAGGTCAAACGCGTGTGCATCTGCAATACCATTCTTACACCATGAATAATATTGTACAATACGGTATATTGCACAATAATATTGATCATGTACTGGTGGTATTGAAGATTGACACAATATATTGAACTCTTCATATATACAGGCCAAACTCGTGTGCCTCTTCAACACCACCCCTACACCGTCAATAATATTGTACAATACGGAATATTGCGCAATAATATTGACCGTATAGAGCCCGCTCAAGCTTGCGTGTTGGTGTTATTTGTATCCAATTGCTCAAGATGCACGGCACTAATACTCTCCAATCTCAATACCTGTCTCTCGAAGACCGGTCGTTGCATCCCCTGCCAGGTCTTGTCACTGAATTGAATTCAATTTCCCCCCCTGGACGGGATATTGCTCATAGAATCTTCCAGGCGCATTCCAGGGCACTCGGCGAGGTTCCAGAATAGTCCACGAGATTCTGGCAGTGTCCGTAGTCTTCTGGAAGCGTCCACGAGCTTCCAGAAACATCCAAAGGCTTGTAGAAGAGCATATCGGTTTTTTGGAAGCGTTAAAAAAACACCTGGGAACGTCTATGGCCTTCTGCAAGTAACTAAATTTCTGGAATCTTCTATTGGATTCTGGAAACTTCTAGAAGGATTTATCAGCTTCCAAAAAGATCTATGGCCTTCTGGAAGCGTTCGTGGGTTTCTTGAAATATCTGTGAGCTTCTAGAAACGTCTGGGGATTTCTGGGAAAATCTTTAGGTTTCTAAAAGCGCCCAAGGGCGTTTGAAGTCCTCCAAAACTTCTAGAAATGTACAGGAGATTCTAGAAGCCTATATGGACCTCTGACATTGTAAAAGGGCTTTTGAAGCATCAAGGAGATTATCACTTTCATCATCCTGTCAAATTGCTTTATTCAAGATATTTCCAAAACAACTTTGAATAACATGTAAAGATAGGTCGAAAAAAGACAAAAGGAGGAAATAAATATTCTGTAAAATGGTATTATACATTCGTGCGCTCGAAGGCTCCTCCCCCCCAAAAAAAAAATCTTAAAGAAAAAAGAAAAAGAAAAAAGAAACGCCTAGGTTCTTCTTGAAGAAAAAAAAAAGAAAAAAAAGAAGAACCAAATTTGCAACCAAGCAACTCCTGCAAGTGACTTGGAATATCTTGAGAAGTATGCGCGTCTTAAACTTACCCCGATTAACCTTTTCCATACCGGGTGACACCAGCCTCCTCTGTATATTACCCTATTCAATTCCGTAGTCTCCCGTCAGTGTCGCAGAGGATTACATCTTATCTCGTTTTATAAAATATTTACTTGGGCTGAAGAATCGAAAGAGATGATGGAATACCATCGCAAATGAAATGTACTTTATCAGTTCTTTTTTAACACCAAATCCTGAGTTAAGCTGAACAAAACCGTCTGGTGATATGATAAATTGAACAAAGAATTCACAACACCAGATGGACGAACTGAAACCGGCTTAATATATTGAACAAAGAACAAATAACAGCTGTAAATGTAAGTTCTTTTTCTTTAATGTGGCAATAATCCTCTATTGCCAGTACTTCTTTGTTCATTTGAAGTAGAGCGACTAGCGTGTTTCAATAAATGTGGCAACGTTGCGGCTATGGATTCAGTATGTATCACCTGGGTATAATTACTTCCAACCATAAAGAATATAGTGTATTTTGTGAAATGTGGCAACGCTGCGATTATTTATTTTCCATGCTATATTTACAACTACCTCTCCATGTCATGTACTTACAGTGAGTGAGAGAGAGAGAGAGAGAGAGAGAGAGAGAGAGAGAGAGAGAGAGAGAGAGAGAGAGAGAGAGAGAGAGAGAGAGAGAGAGAGAGAGAGAGAGAGAGAGAGAGAGAGAGAGAGAGAGAGAGAGAGAGAGAGAGAGAGAGAGAGAGAGAGAGAGAGAGAGAAAGAGAGAGAGATAGAGGGAGGTAGAGAGAGAGATAGAGAGAGGTAGATGCAGAAATAGAGGTTAGGCAGACACTGTAACATTTCCAAGCGAAAATAATGGACTTTCCCAACAAACGCAAAATATATTTCCCTTCAACATTCCGTACCCTCGAGCCGTTTGGATTTATTTCATTTAATTTTTTCAATCTTGCTTTCTTTCTTCCATCTCCTCTGACTACCAACCCGGAAGGAAGGAAGACAAACGAGCCGGTGGGGTAGATTTTTACGTATTTTCCTGATTCAGAGGCAACGGGTCAACCGACTTAAATACATTTGAGGAGACAATTTTCTAGATTGGTATATGAAAGTTATTAATCTAAATTTCAAGTTTACGATATAGATGAATTGTTTATGTCGTATATATATGATATAAACAATACCTTTACGATAGCGACCTTAAAGACGTCAGACACTGTTACACTTGCAAGTGAAGATAGGTGTACTTCTTATAATCTTGAAATGTGTCAAAAGTAATTGTTTTAGTGTGAGATGTGAAGTTTATTTCATTAGCTGTCGTGTCCACGAATCTCGCTCAAACTCTCTTTCCTTTCTTCTTGTTTCTTCTTTCCATCTTTCTGACTTTTTATTTTTCCTTCCTTCTGTATTTTCATTTTATTTTTTCCAATCTTCTTGTTCTCTTCCTTCTCTCTCCTCCTTCTCTAACTGCTCCTCCTCCTCAATTCTCTCTCTTCCTCCATTTAACCTTCCTCCTATTCCTCATCCCCTTCCTCCTCTCCTCTATCTTCCCTCTACGTCACTCCCTTCCTTCTTCATTCTTCCTTATATCCTTCTGATCTCCTTTCTTTTATTCTTCCTTCCTTTTTCTTCGTTTCCTTTCTTCCCATCTCCTCCTCCTTCTCCAACTCTCTTCACATCTCTTCTTAATCCTTCCCTTACTCCTAGTCACCTCCTTCTTCCCCTCCCCCTCCTCCGCCGTCTCCCGTCCTCCTAATGTTATCGTGCAGCTCTCCCCCTCCCCCCTCCCCCTCCCACCTCCCCCCACCTCCCGCCTTCCTCTCATTTCGCCACGCTCATCTTCATTTCATTAAGAACTCCTTCTCCTTTGTGTCTACATTTGTCATCGGTGACGTCACGCGGTTCCTGCACCCGACCTCAAAAAAATTTATTTCATAATTTTTACTTCCTCCTCCTCCTCCTCCTCCTCTTCCTCCTTCTTCTTTCTTCTTCTTTTCATATTCTTCTTCTAACCCTTTATCTTTCCTCCCTTCATTTTCTCATTCTCTTTTATTTTCACTTTGTGGTTATCTTTCTTTTGTTTTTTTTCTTTGTTTTGTTGTTTATATATTTTTTTCTTATTCTTCCTCTTCAGGTAGAATTGATTTACAGTACAGTGCTTTACTTCATTGGAATCTGAAAAATGAGATCACTACATCGTGACTAATGACTCTTTCTTCCTCAGACGTTTGGATCTTTGTTGTTTCGGCTCTACTTCCGCGGGATTTGGGAGTCACGCAGGTACTTGGCACCGTCACCCCCTTACGTGTTTTTCTTTTATCTTTTATTCATTTATTTATTCGAGTTGCAAAAGTCTTAAGTCGGTTAGTAGAATATATATATATTTTTTTTAGTTGTAAAATTCTTCGGTCCTCTAGTACATTTATCTATTCATTTATTTTTTGTTTGTTTATTTTTTTATTTATTGATTTATTAATTTTTTATTTCATTTATTTATCTTTTATTTTTTGCAAAAGTCTTCAGCCTGCGAGTAGAGTCTGCCAAAGGGTCTGCTAACACTTCGTTTCTTCTTTTCTTTCCTTTAAATCATCTCCACTTTCCTCTTATCATTTACGTTCTCTTCATTCTTATCTTCCTCCCCCTCCTCCTCCTCCTCCTCCTCCTCCTCCTCCTCCTCCTCCTCCTCCTCCTCCACCTCCTCCTCTTCTTCTTCCGCTCTCTCTCCCTCTCCCTCCTGTCATCTTCTTCATCCACTTCGTCTCGCCCAGTGCATTCTCATCCCTCTGGATTTGTTCCATTAATTCCTTCAACAGGGTAACGCGTACCCTAGCTCCTTGTTCTTGCTAGAGCTAGACAAATCTAGGTGTAAGAAGGGAATAATCAAGAACTTGTTTACTAACAGAATGGTTAACGAATGGAATAGACTTAGTAACCCTGTAGTGCGCGCTGAAACTAGTGATTGCTTTAAGGGAAGGTTAGGTAACTTTATAGATACTGATGACAAGTGGTATGGGACATGAAACTTCCTAGTGTAGGCCTTATGGTCTCTTACAGTCTCCTCCATTTTCTTGTTCTTAATTCTAACCAGCCGGGCCTTGGGGGAAACGGAGGTTGGGGGTGGGAATGGGGTCTCGATCGAACAAGACTTCGTTCATTCCTTGGACTTCCGCCACCCACGCCCATCCACGCCCTTGCAGGGGTCAAGGTCGCTGAGGCACTGCACGGGAGGGTGCCAACGCCCGTCAACTCCGTGACGGAATAGAGAGATTCTGTCGCCACAAATACTTCAAGATCTTCCTCGAGTTTCGTGACACAGTCCTGAGTGATGCACCTTCCCGGAAGCTGAATGAAATCTGCTGGCTTTAGCTACAGCAAGGGGCTATCACACTGGGATATTTTGGAATCGTACACCCTTAAGGGGCTATCACACTGGGATATTTTTCCTCCGACTTCCGATTCATCGACCGTACCGCCCACATTTAAAAAAAAAAAAAATCCTCCGTAAAACCATTATGGCAAACTATTTTGTTTTTCTCAACCATTTATATAAAATATCATTTGATATGCTGGGGGAAAATTATTTTCCCCACAGCATATCAGATTGATTTCCGAAAGCTGCAGGCTGCGAATCTGCTTCAAAAGTCGGCGGAAAAATAGCCCAATATGATAACGCCTTTAGGTCAAACAAAACCCATAAGGAACGTTACCGTGTTATCAGAGAATTTAATTCCGTAGATAGACTCCACATGTTAACCCAAGAGTGGAGTATACGATTGGCCTTCCACCAAACTCCACCTTTCAGTGGCTATTTCAGGACCTCCCCAGCTCCACCAGCGCTCACAGGAACGGGAGGGTGATCGGGGGTGGGAGGGGGTGGTAAGCAGAAGGGATCAAGAGCGAGGGACAATAACATCGACGAGGAGAACAACAACAACAATGGGCTGTTTCGATCGAGGTTTTGTTACAAGTTCCTGATGCTGCTCGGGGGTGGTGGGTGGGGGAGGGGAGGAGGGGAGGGGGTTCAATAGACAAGAAAGAGAGCAGGGAGGCGAGGAGAAGAGCGTGCAAAGAAGAGAGCATGAGAGGTGAAGAGGAGAGCGTGTTAGGCGAGCTGAAAACGTGGGAGGTCAAGGAAAAGAGCAAAAGAGAGAGAGAGAGAGAGAGTGAGAGAGAGAGAGAGAGAGAGAGAGAGAGAGAGAGAGAGAGAGAGAGAGAGAGAGAGAGAGAGAGAGAGAGAGAGAGAGAGAGAGAGAGAGAGAGAGAGAGAGAGAGAGAGAGAGAGAGAGAGAGAGAGAGAGAGAGAGAGAGAGAGAGAGAGAGAGACGTGAGTGCAAGGTGAGGTAAGAAAAAGAGCATATGAGGTACAAGCGAGAACAGTGAAAGAGAGAAAGAGAGTACAGGAACCGAATAAGAGAGGATGGCAGGCATAGGATGAAAGTAGGCTAAGTGAGGATGAGGAGGCCATACACGCTATCTCGATCATCTCCTTCCAGGCCGGATAGGACTTGGCCTTGTCTTCAGTCTATCTCCAAAGGATTACAAAGGATTACAAAGGAGTAGCATACCATCAGGAGACCTTTTGGTCCATAACTAGGTCGGACGCAAAAAAAAATATATATATATATAACAATGATAAATAGATAAATAAACAAATAAATAAAAATCATAATATAAATAATAATAAATAAAATAAGTATATAAACAGGTAAGGTTAGATAATAAGCAAATAGATAAATAGTAAATAATAAGAAATTGACAGATAAATAATGTGATTTTATTCAACCGCATGGGACTCTGAAGACGGGGTGGGACACACCAAACCAAGTCGTCTTGGCAAAGGCACCACCGTTGGTTAATGGTTGTGTTGACGTCTCGGAGACCTTCCTCGGGAGACAAATGACAACGAGAAGGGCCAGGAAGGTCCGACCAATGTCAAAATACGCTCTGTCCAAAAATGACCTCGGAGGCCAGGTGACGTCACGTGGCCCTCAGACGTTCTGTGAATCACGTTGCTCATGGTTCTCACCTCTGCACGTGGGAAGGCAGTGCACATGGCACACGCACGCACGCACACACACACACACACACACACACACACACACACACACACACACACACACACACACACACACACACACACAGGGGAGATTGTACATATATGCATGAATGTATTCAAACACTTAAAGCAAACGCTCTTGGTATATTCTCTGTCTCTGTCTTTTATACTGCTCAAGTACACACATACACGCGCGCGCGCACGCATTTACGTAATGGAATGTTTTTTTTTGTTGTTTTTTTTTGTTCAATTAGCAGGGACGGAAAAGGGTTGGTTTTGTGTGACCGCAGAGGAAGACCCAGTATATTTGGCAGAGACACTAAGAGGGAGACAGCAGAGCAGAGCAGAGAAAGAAAAAGAGAGTAAAGCAGAGAGAGCAGAGAGAGAGAGCAGGGAGAGCAGAGAGAGAGTAGAGAAAGAGAAAGAGAGAGAGTAGAGAGAGAGAGATAGAGAAAGAGAGAGAGCAGAGAGAGAGAGAAAGAGAGAGCAGAGAAGAGAGAGAGAGCAGGGAGAGCAGAGCAGAGAGAGGGAGAGCAGAGAGAGAGAGAGCAGAGAGAGAGAGAGAGAGAGAGAGAGAGAGAGAGAGAGAGAGAGAGAGAGAGAGAGAGAGAGAGAGAGAGAGAGAGAGAGAGAGAGGGATCTTTGACGGGAAGATATTGCCACATTGTGGCGAACTTTGTTGATTTTATGACGACGACGTTCTTAATCCTTTGGATTGCTGGGGCTTAGCTCAAATTGATTAAAATCGTCGACCGATAAGCTTCATATAATCTGTGAAGAGCTTTGTCAAAGTGAAGAGGGGAGGGGAAAGACTACTCCTCTTCCTCCTCCTCCTTCTCCTTCCCTCCTTCACCTCTTCTCTTCCTCCTTATCCGAGTAATAAAATCGCTTGACGCTTCATATGATAAAACTTTCGAAATTCGATTCTGTTATCTATTTTTTTTTTTTTTTTTTTTTTTTTTTTTTTTTGCGTACACCAATTGGTTTGGTTACACAAGAACATAAGAATGAGGGAGACTGCAAGAGACCATGAGACCTACACTAGGAAGTTCCATGTCCACTACACCTGTCATCCCCATCCATAAAGTTGTCTGACCGTTTCTTAAGACAACTGATAGTTTCAGCGCCCACTACATGGTCTCACTCCTCGAAACACTCCATAGCAACCTCCGGGTCATGGAGTTCCTCTGCTGGACTCCCTTGACTCCTCCTCGACTCCCTTTTCTACTCCTCGTCTTCCTCTCTCTCTCTCTCTCTCTCTCTCTCTCTCTCTCTCTCTCTCTCTCTCTCTCTCTCTCTCTCTCTCTCTCTCTCTCTCTCCTTCTTCTTCCTTACTGCTTCTAATTTCCTCCTCCTCCTCCTCCTCCTCCTCCTCCTCCTCAGTTTACTTCATTATTTTCATCTCCTTCATTTTACATCCTCCTCTTCCTCTTCTTCCTCAACATCTACTTCGTCTCTACTTTCATCTCCACCACTTCCTTCTCCACCATCTCCTACTCCTCTTTTTCCTCCTCCTCCTCCTCCTCCTCCTCTTCTTCTTCTTCTTCTTCCTCCTCTACCACATTCTTCTTCTACCACATTCTTCTTCTGTTTCTCCCACTCCTCCTCCACTCTCTTCTTCTTCTTCTCCTTCTCTTACTCCTCCTCATCTTCCTTCTCCTGCACCTTTTTTTTTTCTTCTTCTTCTTCTTCGATTCTCCACTCTATTCTTCTTCTTCTCCTCCTCCTTCTCCTCTTACTCCTCGTCTTCCTCCTCCTCTTCTTCCCCTCTTCTTCCTCCTCCTCCTCCTCCTCCTCCTCCTCCTCCTCTTCCTTGTTTGTCCCTCCCTCAGCCTCACGAGAGGTGTCGGCTTTGCGTCACTTCCATCCTGGTACAGGTTTAGACATACGGCTGTGGCGGCCGTTAAGGGGAGGAGGAGGAGGAAGAGGAGGAGGAAGAGGAGGAGGAGGAGGGAGAGGAAGAGAAGGAGGAGGAGAAGAAAGAGGTAGATGGTGTTGTAGAGGCAAAAGTTATGTTTGTGTGTGTGTGTGTGTGTGTGTGTGTGTGTGTGTGTGTGTGTGTGTGTGTGTGTGTGCGTGAACAAAATAGAAGAGACAGGTGAAGGAATAGAGTCATGGGTATATATATATATATAAAGAGAGAGAGAGAGAGAGTGGGGGAAATATGGGGGAGGGGGAGAAGATCATGGTGCTTTGGGGGGGAAGAGGAAGAGTATATATACTTCGCCGGTGATAACCAGCGATTCTATCCTCATGATGGAAGAAGCTGAAAGTGACCACAACGCTTCTTCTTCTATGTGGAGGTCAACCATCAATCGTAAATCAGTCTGTGTGACTCTGATACGTAGGGGTGACACTAAGTCTGTGGGGAGGATGAGGAAGAGGAGAAGAAGAAAGGAAAGGAAGAGGAAGAGGAGGAAGTGGAAGAGAAGGGGGAGGAGAAAAGAAAGAAGGAGGAAGAGGAGGAAGAGGAGGAAGAGGAGGAGACGATTGGTAAAGCGAGGAAGAAAGAAAACGTGAGCCGGGTTTCGATGGAGGAGGGAGGAGGGAAGAAGAGGAGGAGGAGGAGGAGGAGGAGGAGGAAGACGAAAAGAGGCCAAAAGTGAGGAAGATTAGGGGAGAAACCATCATAAAATAAATAACTGGAGGAGAGGGGAAGAAAAGAGGAGAAGGAGGAGGAAGAGGAGGAGAAAAAGGAGCAGAACGAGGAGGAGTAGGACGGCAGAAGGAGGGGGGAGAGGAGAGAAAGAAGGAAGAGGATGAAGAGGAGGAGGAAGGAGGGAGGAAGAAGGCGGAGGAGGAAGGAGGAGAAGAGGAGAGGGAACAAAAGGAGGAGGAGGAGGAAGACGAGGGAGGAAAGTATGAAACAGAGGTGGGGGGAAAAGGACAGAAGAAGGAGAGGAGAGGAGAGGGAGGGGGGGAAAGGAGGAGGAGGAGGAGGAGGAGGAGGAGGAGGAGGAGGAGGAGGAGGAATAGGCGGAGAAGGAGGAGGAGGAGGAGGAGGGGAGAAAGAAGAAGAGGAGGAGGTCAGTGTAGGAGGGGAGAAGGGAGGAGGGGTAGGAGGGGAGGAGGAGAAGGAGGAGGAGGAGGAAGACGAGGAGGAGGAGTAGGAACAGGAGGAGGAGGAGGAACAGGAAGAGGAGGAGAATCAGGAGGAGGAGGAGGAGGAGGAGCAGGAGCAGGAGGGAGATTAAAGGATAATGAGGACCTGAAGAAGAATGTAAAGGGAAGTCTGACAATGACATCGGTAGTAGTGGTGATGGTGATGGTGATGGTGGTGGTGATGATGATGATGATGATGATGATGATGATGATGATGATGATGATGATGATGATGATGATGATGATGATGATGATGATGATGATGATGATGATGATGATGATGATGATGATGACGACGACGACGACGACGACGACGATGAAGATGATGATGATAGTGACGATGACGACGACGATGATGATTATGATGATGATGATCGTGATAGTTATGACAATGGTGGTGATAATGACAACGGTGATGATTATGACGATGGTGATGATTATTAAATTTACTGCAGTCGGAAGGGAAGACATGGCTGGAGAAAGACAAGGAGGAGGAAAAAGAGGAAGAGGAGGAGGGGGATGAGAAAGAAGAGAGGGGGAGGAGGAGAAGGAAATGGAGGAGAAGATGGAGAAGGAGGAGAAGGAGAAGGAAGAGGAAGAGGAGGAGGAGGAGGAGGAGATGAAAAAAGAAGAAAAAGAAGAAGAAAAAGAGGAGAAGTAGGAGGTGGAGGTGGAGAAGGGAGAAGGAAAAGGAGAAGAAGAAAAAGGAAGAGAAAAAAGAGGAGGAGAAGGAGAAAGAGGAGGGAGGAGGAGGAGGAGATGGAAGAGGAAGAAGAAGAGAAAGAGGAGGAGGAGGAGGAGGAAGAGAAAGAAGTAGAGAAAGAAAAGAAAGGGGAGGATGAAGAGAAAAAAGAAGAAGAGAAAGAGGAGGAGAGGGAGAAGGGAGGAGGAGGAGGAGATGGAAGAGGAAGAAGAGAAAGAGGAGGAGGAGGAGGAGGAGGAGGAGGAGAAGGAGGAGGAAGAGAAAGAAGTAGAGAAAGAAAAGAAAGAGGAGGAGGAAGAGAAAGAAGAAGAAGAGAAAGAAGAAGAAGAGAAAGAGAAGGAGAGGGAGGAGGGGGAGGAGGAGGAGGAGGAGGAGGGAGGAGGAGGAGGGAGGAGGAAGGAGGAGGAGGAGGGAGGAGGAAGGAGGAGGAAGGAGGAGGATGGAAGAAGAGAGAGGAGGAAGGAGGAGGAGGGAGGAGTCGGAGGAGGAGGGAGGAAGAGGGAGGAGGAAAGAGGAAGAGGGAGGAGGAGGGAGGAGTCGGAGGAGGAGGGAGGAGTCGGAGGAGGAGGGAGTAGTAGTCGGAGGAGGAGGGAGGAGGAAGGAGGAAGAGGGAGGAAGGAGGAAGAGGGAGGAAGGAGAGGGAGGAGGAAGGAGGAGGAGGAGGGAGGAGAAGGAGGAGGAATGTACATGTACAGGTAAATACCAAATAGGCGGGAAAGGTGTGGAGGGTAACGTGTGGAGGATTTGACCCCAAGGGTAACACTTGGAGGGTGACGTGTCGAGGGTGATATGTGGAGAAGCTGAAGTGGATGAGGATGTGGATGAAGACACGTATGTTGATGGTGATAAGGGTGAGGTTATAAATGTGGATGAAAAATGTGGATGAGGAGGCGTTTGAGGGTGAGGACAAGAAGGTGGATGAAGACGAATGTGGATGAGAGTAAAGATGTGGATATCCAATGTGGATGTTGATTTAGGAGTTGCGTAGGGAGGTGAGGGAACTTGTGGAGTGCTTGAGGAGTGTGGAGTATTATGGAGGAAGTGTGTGTGTGTGTGTGTGTGTGTGTGTGTGTGTGTGTGTGTGTGTGTGTGTGTGTGTGTGTGTGTGTGTGTGTGTGTGTGTGTGTGTGTGTATGTGTGTGTGTGTGTGTGTGTGTGTGTGTATGGGTGTGTGTGTGTGTGTGTGTGTGTGTGTGTGTGTGTGTGTGTGTGTGTGTGTGTGTGTGTGTGTGTGTGTGTGTGTGTGTGTGTGTGTGTGTGTGTGGAGGGGGGGGTGAGATGTGGAGTGTAAAACGTGGAGAATAAAGTACCAAGAACCAGCGTTTCTATCCTAAAGGGCCAATATCGCACTGAATGGGTGACATCATAGCAACAGCAAGAGAGAGAGAGAGAGAGAGAGAGAGAGAGAGAGAGAGAGAGAGAGAGAGAGAGAGAGAGAGATAAATTTGCCATGGAGGTGTGGAGGATGAGGTGTGGAAGGAAACATGTGGAAGACAAAATGTGGAGGACAAAATGTGGAGGACAAGATGTGGAGACAGATGTGGAGGGTGAGGCAAGGGAGACAATATGTGAAGTATGACCTTGGAATGAATGATAGGAAGATTGTAAAAGAGCCGGAGGGTTGGAGGGCGAGCAGGTATGCCGAGGGTGGAGGAGGAGGTGGCAAGGGTAAGGTCTGGAGCGCGATGTTAGAAAGGAAGGTTATGGAGGAGGTGTGGAGGTGGAAGAGGGAGTGGAGGAGGTGTAGGTGGAGGACGAGGTGCCAAGGGTAAGATCTGGAGTGTGATGTTAGAGAGAAAGGAAGGTTATGGAGGAGGTGGAGGAGGTGTGGAGGTGGAGGAGGGAGTGGAGGAGGTGGAGGAGCAGGTGGAGGAGCAGGTGAAGGAGGTGGAGGACGAGGTGCCAAGGGTAAGGTCTGGGGTGCGATTTTAGAGAGAAAGGTTATGGAGGAGGAGGTGGAGACGGTATGGAAGTGGAGGAAGAAGTGGAGGATGAGGTGGAGGATGAGGTGGAGGATGAGGTGAAGGATGAGGTGGAGGATGGGGTGGAGGAGGAGGAGGAGGTGCCAAGGGTAAGGTCTGGAGTGCGATGTTAGAGAGGAAGGTTATGGAGGAGGAGGTGGAGGTGTGGAGGAGGGAGTGGAGGAGGAGGTGAAGGAGGTGGAGGAGGACATGACCCAGTGGCCCCTTGGGAGGCGCCCAAAGAGCTTCAAGGGCGAGACGGCATCTAAACAACTCCTCAAGACACGAATTAGACGCAAGATGCGGAGGGAGGTGGAGGGGGAGGGGAAGAGGAAGAAGGAGGGAGGATGGGGGGAAGAGCGGTCTGAACGATGTCTGGGTAGTTGGCGAGACGAAAGTTCTCGATCTGGGTCGAGGTTTCAATCTAGGTCAAAGGTAAGGTCAAATGGACCTTGGTTCTAGGTCATAGGTAAGGTCAAATGGGGTTTGGTTCTAGGTCAAGTGGAGTCTGGGCAAATTAGGAAGAACTCCGAATATGTCAAGTCATCCTCGATGGTGGGGGGGAGGGGAACCTTGGGAGGTAAAGTCGGATCGGCTTAGCTAAGGTCAGGTCAGGTCACATGAAATCAGTTCAAGCTAAGTAAACTCAGGTTGACCGGGAATGGTTCAGATCAAGTAAGGTCGCAAAGGTCAGTCACTCGGGTCACATGAAGAACTGTCACCCTAGAACGCTCACATGAACAATCGTCACCCCATGAGATACCACCTGAAGGATTGTCACCCCAGTACGCCGAATATCAACAGTGGAATAAAGATTAGTTAAGGTTAGGTTGAATGAGGGTTATGCTTATTGTCATCAACTTATACAGCCGAAGAATCGTAAACCCAGGATAGTCCACATGAAGAATTATCACCCTGTTGAAGCTTGGGATGACGATTCTTCATGTGATCCGGTCAGTTTATATTTAGTGTAACTCGGGACAATTTCTTCATTTCAGGTCCATCGTGTTAGGTCAAGTCACCTCAGGCCAGGTCAAAGGACACTAAGATCCTTAGCACCTTATATATCCTGTGGGATTCTTACTTTTCGTCCTTCCTGGTGCCGGGCCACCCCTCCGGAACCTCCGGAGGCCCCGCCCCTGTGTTTAGTCTTCGGGAAGAAGGGTAACGGTGACGCCTCAGACGAGGAGCCGGGGGGTGGGGGAGGAGGTGGAGATGGAGATGAAGGAGTGTCAGGAGGAGGCACGGGAGGGGACTCGACCCAAGGACAAGATGAAAGAGGCTGATAAGGAGAGGCTCAGGAGGAGGAGGAGGAGGAGGAGGAGGAGGAGGAGGAGGAGGAGGAGGAGGACGAGGAGGAGGAGGAGGAGGTGAAGGAAGGGGGGAAGGAGCAGCAGAAGAGTAAGAGGACAAAAGGAGGAGTATAAGAAGAGTAGAAAGATAATAGGAGGAGGAGAAAGAGAGGAGAAAGAGGGCGAGGAAAAGGAAGACGAAGAAATGAGGATGAGGTGGAAGATAAAGTTGAAGGAAGAGGTGTAAATCAAGAGGAGAAAATGAGGAGGAGGAAGAGAAGGAGGTGGAGGAGAAGGACGAAGTCGAGGAGGAGATTAACCTTGCGAGTGCTTGGCAAGTGTCGGATGTCGAAGACGACGACGACGACGACGACGAAGACGACTACCGCCCTGGTCGTCATCTCAGCCGCCCATCCCATCTCAGAAGCCTTGCGCTCACGCCAACACCAATATTGACGCCCTCCCTTCCTCCTCCTCTTCCTCCTCCTCCTCCTCCTCCTCCTCCTCCTCCTCCTCCTCCTCCTCCTCCTCCTCCTCCTCCTCCTCCTCGTCCACCACCTCCTCCCTAAACCCTTTGTATTACATTCTGTTTTATTTTCTTATGGCGTTTTTCCTTATAATTCATTGTTCCTAACGTCTCTCCTTTTCCTCTTCCGCATTCTTCTTCTCGGCGGCTTGAGCACAAGGTCATCGTATCGACAGACTTAACAGAGAAAGCTTTAACCCTCTCAGTGTGAGGCGCCTCTCTCAACTGAATAAAATCCACTGGAGTCAAACAGTCTCCCTTATCAGTCCGCGGCACCATGCTTTACCTGAATGAAATCGCCTAGAAGAGGATGTAACAATACACACAAAGTCTGTCACCTGGTTGAAGAGATAACGTGAGACAACTTTATGGATGGGGATGATAGGTGGCAATAGACATGGAACTGCCTAGTGTAGGCCTTATGGTCTCTTGCAGCTCCCTTCATTCTTATGTTCTTATAGCTGGATTACCCACTCGGAGCAGGAACTGCCTCTCATCTGCATAATTTTATATTTTTTAAGACAAATTTTATTAAATATATACACAAGACCAAGAGGTTAATCTGTTCCCTCCTCCCCCCTCCCTTCCAAATTAAAACAATTCCTGGGCCTTTTCCCTCCCCCCACCTCCCCTTCCTCCTCCTCCTCCTCTTCCTCCTTCCTTTCTTCCTTTCCAATTCCTCGTCTATTACATTTTCCTCTTCCCCTTGACTTCTCCTCTCTATCTCCTCTTTTCCTCCTCCACTTTCTTCCCTTCTATTTCCTCCTCTATACCATTTTCCTCTTTCTCCATCTACTCACTCCTCTTCCTTCTCTTTTCCTTCTCCTCTCTTTCTTTCATTCCATTTCCTTTTCTGTAACATTTTCCTCTTTCCCCACCTCCTCCACCCCATCCTCCTCCTCCTCTTCTTTTTTATCCTCTCTCGCTCTCCACAGCATAAATCAGAGTTGAAATTTGATCCGCCTAGATTAATTCGAACACAAAGACACCTTTGCATTTTTTTTTTTGGCTCGTGTTATACAGTTTCATTCATTTTAAAGCAGGTGCTTGTACAATAGGTATAAGGTTGGTCGATTTAATTCAAATGAGGAGTAGACACCGAATAGGCATGGTACCTGCTGAATTCATCTTTCTTTAGTGGAATCAATGTCTTATTTGTAACCTTTCGAAAATATCCGGGATTTGCCTGAACTGATCTAAATCTTTTAGTGACATCTAGTGTTTCATTGGAAGCTACGAACTTCAGGGGTAAATTTCGCAACTAAGGAGTACAGATTATCAGATTAGTTTTCCCTGCAACAAACACACAAACACACACACACACACACACACACACACACACACACACACACACACACACACACACACATTCACACACACACACACACACACACACATACACACACACACACACACACACACACACACACACACACACACACACACACACACACACACACACACACACACACACACACCTGCAAGAAGGCTCCTATTGGCCATTAACCTTCTTGGACCCCAGCGAAGAAACGGACGTGATTGGCTAACGGTAATCGCCATCACTACAAAAGAGTCCTGTGATTGGTCACATTTGTTTTAGTGGCGACTTGACGTCAGAGAAAGACGGCTGGTCTTCGAAGAATCCTTGGAGATAAAAACTGCATTGAATTGTTAGGCCAACAAACTTGAACCGTTATGTTAAAGAATTTGAATCTGAAACCAAACTGTCTCCAATATGTGTTCGTTTATACATGTATGTATGTATGTATGTATGTATGTATATATATATATATATATATATATATATATACATATAAATATATATATATATATATATATATATATATATATATCCTCAAGGATTAACTTGTTTACAAACAAAAATGCTTATCGTTCACTACCAACTCGTAAAATGTAACTGGTGGGGATTTCAAACGCACATCAGTTCCAATATCTCAGGTGGGCTGTTATTTATACACTGGACGAACTCCCTCTTCGCAACAAGTTATCAATATCTTAGCCTAAGTATACAAAGCCTTGCTGCGTGGAAGGAGGCTGTGTGTGTGGGGGGGGGGGGTTGAGAATGACGTCACGTCGTCTGTCCAAATTCACTAGAATCAGTACAGAGGAGAATGACCAAAATGATACATGGACTCAGAAATTTCCCTTACGAAAAGAGGCTTAGGCACCTTAACTTACACTCTCTGGAAAGACGCAGAGTGCGGGGTGATCTAATAGAGGTGTTCAAGTGGATCAAAGGCTTTAACAAGGGTGATGCAAACAAGGTCATCATATTAAAACAACAGGGCAGGACTCGCAGTAATGGTTATAAACTGGAAAATTTTAGATTTAAGAAGGAAATAGGCAAGAATTGGTTTACTAATAGGGTGGTCGACGAATGGAATAGACTTAGTAACCATGTAGTAAGCGCTGAAACTATCAGTTGTTTTAAGAAACGATTGGACAACTTTATGGATGGGGATGACAGGTGGTGATGGATACGGAGCTGCCTAGTGTAGGCCTTATGGTCTCTTGCAGTCTCCTTCATTCTTATGTTCATTCTTATGTATGTTCTTATGTCCAAGTACGAAATGGGAAGAAAGTCTACGGGATACGTGACGTCAAGTCGACTCAGAAACTTGATCTCTGCATTCTTCCTGGACAGGAAGGCAGGTGTTGGCTAATGCCGGAATGGAATAGTGAGACTGTTTATCTGCCAACAAGATGCTAAAACATCGACAAAGTGACCTCGACATAGCTAAAAACTTTAGGGATTGTATTCTAGTTCACGCAAAACAATTTTATTCACATCTTAAGTGGGAATACATTGATATACACACTTTAAATGAGAATACATTGATGTGGGACGGAATGGGAATGGGACGGGAAGGATGTGAAGTGTGTGTGTGTGTGTGTGTGTGTGTGTGTGTGTGTGTGTGTGTGTGTGTGTGTGTGTGTGTGTGTGTGTGTGTGTGTGTGTGTGTGTGTGTGTGTGTGTGTGTGTGTGTGTGTGTGTGAAGGCTACCATATCGGCTTAGTATGACGTCACATATTTTGATGCATCTCCATCTGACGTCTAGCATGTCGGCCACGTGTGACGTACACATGGGTGATACGTGACGTCTGCACACGAGAATCCGCGTGACGCGAACACTACTCTGACAGATATCCGGTTCTTTACCATGCGTGACACGTGACACGTGACATATGTTACCAGACACGACATGTGATATGCCACATGCGAGGTGAGGGGGGAGGGAAGTTGAGGAGGGTGCCAAGAGAGGGACGTGACAGACACGTGACGGACATGTGTGTTGAAGAGACGCGATAACCGCGTGAGTGACGTGACGCGGTCCACTGGGGGGTCTCGATCGACCGTAGAGTCCTTCACATCCGAGTCCGCCTCCTCTTCGGTTGCATAGAATACCTTTCATGGTCCATTACAGGACCACCGGGCTATCCCCTGTAGGGCGATACAGACTCTGCATTTCCCGAAAGTGGCTTCATTAATCTTGTTAAGGTCACTTACACGGAACCAAGTGCAATGGTATACTGCACCTTTGATGTCCACCGTTGCAGAAAGAGGTTAGGAAGCCACAAGAACGAGATCTAAATAATTTACTCAGAACTTCCCGAGGACCGTACCCGGGACTCCTACTTTCGAGGCAAGGACGCTATCTACCGCTCCGCGAGGGATCCAAAGGGTCAAGACTCGGTGCCTAATATGTACATCCAGCTATATATGTATAACTTACATACAGGCATAAATACATTTACATACGCATACATGCAGGCATAAGGTATATATTGCCATACATGCACACACACACACACACACACATATATATATATATATATATATATATATATATATATATATGTGTGTGTGTGTGTGTGTGTGTGTGTGTGTGTGTGTGTGTGTGTGTGTGTGTGTGTGTGTGTGTGTGTGTGCGTGTATGTGTGTGTGTGTGTGTGTGTGTGTGTGTGTGTGTGTGTGTGTGTGTGTGTGTGTGTGTGTGTGTGTGTGTGTGTGTGTACATATATCGATTAAGCATTTTCAGTGCGGAGTTCTTCCTTGAACAGAAAAGGAAAAAATAGATAAATAAACTGGCGCAAGCCAAGCCAAACCTCGGAATGCGCTTCCCTTTTGACAGGCCTAATCGAACTCATCTCGCCTCCTTCAGTTCAATAACAGCCCCCGCGACCTCCATGCATTCCACCATGCACCAAGGGCCTGCGAGGCCGAGGGGTGCGAGAACTGACCGGCGTTGTCAAGGACGAGGTGTCTGTTACTGACCTCGAACGACGACCAAAGCCTTGATCTCAGTTTCCCCTGGCAAGGCCGAAGGCCATCACGGAAGTCTTAATCCCTCTCCGGCCCCCGACTAAGCCCAGAACCACGAGAAACTCGAGGT
Source organism: Oratosquilla oratoria (assembly GCF_046742065.1). Taxonomy (NCBI): domain Eukaryota; kingdom Metazoa; phylum Arthropoda; class Malacostraca; order Stomatopoda; family Squillidae; genus Oratosquilla; species Oratosquilla oratoria. The sequence goes on along the minus strand of NC_134793.1, from coordinate 35,718,074 downwards.
AGAAAATGAGAGGAATAGATGAAAAGATAGGAGAAAAAATACAACAACACGGCGAGATTTGCACCAACAATAACAAAACACGACCGAGAGCGGCATCCCTGGCGACCAGGAACCCGACTGGTTCTCTCCGGCTTCGCCTCCGACGCGGCGCTCTCACCTGTTCCTGCCTCGCTACGGGGGCTTGGCAAGGCCTAACACCTCGAAGAGCCAAACTTGAAAGGTGCCATCAGTATCGCGCAGAGTCAACAAAGTCGGCTTCCAAACGGTGGGTCTCGTTTCTGCGTGTGTGTGTTTCCATTTTTGATCCAAGGTCATTACCTTTGACCTTGAACATCTTGGGGTCGCTTAGGTGCCGCAGAGGAAGAGAAAGATAAACATGCAGGTAGATAAACAGAGATAAGCGAATGAGAGGATGGATGGATAGATACATGAAGAGATACACGGGACTTGTGTAGATAAAAAAACAGAAAGGCTAATAGAAAGAGGTATAAAGTGTGTGTGTGTGTGTGTGTGTGTGTGTGTGTGTGTGTGTGTGTGTGTGTGTGTGTGTGTGTGTGTGTGTGTGTGTGTGTGTGTGTGTGTGTGTGTGTGTGTGTGTGTGTGTGTGTGTGTGTGTGTGTGTGTGTGTGTGTGTGTGTGTGTGTGTGTGTGTGTGTGTGTGTGTGGGTGCGTGTGTGTGTGTGTGTGAGAGAGAGAGAGAGAGAGAGAGAGAGAGAGAGAGAGAGAGAGAGAGAGAGAGAGAGAGAGAGAGAGAGAGAGAGAGAGAGAGAGAGGGAGAGAGGGAGAGAGTCATAGAGAGACAGACAGACAGGTAAACAGACATAGAAGGCAGGAAGACAGACATATATAGACAGACACAGACAGAAAGACAATGGCGATTCTTCAATGCTGTGACCTCTAAACGACTGAGTACCCTCCTCTTTTCACCCTCCTCTTTATGCAACCTATACAACCCACTCAACCGTAAGGTTAGTCACTCTTTCATGTAACCAGCTGATGAGATCACAAGGCCTCGTTAAGCCACACATTTGCCCTTAACGACCCTACTTAAGGATCTGTCACCAACGTGTGCTTACTTCCCTCTCTCTCTCTCTCTCTCTCTCTCTCTCTCTCTCTCTCTCTCTCTCTCTCTCTCTCTCTCTCTCTCTCTCTCTCTCTCTCTCTCTCTCTCTCTGCTACCCCCTCCCCCCATCCCCCCTCCCATTCCCTTACTCTGGTTTCTTTTTTGACAACCCGCATTCTCCTCTCTCCCTCTCCTCCCCCTCTTCCTCCTCCTCCTCCTCCTCCTCCTGGTTACACGACAGTGTCCTTGTGCTGCAAATATTGGTGACGTCACGGTCTGAGTCGTTCATTAGGCGACGATTCCATTTTGACCTTGGTGTCCCAAGATATCCCTGTCCGCTTTGCAAAAGGGGTGATTTAATATCATTGTTCTTATTTTTCTGTATTAGTATTCCTATCTATTTCTAATTATCATTTTCAGTTTTATTTATTTCTGTTATTGTCATTATTGTTATTGAAACATCTTGGACCGTTTTTCACAAAAGGGGTAATTTAATATCGCTGTTACTATTTCTTGTGATTAAATTGATTAATTGTCATTACTGTTATTTTCAAAGCTATTTGCATCCGTCTACATTATCATTTCTGTTCTCAATTACCATGGATGGTATTGCTTTATCATCGTTAACATTATTGTCATTATTATTATTATTATAATCACTCGTTATTTCAAACGTCATGCCCTCTCTCATCATTATCACTAAGAATGTCGTTATTATTAATAACGGGGTTCAGTAGGTCTATGTGGTGAAAAGATCAAGTATTTATGTTTTTATTTATCTAATTATCTATCTATTTGTTTACGAATACTCTACGAATATGTTCGTCTCAAAAAATCCTTTCATTAATTCTTTCGTTTTACGAATATTTTTTGCTTACGATTATTTTCTTACGTTTCTGTTATACGATTTTTTTATCTATTTTTTTCTTGTATGAATTTTACTTTTATTTGACAGAGTTTTTCATTTTATGATTTCGTTGTGCAAATCTCTCTTTCTTCTTTTAGGAAATTGTGCGTTATACGAGTGTTTTCATTAAACGAATTTTTATCAGTTTAAGAACAAATTTATAAACAGGTCCTAAGTAAACAAAGAAGTTTACTTTTCTTTATTATTTCCTTCTTTCTTTCCTTCAAGGCATTAATACCATTCTTGATACTTGTACAACTATTCCGAGGACAAATCAACTTGACCATTATCACAGACATTAAGATTCTCTAACCGAGTTTAACAATGTTCAAGTTGAAAAATTACTTTCAATTATTCAACCATCACCACCACCACTAACGCCACCTCCACCACGACATCTCCACCACTAACACCACCACTACCATGACCACCACCACCACCACCACTATCATCACCAACACTACCAACAACGCTATCATCATTACAGCCACCACCACCACCACCACCACCACCACCACCACGATCAGCTGTGCTTGTCAACTATCTTCTCTGAGCACGTGAGGTCTTTCTCAGCCGAATAAAAGTGGGGTACATGTTTCAATGCAACTATCACATAGAGAAAGAGAGAGAGAGAGAGAGAGAGAGAGAGAGAGAGAGAGAGAGAGAGAGAGAGAGAGAGAGAGAGAGAGAGAGAGAGAGAGAGAGAGAGAGAGAGCATAAAACATAGGTATAAAATTAATTATTATTTGGAGGCCTACTTGAATTGAATAAAATCGCCTGGCGAAACTCACAGGACTACAAATGAAATGAACGGGCTAAAAAGCACACAAAAAGAAAACGGAGGAAGACAGTGATGAACAACATGAAGAAAAAGAAGAAGAAAAGGAGGTGATATGATTAAAGAAGGAGAATGAAATGGCTATACAGCTAGGAAGAAAAAATATGCAATATATATATACATATATATATATATATATATATATATATATATATATATATATATATATATATATATATATATATATATATATATATCATCAAGTGGGGGGGAAACGTTCCAGCTTGGAGGCCGGGGTCTCAATCGAGCTGTACCCTTTCCAGGCCAGGGCCGCCCCCTCCCCCATCTCATCTGCACAAAACCGCCTGTCCTTGGCCAGAATAAGATAAATAAAGTACGTCAACGTGTTTAGGGGGCCCCACCAGTTGGCTGTGTCACTACTGCGACACTTTAAAGTAACTCTATTCCAGACGAGGGACCGTCAATAATCTGGAAAGGTTCTTTGGAATTACCCCCGTTAAGGAACAACGTCATGGGCGTCCCCCCCTTTGGGGAGAAGGGGGGGTATTTGCCCCCCCACCTGGAATTTATGGTAATAAACAGTTGGTAAATGTACATGGTATTTCATCAATTTTGCACTTTCCATGAAACTATTTTTATTTTTTTTTTATTTTTTTTTTCCTTGCATTCTCTTTTATTTTCCATGAACACCGTCCCCTTCTACTTCATTCCGACTGTCGCAAGGCCATTTTTATTGAGACGAAAAATACCTCGGGTTCTATGAGACCCATGTGCGCAGTCAAGAAATGAAGGAAGAGAGAAATTAAACTAGAAATGGAGGCAAGAGTCGGACGCCGAGCAAAACGAAAATGAAAAAAGAAAAAGACCAGGAGAAGAGGGACGGCCACGCGGCAACAGGCGTGTCTGGCAAAACACTCTAAAACCAAAAGATCAAAGGATATAAATAAAAACGTGTGTGTGTGTGTGTGTGTGTGTGTGTGTGTGTGTGTGTGTGTGTGTGTGTGTGTGTGTGTGTGTGTGTGTGTGTGTGTGTGTGTGTGTGTGTGTGTGTGTGTGTGTGTGTGTGTGTGTGTGTGTGTGTGTGTGTGTGTGTGTGTGCGTGCGCGTTTTGACACGGGGCTAGTTTAGTAGACGCTAATGCTAGCGACTTGTAAACTACTCCTCTACTTGCCCAGTGTGAACGTTAAGTTAGTAAACTTGCATCCAAACTAGTGTGAACACTTACTTGCTGAATAAGTTAAACTCGCAGCTAGCACTCGCGGTTACTAAACTAGTCTGTCGTTAATGAGGCTTTAGTGTCTCAAGGGAAGACAGCCCTCATAGAGGTTTTTTCCACTGTTGATTTTATAACGGAGCAATGCGGCTTTGCAAGTGCTGCAGTAGAACTGAGTTCCACAAAAAAAGGAGCTCAACAATGAACGAAAAAAGACAAACATTCATATACAAAAATACTAATGATAGTAAAACATCATTAATGATGTAGCGTTCAGGAAGTGTGGTAGTTTTTATCCACCACACATAATCAGGGTCATCATATTCTTTCCAGGGCTTAGGGTCTCTAAGGGTCTGTAATAAACATGACAAGGGGAGTTAGGGGATTCGAACCCGGTACAAAGCGAATACGAGAGCAGCATGCTTCCGTTTACGCCACCAGTGAGATATACAGGGTTAAACAAAAAAAACTCGTCTCGACAATTTGGACATCCTCTGAAGCGTGCTGGAAGTCTCCTGTTCTCGTAATGCATGGCCTAAGGCTCGAGTTCCAGAGGAAGAGTGGGCCAGTTGCCTTCAAGCGTGGTTGTTCCTCTTCAACCCAAGTTCTCAGCTGTCTCATGTATCTCCTCTCTTCTATTATCTCCCCCACTTCCTTGCTCAACCTCTTCCTCATCAAACACTTGCCCTAAGGGTGGCGGCACGCTGGGCTAGCGTGCTACGGACTTTGGCTACTTTATTTGAGTAGAAACTACTTGGGTTACAATATTCTAGACTTCCGTAAGAACATCTCAATAATGTGTCTGACATTCGTATTCTAGGTTTAACTTCTTTTAGTTCGTCATTCAGCTTCTCACTATATGACGCAAGAGTAATTTGACGTTTGGAAATTTTAATAACAAAATATTATAACTAAAGTCGTTTGTACACAAACGAAATTTCAAAAGCAAGTAGCATGCTAGCGAGAAATGCCTAGTGTGCCGCCAATGCTTTATTTACATCCTTTGTGCCCTTTCAATCTGACTTCTCTTTGCCATCCTGCCTATATTTTCTATCTAATATATGACCATACACCCCAAGCACAACCCATCTCCCTCTCCTGTTGCATTTCCTCCTGATCATTTCTGTTACATCTGTCACTTTTTCATTCGTCTTCTCTATTTTTATTCCGCACACATAGTTCCTGTCGACCATCACCTCAAGCTTCTTCTCATTGGTGCCAAGCCAAGGCACCACAACCCACTCTCATGGAGAAGTACTGGCTCCACTGAACTCTCCGCCATTGTTTTTAATCACATTCCCCCACCTACTCACACCTATCCGTCACTTGAGTCTTCCTCCTTCCTCCCTAAACATCTTTTAGCTCAATTTTCATTGTCCGTTGTCCAAAATTCGTTTGTTGTTCTCTTCCAGGGAGCTTTATATTTATTTTATAGAATACCTTATGCTGCAAATATTCTACGAAGAATATAGGATTATCATCAGCAATAACCGTTTTATTTATTGTTTCAAAAATATGGTGTGGTTGAAAGATTGTTTACGTGTCTTATCATACACACACACATACACGCATACACACACGCACACACACACACACACACACACACACACACACACACACACACACACACACACACATACCTAGTTTGTCTTTGACTCATTAAAAAGAAAAGAACAATTTCAAGACTCTCTCTTCACACCGGAATTTGACTTCGAACAGAAATTCTCTTCGTTCTCTTCTTTCCGGAGCAGCCCTGTGCAGGAATTTTTTGCTTCCCTGAGCTATGCATATTAAAACAAAGTACATGCATGTGGCCTTGTTCTTAAAGCACTCGAACTCAGGCCAATCCTGCATGAGGAGGGGTAGAGGACAGGGAAGAGGAGGAGGGCCTGTCTACCATGATTTAAGGACATAGGCAAGTGTCTGGGTTGCAGGGGCCGTGTCTCTATGCCAGCAAGTATTAGCTCTCCCTTCATCTTTGCCTTTGTGACATCTCTGATGCTAAAATAAAACGCTACACGAAGAGCTGTTCTTAGCTGTCAACTTGCAACACCCCCTCCTCCTCCTCCCTCCACCCCCACCCTCTCCCTCCCCATATCCTCACCTTCGTCTCCTCTATGTCATTCTTCCTATTTTCTCGTTAACCCTTGTTGTCTACCTCTTATTATTCTATTCTTCCTCTTCCTATTCTTCCCCTTTACATTACTTTTTTCACATTTGTTATTGCTGATTTTTTCAGAACCTCACATTATCTACTCCTCTTTGTTTCCCTATTTCTTCTCTTCCTTCTTATCGCTTTCTTCACATTCCCTTGGCTCCACCTCCACCTCCTCCTCCTCCTCCTCCTCTTCTTCCTCCTCCTCCTCCTCCTCTTTCATGTACCACCATTAGTTCTTGCCTCAAGACCTCCCACTTCAAAACCAAGGTAATGACACTGAAGATCAACCTTGAGACTCTTCGGTCGATGTCTCCCCAATATCCCTATGAAGCCATTTCAAGGCGGTATCACACTGGTCCCTTTTTCCTTCAACCTCCAATTAGTCAGGGGTAACACCCACCCCCAGAACTTTATTTCGCCGTAAAATATTATGTCAAACTATTCTCTTTCCTCGACAATTTATATAGAATGTCATTTGACATGTTGGAGATTATTTTTTTACCCTCCAGCATATTAGAAAGCTGCGTGCTCCATATCTACTCCGACAGTTGAAGGAAAAATAGCCCAATATGATAACGTCTTTATACTCTGAGGTGTCCTCTACACAGTTAAAAAAATCCCTAAATAGAACTCACAACAATTGTTTGTTTTAAGGAAAGATCAGAGGACTTTATAGATAGGGATGACAGGTAGTAAGGGACATGGAACTGCCTAGTGTAGGCCTTATGGTCTCTTACAGCCTCCTCCATTCTTATGTCTTTATATACTTCTTTCGTATTTCCTATCAAAGTTCTGTATCTCAGGTGATTGTACTTTCGTCAGTAAAATAATACATGACATCTTTTTCTTTTGTCGTTGTTAAGGCATGTACAAAGTTATAATAAGTTATTGTAGCAATGAGCAGATTAGAAAACAACAAAGAAACGAGCAAGTTCTATAATTATCAAACAATTCGTAAATGTGACGTCTTTTGAACATTTTGTTCTGATTCCCGGTTAGCGACCTAACGTACTTTGAGACTATACCAACTCGACACCAACCGTAGCCTAACAATATACAAACTAGCAAAGTCTCGAGCTTTTGAACTAGTAGTTCTCAATCTGGAGTTTCTAGTATCCTAAGGGGGCTAGATTAGGATCACAAGCCAAAAACTGGTTCTAGTTAGTGTATGCCTAACAATATTATTGAGATTCGGAGCGGTGTCTCGAAAGCCGAAAACAGCAATACATAAACTATGGGGTACATGAGAAACTCGAACTCTCCCCACTGGCTATGTTATTTATCTGTTTACGTCATAAACGGCCTTGATTTCCTTTGGACCATACAAAACCTCAATAGATAATAATCACTCATTCGTGTATGTGCGTGTGTGTGTGTGTGTGTGTGTGTGTGTGTGTGTGTGTGTGTGTGTGTGTGTGTGTGTGTGTGTGTGTGTGTGTGTGTGTGTGTGTGTGTGTGTGTGTGTGTGCGTGCGCGCGAGCATGTGGCCCTGAGGAGACGGACGCAAAGACGACCCAAGTGTCAAATATACTTCAAGACGGAAGCTATATAGTGAGACCTAAATATACCAGCCACCTGCGCTAGTGGATGCGGGTAGGGCTCTAGGAGGAGGAGGAGCGAGGAAGGAAGAGGAGGAGCAAGAAGAAGAAGGTGTGGAGGAAGAGGAGGAGAATAAAGGAAGAGAGAATGAAACAAAGGCAAATTACAGGAAAAGCAGTTTCGTGTTGTTTTTTTTTCTCCTCACATGCGGTCTTGCCTCGGAAACTGCGGGTGACTACTTGACATGCCCGCGCCTACGTGCGCAGTGCGCGCGGCATTGGGTATGCGGCTAAAAACACAGAAATAGCCTTTTACCTGAAAATACAGGCGGTTCATACACAAGTATGTGCACACGGTTGTACATATGTACACAAACGAACACACACTTATACACATACATGTACGTATATAACATATTACATATGATACATACACATATACACACATATGCCCGTATGTACATATATGCCCGTATATGCATATATACAAATGCATACGAATATATATATTCATATATATATATATATATATATACATATATATATATATATATATATATATATATATACTAACAATTTAATTCCTTGCTATAGGGCCTGGCAACTGGACCGGAATCAAAACTCTAGGAATGAGACCTAAATTCTGAGTTTGTCGATATAAAGAAATTCACCTTTGCCCTATGTGCTATGATTCCCAGGGTGTCTAGCGATCACCGCTAATCGCTGGACTCGAACCTTGGTCCACGTGCTGTAAGACGGGTTTGAAACCAAGGCTCCACAGCGAGATTTTATTACTTGGACTCATATTTAGAGGACCATGAGATTCGGATATTGGGTAACTTTATTCAACTGAAGTTTGCTTAATCTTCATATGATTATCATAGTTTGGGGACCAATGTTTCCTCTAAATATTTTGCTGTGAGTGTAAGCAGAAATTAGCTTGTGCGCAAACTTTGCCTACTCCAAAAAGTATGTGCGCGCGCATCCATGGCGGCAAAGTCATTCCGTTTGCAATGGAAGCGCTAGAGTTAGAAGAGAGAAAACAAAGCAATTATTGGTTTGACGGTTGGAAAGTTACCATATTTTTAGAGAATTTATTAGTTGATGTTTGGGTGGAACTTCTTTATTGAATGGATTCTAATATAATTTGAAAACCTTGTGTGCGCACATTTTTTTCTTTGTGTGCTCTAGTTGTACAACATAAGAACAATGTGCGCGCGCACATGCACACAGCTTAGAGGAACGTTGTTAGAGACTAAGGACGAATACAACCTGAGGAAAAATCTTCAGTCATCGACATTACTATCACCAAGATCATCGTCTCCACCATTGTCACCAGCTCCACTACCATCATCACCAACACCTCCATCATTACAACCACTATTATCACATTAAACAGCACTGTCAGTAGAAACCCCGCCCCTTTTTCTCCCAACATATCGACCAATCACACGAGACAAAGGAGGTGGAGCCTATATCAAACGACGCAGTCCATTGGATCCAACAATGACAATGAAAAACTCTTTCCTCAGCACAAAACACCAAATATCCAGGCGAGATAAGGAGATAGAGCCCATGATGAAGTTATACGTCAGATTGAAGGGTGATTACCAAGGACACGCCCCTTTTCTCCTCTCTACATTGGAGGCGGGGCCTCTGTTGAATCAAACAAATCAGATTACACGGTGTCATCTATGACTCCGCCCACTTTCTGCATCCCTACATATCAACCAATACCGTGAGACGAGGGGGCGGAGCTTCTGTTCAATCTAACAAATCAGATTACACGGTGTCAGACAAGTTCCCGCCCATTTTTTCTCTCGTACACGGAAATCATTCCCACTAAGATGAGGAGGAGGAGCCTCTACTGACAGCTTTAGGTAATCGAATGATATCGCCACCTCCATTACCAACAGCCCTCTCTCCACTATGCCAAAGATCTGAGTCCTTTCTCTCCACAAGGTTGGATGCAGGATAATGCAAATGGATTAATATATTCATATATATAAACGTGTGTGTGTGTGTGTGTGTGTGTGTGTGTGTGTGTGTGTGTGTGTGTGTGTGTGTGTGTGTGTGTGTGTGTGTGTGTGTGTGTGTGTGTGTGTGTGTGTGTGTGTGAGATTCACCACCATGGTCTCGGATCACGCGTTGGACAGCAATTAACCTCCCGGACGAGAGCTCAGAGCTCGAATGACCGATCTATGGGTAATACTGTGTGTGTGTGTGTGTGTGTGTGTGTGTGTGTGTGTGTGTGTGTGTGTGTGTGTGTGTGTGTGTGTGTGTGTGTGTGTGTGTGTGTGTGTGTGTGTGTGTGTGTGTGTGTGTGTGTGTGTGTGTGTGTGTGTTCGTGTGCGCAAGTGTACGAATGATTACATAAACAAATGACTGTATCAAAAGAAAAAATAAATACAATTTATGAGCAAATAAACAAGAATACAAAAAACTAAGTAAAAGAAAAATAGGAATCAAAACACAACACATCTCATCTGCAATTCAGACGAAAGACCTTTCCTCTATTGCATTTCTTCGATCCTAGGACTCGGACACGATGTGCCCCCCCCCCTCTCTCTCTCTCTCTCTCTCTCTCTCTCTCTCTCTCTCTCTCTCTCTTCATCCAGGTGCTTGACTGAGAAATCAGCATAAAATTTTCCACCTTTGTCTTGATTTAGGTGGGCTGCCCTTATCGTAGGAAAAAAAAGGTGAGAGAGAGAGAGAGAGAGAGAGAGAGAGAGAGAGAGAGAGAGAGAGAGAGAGAGAGAGAGAGAGAGAGAGAGAGAGAGAGAGAGAGAGAGAGAGAGAGAGAGAGAGAGAGAGAGAGAGAGAGAGAGAGAGAGAGAGAGAGAGAGAGAGAGAGAGAGAGAGAGAGAGAGAGAGAGAGAGAGAGAGAGAGAGAGAGAGAGAGAGAGAGATTTTGGTGGCAAAGTGCCGTGACACCTCTGGTACACGTCCAAAACTCTCCCATGGCAACAAAGGAAATAAAGAAAAGAGAAAGAAAGAGAAAGAGAAATCCTAACACAAGAGAATGAATAAATAAACAGATAAATTTATCAATGAATTGATGTATTCATAGATATGAATATCATCACCTACATGATGTCAACATAGATATATTGTTAACACATCTGTGGCGCAATCAATATCATTCTCACATTTTCAATATTAATGTTTGAATACTGACAATGCACACAATAAATCATGAACGTAACTTATACCTGTATATGCAAAAAAATTTAGCCCTCACTTTCAATATCATGATATTTCGTTTCGAGATATTGTTTTATCATTTCAGCAAAATGACATAAATGTGGTTCGTTCGGAGTTGGATGGCGACATGACGAAGTTACAATGGCGCGCTGACCGACTTGACGTCATCAAGTTTGCAAGACACGCAAAAACATAATAAAAATAATGAGTAGATAGATAGATAGGAAATTAATAAATGAATAAATATATCAATAAATTAAATGAATATATACGTAGATATATAAATCAGTAAATACATAAAAATAAATAACAAAATGAGATGAGTAACATAAAATTAGGTTAGGATATTAGTTGACAAGGTGCTGATACACGCATCCAAACATATACACACACACACACACACACACACACACACACACACACACACACACACACACACACACACACACGAGGAGACTTGATAACTATTTATAGAATCATGAAAGGCATAGAAACTATTGATAGAGAGGATCTAATAAAATGGGATAGTGGAAATACAAGAGGACACGGAAAGAAAATCAAGAAAGACAGTTATAGAAGAGACCTGAAAAAGAACAGTTTTCCCCACAGAGTAATAGACATTTGGAACAAGTTAGATGAGAAAGTGGTGTGTGCAAAAACAATTCATGATTTTAAAAACAGTCTAGATAAAATGAGATATGAAGACGGGACACCACGAGCATAGCTCCCCTTCCCGTAAAATACAACTAGGTAAATACAACTAGGTAAATACACACAGAGCACACATACGCAAGCACACGTGCCTAGCTGTAGGCCCACACATAGTTATGGACAATACGACCGCAGTATCCGGTCGACAGCGATGGCCTGCGGACGGAATTCGAGGACTTGTGGGTCAAGAAACAAAAAGAAAAAATCTGAAGTCGGTCCCTCACCAGGGTTGGATGACCTCTGGGTTCGGTCGGAGGGGAGGTAAGGGGGAAGGGAGGGAGGGAGGGAGAGAGAAGAGAAGGAAGAGGTGGAAGTGATGGCTGGAGAGAGGAGGGAAGGAAGAGAAGGAGGACGGGGAAAGGGGGGGAGGGAGGGAGGGAGGAAGGGAGGGAGAAGGTGTATTAAGGTTAAAGTTGTGCAGACACTAAAGAGAAAGTTGCAGGAGTGAAATATACAGTATGTGTATGCATATATGTATGCATATTCGCGAAGAGCTATATATATGTATGTATATATATATGTATCTAAGTGCGTATGTATGGATAATTGTATGTAAGGGCACAAGTACGTGAGTGTATATATATATATATGTATATATATATATACATATATATATACATATATATATATATATATATATATATATATATATATATATATACAGACATAACAGAATTGAATATACACGAAGAAAAATGCATTTCTGCTCTTATTTAATGCTTAATGTTATTCAAATTTACCTAATATTTTATATTTACCTAGAATTCTATTTCAGATTACATAAAAGATTAATCAAGTATGTCACGAACCAAAGAAGCAGTAGATCTATCTGAATTTCAGCGATGTCGTATTGTGAGTCAACGTGAAGGTGGACTTGGTCAACGCAAAATATCTGAAAATCTGTCAATGCCCCTTTCCACTGTTAATAGAGTGATCGTACAATTCACCAGAGAGGGCAAGAAGGGCACAAAACCTCATTCAACGTAGTCCCGGGCCCTCAGAAGAACCTTGAGTCTTGTCAAAAGAAATGTCGAAGAGGATCCACGTTGCAAGGCCTCTGACATAGCAACACAAGTTGATGTCAGTCCCAGAACAGCTGTCAGGTATCTCCACAAGCTGGGTTACTATGACAGAGCTGCAAGAAGGAAACTACTCCTTCGTCCAGCCAATATCAAGCGCAGAAAGGATTGGGCTGTTGAGATGGTGGAGAAACCTGTGGCCTTTTGGAGTACTGTCGTTTTCTCTGGTGAGTCACAATTCGCATTGTTTTCTGACAGTGGAAGAGTGTGGGTCTGGAGACTCTGTAGTCAAGAGTTTGACCTCAAAAGACTGCAGCCAGCAGTGAAACATGGGGGTATTTCAATAATGGTATGGGGTGCAATTTGGAGTGATGGTTGATCAGAGCTTGTGGAGTGTCAATGAAACATCAATTCAAGCAAATAGGTTTCTATATTAAAGGAAGGACTCATTCCAATATTCTCCAGTTGTAGAATGAGCAAAAATGTCTTCCTATTTATGGAAAATGGAGCTCCATGTCACACTGCTCAAGCAACACAAAATTGATTGAGCCAAAATGAGATCATGAAACTTCCATTGCCAAGTCAGTCCACGGATATGAACCCTATTGAACACCTCTGGGGCATATTAGACCGACAACTTCGCAAAAAGAACAGGAAGCCATCTTCAAAGCCCGAACTCTTAGGATTACTAAGAGAAACATGTCAAGAAATCCCTCAAGATGATATTCGTGAACTAATCACTAATATGCCTAGAAGGGTCCTTGCATTGAAAAGGGCAAAGGGGATGTCAACCAAGTATTAGCTATTCACATTGTGACCATTTATAAGCACTTTAATTGCATCAATTGCTTGTTTGATTAATTAAACGATTTCTCTTGGTGTCTATTCAATTCTGTCATGTCTGTGTACACACACAATATATTATATATATTATATATATATATATATATATATATATATATATATATATATATATATATATATATACACGACGTTCAGAAATGTTTATCTTGACACAAGTGAGCTTCCACAATAAATGACGAATCTAAGATATATTTTGACTTAAAATTTGATGGAAGGGAAACAAATGGGACTGGGATGGGTGTGTGGGAGTTGGGTGGGAGCTGGGATTATGCCTTGGCTGGCTACCCCCTTATAAGGGGAAGACGCCTCTTGGCATAAAGATAGATAAATACACCGACGCTCTCATATTCTTACAAAGTTTCTCAGGTCTAAGACCATCTCTCCTGCCACATCCTAAGACGGGCGACTCTTCTCTGAGTTCTTCCGTTCCTGAAGGGATTTCTCACCCCTCGACTTTTTTGATTAATTTTCCATCAGATTTATTTACATTTTTATTTTCTCTCTGGGTATTTGTTATGGCACGCTAACGGGTTATTTTGTTTCTTAATTGGAGACTTGTTGTGTTGTTCTTCTTGTTTGTCAGAAGGAACGCTCCAGAACAAAAAATCCGTGCGTACAAGATGACCGGTAGGGAGAAGACGGATTGCTGATAGAAAAAAAAAAAAAAAATGGGGAAGCATTTTAGGATAGCCTGTATATATATATACATACACACACACACACACACACACACACACACATATATGTATATATATATATTATATATATATATATATATATTGATGACTATGAATATTGTGAGACGAGGAAGCGAGCAAGAGAGGGAGATAAGGGCGCGGCTATTTATACGTACTTGGCCTAATACATATAAACATTGACGTCCTTGCTTGCTTGCTCAAGTGATCGACTCCCACTACCCAAGGGCTCCTCATGAGGTGAATAAAATCGTCTAGTATTAGCCAGAATAAAACCATCAGACTGATATATTCACCCTACTGCATCTGCTGAACGCCAAACCATTTCATTCAGTTAAAGGTTTTGCCACACTATGCATTTTTCGCCAACATGCTAATTGTTTATGCTACATCTTTGGAGTAGAAACGATTTTGGTTACTTTTTTTTTTTTTTTTTTTTTTTTTTCTTTTTGATTTTCAAATTTCCAAAAGTCAAATTACTCTTGTGCAATATAGTGTGAAGCTGAATGTAAGACACTTTGTTCAAATGTTCTTACGGAAGTCTAGAATATTGTAACCAAAGTCGTTTCTACTCAGACGAAATAGCGAAAGCAAGCAACATGCTTAACCTAGTGTGCCGCCACCAAGGAAAAGGGTGAAGGATGGAGGAGGTGACGAGTGTGAGGTAGGCCACATGCTCTGGCTAAAAACACATGACGAGGCGACATAACTCCAAAGGCTTTATTCTGGTTCATGGCCGATAATTTTATTCGTACGAGTATCAGCCCGCTGACTGCAAGGGCTGACAACGTGTTGGTGTCAGCGCTGACATGTGCTCGGTCAGCGCGCGTAGAACCCCGGAGGTTACAGAAAGACAAAGACACGGAAGAGCGAGGATTCCGACAGCATCACTGCCAACAACAACAAAAACAATAACAACAGAAATCAAAGACAACCACATCTTTTACTGTGACGTTCTAATTCGAGGAGGAAGTGGCATTTTTTCTTCTATCGCGAGAGAGTGAGACTAAGGTTCTGCACACGACCATCACCTCATCCTACCAAGCCTTTTTAAGGTGGAGTCCTGCCCTCAGCTGAGGCGAAGTATTCTGGCCAGGGGAGGTCACGCCCATCGTGTTCCCCTCACCCTTATGGCGCCACCTTTGCCTACTTCAGGTAATTTCATCCAACTGAAGAAAGGTACGCAATGATCCGGTGGGGCAAAGACCTGCTTCGAACAACACGAGTTAATGACCTCAATGGCGACCTTGCCAGGATAGTGGCCCGGGGTAGTTATCTGGTTTGCACTTCAATTGATCACCCCCCCCGGTATCACAAATTTGCGACGCTCCCCCAGGGAGGTAACTCTACTAGCGAAGATGTCACCGATCTGGGAAGGTCTTCCTCGATTCCTGCGTCTGTGCGCAGAAAATGCTTCCTCCGACGCACACGGGCGCAGGCACGCCGCGGCCTATGTATAGCCCAACTTGAGGCTTTAAAACCCTAATAATGTTGGCAAACCGAGCAGGAAAGCAGCAGCCACCGCCGCCTGACCTCGGGGCGGCCGCCACAGGGAGGAGAAACTTCAGGTGTCACGCTTCGTGTGTAATTGTTCTGATTTCTCGATCACGCGCTCTGGTCATGATACGAACCACACGACGTGCAACATGACGTGCCAACTGCGCCCCCTGGGTTCTCGCCCCCCCCCCCCAACACGCCGTGGCATCCTCGAGGGGTCCCTGGTTCCTCCCCTCTCGGAGGTTTCTGGGTCGAATCTGTAAAAGTTCCTCGGAATTGGAACCTGTCATAAAGTATTTGGGGACGCCATTGATCTCTTTTTCGTTGGGCCTGCCAGCCCAAAGCTTCATCAATCTAATATTTTCCTTTCACATTGAAATACTCGATAAAATACTTTGGCAGATAGATCGAGCTCGATTATAAACATCATGACTGTTCCACTGAAAAGTTATTTGAAAGATATAACTCTTTTATTTCAAGGCGTGTCTGACTAAAAATATATAATGAAAAATTATTCACGGGTAACACCGAAGATAACGTCACAGTTGTCACGCAAGTAAACGCACTCCAACTGAATAAAATTTCCTAACAACACTCGCCATTAAACCCATGAAATAAAATCGTCCTTGACTTCAACAACCGGAACCTCTAGCTAAATGTCTCTTGGCGTAAGCTTCTCCTCAGCCTCCGGAGGACCACAGGGTCAAGAAGCACCTTCGAGTATGACACGGCCGGACTTATGTCAACGCCTGTACAGAGCCTCTGGATTCCATGAAACCCTCATTAAGGGCTATTTTTCTTTACACACTTTACCTCCAACTCCCATTTGACTACAACTTCTTTTACAACCTCGGGTGGCCGATAATGGCGGCGTAACCAAGGATCGAACTCGAGAGAGCCACTGACGGAGCTTCTCACGATCTCATGGAGTTATCACACTGGGCTATTTTTCCTTCGTCATCCAACCTCCAACATCCATTTGAATAACTAGAATATAACCTCGCTTAGAGAAACCTAGGCTTCTCTAAGAACATTTCAACAGCATTTCTAACATTCGTATAGGCTAACAATCTCTTTGTTCATCTTTCAGCTTTGCTATATAAGACGGAAAAATAATTTGATATTTGGAGGTTTGAAAAATAGAATATTGTAGCCGAAGTCGTTTTTACTCAAACGAACTCTGAACGGACCCCGATTTGAATAGAATTCACATCGATCGAGATCCCAAGGAGGGAAGGTCCCCTTACTTTCTCCTGAATAAAATCGTGGTTTTTTTTTCTATTATATCGTTTTTGTTTTTATCCGTTTTTAATGTTATTTCTATTATTTTATTTTGTTTTATTTTATTTATTTGTTTTATTCGTTTATTTATTTATTATTTATTTATTTATCTATTTATTCTTTTTTTTTCTAAAGATGTCAAAATAGTCAACGTGGAAATTGGCCGAGTTGGTTTTGTCTGAACCCTTTAATCCCCTGTTTAGGTTGAATGACGCGAAGTCCGGCGGTAACCAGAATAAAAGCAATCAAGAGTGCCACGAGCCGGAAGGGGATAACCCCTTCCGTACTTGGTGGCACCTTTCCTCTTAAATTTTGCTGCCGCTAGGCGATTTTATTCAGCTCTGTGTAACCCTTCCGTTTTGCTCATTCACGTACCCTCTCCCCTTCCCCTCCCCCTCCCCCTCCATTTACCCTCCACCCCCGTCCCCTCCACTCCTCCCCCCCTCCACCATATTTCCCCGAAGTTCCTCATTCTTGGCAGAGGGCAGCTGGGAATGTGGAGGAAGAGGAGGAGGAGGAGAAGGAGGAAGAGGAGGAAGAGGAGGAGGAGGCGAAAGGGGAAAAGCATGAGAAATAAGAGAAAGAGGAGGAGGAAGAGAAGGAGGAGGAAGAGGAAGAGGAGGAGGCAAAGGAGGAAAAGCATGAGAAATAAGAGGAAGAGGAGGAGGAGGAGGAGGAGGAGGAGGAGGAAGAGGAAAAGTATGAGAAATAAGAGAAGGAAGGGGACAAAGTAGAAGAGCAAGAGAAGATGGAGGAGGAGGAAAAGGAGGAAGAGGAGGAGGAGGAGGAAAAGGAGGAAGAGGAGGAGGAGGAGGAATACGAGGAAGAAAAGGAATATGAGAAAGAGGAGGAAGAGTAGGAAGAGGAGGAAGAGAAGGAAGAGGAGGAAGAGGAGGAAGAGGAAGAAGAGGAAGAAGAGGAGGAAGAGGAGTTGAAGGAGTGTTTCGCAATGTCGCAAGAAGTGTGGAGGTGGAGCAAATGTGGAGGATGGGAGGGGAGGAGGGGAAGGAGAGATAAAATCAGAGGATTTAGAAACAGCTGGTGGACAATGAATGAAGGTGTAGACAGACGAAGTGGAAGAAAATGGAGAATGGTACAGATGGAGAAGGAAGAGGAAGAGGAAGAAGAAGAGGTGGAGGAGGAGAAGGAGGCGGAGGAGGGAATGAGGGAGAGGAGGATGGAGAGGAAGAAGAGGGACATGGAGAAGGTGGAAGAGAGGGAGGTATAAAAAGAAAGAGGAGGAAAATGAAGAGGAGGAGGAGAAGATGGAGAAGAGGCGTAAATGGAGAAAGAAGAAAGGGAGGAGGAAGAGGAGGAGGAGGAAGAGGAGACAAACTATGGAGGGGAAGGGAAGTGGAGAGAGACAGAAAAACTCTCTCTAAGCCTCTGTCCCTTTCTCTCTCTCTCTCTCTTTCTCTCTCTGAACAATGGCAACTGATATTCTGTTTTATTTATGTACATCAACTGACGTCATGGTTTCCGGGCGGTGATGGGGGGGAGGAGTGCTGTGAGAAATCACAAGGGGTTTGTTTTTGCTTAGAAAGGTGGCCTTCACTCCTCTCTCTCTCTCTCTCTCTCTCTCTCTCTCTCTCTCTCTCTCTCTCTCTCTCTCTCTCTCTCTCTGAGATGCTTACTTGAGAGATATGCGGTCAACTTAACAACCAATTTTTGTGATTGAAGAGTAGGGAATATTACTATTGTTGCTGTTTATTCATTATTTTATTTATTTGTTTATTTATTTATTTATTTATTTATTTATTTATTTATTTTTTTTTTTTTTTACTTTGGTTCATTTTGGGCCAATTCCCCAATAAAAAAATGGCCACGGAGAAAATGTTGTCCTGCACGCGGCAGATTACTATTCCAACTACTGTCAGACGGATTTATTCAGTTGAAGGGAAAACCCCGTGATGAAGGAGACAAGGACATCTCAATAAAGTCCTTTCATCATTCTTGCTAATGCCAAACGTTCTAATTCACTTTACGGATTGGATGAATTATAATATATTTAGTACACACAAGCATGCATACATATAAGAATACATACATATATATATATGTATATATACACACACTTCTTTGTATTAGCACTGAACATGTAATTATACGAAAGCGCTCTGCTTCGTTAGTTTATTTTTCTTGTGATTACTCACGCACACACACACACACACACAAACACACACAAACACACACACACCCACACACACACACACACACACACACACACACATATATATATATATATATATATATATATATATATATATAAACAACGTAAGCACATAAACAAGCCCCTGGCCCACAGACCTAATGGGCATTACACTTTCAATGGCGCATCATGTCTGCCAAGAGGCCCTGAGATCGCTTCCTTATCTCCCAGGAATTCTCTCTATCTCCTCCTCTACTGCCCTCAGGCGTGCTGACCACGTGACCTCCTCAGCCTCTCCCACTCCCTCCGCTCTCCTGTCAATCGTCTACGTCACTCCTGGCGTTCATCGCTCGCTGCCATACAGCGAAAGAACAAACAAGGTCCCGATGCGAATTTCCCAGTTTTTAACCACAGAGGTGGTTCACTTCGTTAAAGTCAGGTCAGGTCATGTGTAGCCACATCAGGTCACTTCAGATCAGTTCATGTCAGGTTAGGTCAGGTCAGTTCAGGTCAGACTGAGTTATACGTAGGTATGTTAGTCTAAGGTGTATTTTTGTCGGGAATAGGATAGGTACGTTTTAAATCCAGAGCAACAGGTTACTTCTGAGAATAACAATCAGTTCCATCAGGTTAGGTGATGTTATACTATATTAGGTTAGGTTAGGTTAGGTTAGGTTATATTAGGTTAGGTTAGGTTTGGTCAGATTAGGTTAGGTTAGGTTAGGTTAGGTTACGTTTGGTCAGATTAAGTTAGGATAGGTTAGGTCAGATTAGGTTAGGTTAGGTCAGATTAGGTTAGGTTAAGTTAGGTCAGATTAGTTTAGGTTAGGTTAGGTTGGATCAGATTAGGTTAGGATAGGTTAAGTCAGATTAGGTTAGGTTAAATTAGGTCAGATTAGGTTAGGTCAGACTAGGTTAGGTTAGGTTAGGTTAGGTTAGGTTAGATTAGGTTAGGTCATATTAGGTTAGAGTATGCCATCCAAAGGTAAACTGTACTGAAAAATTAGATGTACACAGCTTGCATGGACTTAATAATAAACAATTCGCAAACGTTAGGTCCCCATTCCGACTGCTTTTAAGGAATTCATGGCAACGCTACTCTAAGAATTGTAAGCGTGCGTGCGTGCGTGTGTGTGTGTGTGTGTGTGTGTGTGTGTGTGTGTGTGTGTGTGTGTGTGTGTGTGTGTGTGTGTGTGTGTGTGTGTGTGTGTGTGTGTGTGTGTGTGTGTGTGTGTGTGTGTGTGTGTGTGTGTGTGCGTGCGTGGGTGTCCATTCCCATGTATACTCTTAAAGAAACCCGTGGACACCTTTATTACCCAAATCTAGGCTCAAGATGTGAATTCATTTTTAGCACATTACGTAACACAGGTGAGCACGTGTAACACGGAATGCTGGTTTTCCCCTCTCGTTGAACAGTTGTTGCTTAAAGTCTGTGTGTGTCTGTTGTTATGCCGCGGGGGAGCCAACGATGCAGTTACGATCAAGGAGCAACGACTCCGCAACAAGCCTGGTCTTTCTCGCGACGACAGAAGTCCGCCAGAAATCCTGAACGATATAGTCTGAGGGGAGGAAAAGAAATGGGTGTTTGGTATCTAGCTATTGTTTACCGGCGAACAACGAGCTGTAGAACGTGCCGAAACTAGAACTCTACTTCGGGGAAGAGAACAAAGAAAGAGTGGATGGGCCAATCGGTCCTTGACAAGGCCAGTCGGGGTTTGTTCTTGCGTCTGACGTCAGCTTCAGTCGAGATTTATTGTGTTTGCCACACCACCGACATGGGGGGGACGAAGGTGTTTGTGTGTGTATGTGTGTTAGGAAGAGAGGAGAGTGTACTTCTACACTGTCCGCATGTACGGGGATTCTCACGAGCTCTAAGGAATAATGCTCTTGTAGACCACAAAGACAACTGGAGTCTCGGTCGCAAATGCATAAGCAAACCGCTCTCGGATTATCGTTGCTTTCTTCGCAAGACGTCGCTGCTGTATAAAGAGGATCCTCCGAAGATTCTTGGTTCCCCCCACCCCCCCGCAGATGTTCTTGATTGGGGAGAAGACACAAAAACGTGCGAGATGCTACACCTAATTGTTACGCGTCGATTCCTTCCAGCAATGACTTCTTTGTCGATCGGGTGACACCAATCCAATGTACAGTCTCCTGCAAAAATATCCTCACCTCTGTCTAAATTTAATGGTGCACAAACAACTTCTAGAATCTTTCCCACTGGGGAAGTTACATTGATAAAAACATCTAAGTACGATGAAGTAATTATATATATATATATATATATATATATATAAAGAAACAAATCTAAGCCATTTTTTCTTGAATGGATTGGATTGCTGTTGGCTGAAAAAATATAAATTCAATCAAAATTGAAAATGTGTTGATCTATATAAAATCTAACTCTTCGACAACAGAATGGGTCATTCACTTAAATAACATCGTCCCGACTTAACCAGCAGAAGAACATACACACCGATTAACCTGTGTATAAAGAGAGGAATAGTATCCAAATAAGAACACTGCACAGATGAAAGAAGGACGAGAAGAATGAAAGATAATGAGCGAGTCAAAGAAACGCGAGGGACAATCGAAGAAAACGGAAGAGGTCGGGCTGGATCGAGGGTGGAAGGAGGGAGAGTGAGAGGACGACCAAAAAGGGGATGGAGAGCGTGTATGGAGAGGAGCGCGGGGAGAGGGAGAGATAAAATATGAAAGAAGTTAAAATGTTACCAGGAAGCAGAAGGAATGATGTGAATAACGAAAGGTGGAGCCAACAGAGGCTACTGGACAGGGGAAAGGAAGAAAAATATCGACACAGGTATATCCATTGTATATATATATATATATATATATATATATATATATATATATAGAAATATATATATATTTGTAGATAACACACAGGAACCATATATATATATATATATATATATATATATATATGTATACATATATATGTATATATACAAAGCCATAGGTATGAATATATGTGGATATTATGTGTGCTCATATATACTTATGTATAAAAGGCACTTTCACAATGATACATGCTTTTATATATTATATTATATTATATTATATTACATTATATTGTGTTATATATATATATATACATACAGTATTTACACATACACATACACACACGCATATACACATACGCACACACAAGGGCGAGAGAGAGAGAAAGAAAGCAAGCGAGTGGCACGAGAGGCATTCGCACGAGTTAACTATTTCCGCCTCTGTCGGCCCAACGCAACACACCTATGAGTGAGGAAGAGGCACGCACGCACGCACGAACACACGCACATACACACACACACACACACACACACACACACACACACACACACACACACACACACACACATACATACATACACACACACACACACACACACAACAAACGGAGGAGAAAAAAGCAGGGATAGAGAGAAAGAGAGATAGAGAGAGAGATAGGGGGAGGGAAAAGGAGAGGAGGAGGGAGAAAGAGATGGAGATGGAGGGAGAGAGAGAGAAAGAGAGAAATAGAGAGAGACAGAGAGAAAGAAAGAGAGAGCCTGTCAGGTCGACTGAGCCACAAATAACATCACGTTTGGCTCAGTTTCAAGATAAACAGAGATAAAAATTTCTAACTCCTGCCCCACCGAGGGAGGAGGGGAGGGGGGAGGGGGGAGGGGGAGGGGGAGGGGGTTGTCTACGGATATGATAAAAACAATAATAAAAGGACAAGAGCTACTCGGTACGAAAAGGTTTCGTGTTTTTATATTCTTAGTAAATGACCAATGATCTCTCTCTTTTTCTCTTACTTCCTCTCCCTCTCTTTCTCCCTCCTCCTCTCTCTCTTTTTTCTCTCTATCTCTCTCTCTCTCTCTCTCTCTCTCTCTCTCTCTCTCTCTTTCTCCCTTTCTTTCTCCCTCCCCCTCTCTTTCTCTCCCCCTCTCTTTCTCTCTCCCCCTCTCTTTCTCCCTCCTCCCCTCTTTCTCACTCCCCCTCTCTTTCTCCCTCCTCTCTTTCTCCCTCCTCCTCTCTTTCTCACTCCCCCCTTCCTCCCCCCCCTCTCTCTCTCTCTCTCTCTCTCTCTCTCTCTCTCTCTCTCTCTCTCTCTCTCTCTCTCTCTCTCTCTCTCTCTCTCTCACTCTCACTCTCTCTGGGCACAGTATGACAACCCGTTTTTCTTGCCTTAATCTTCTTTCACACCGTGAAACTTGATATATTCTGTTCCTGCCAGAAAATTAAAAAAGTGAAGATAATCTCGATTAACTTCTTTAACGCCCGTCTATACCCCCCCCCTTCTTTCGTACCTGGTGGTACGTTTCTTTTGTGTTGCTACTGACGCCAGACGATTTCATTCATTCCTGTGGCGTCACCATTAATAAGGCTATAGTCCAACACAGTGAACCCCCTTCATTATCGGGTGACATTCTCTATCGGTACCAGTAGAGTTTAGAGTTATTTTCCTCAAGGTGCCGTTAGACCAGGAGTTCTTCATCTGGGGTTTCATATCCCCAGGGGGGTACAAAACCCTGTGGGTACGAGACATGATAGCCAGTGCACGGGACTGTATATTTACCACGAGAAAGCAAAGTGAGGCTTGTGCCACTAATCCTTTTCATATGTTTGCATTGTATTTGTATTGGATGGTGGCATGAGAATTTTTTCTGAGATATCAAAGGGTATTAAGGGCACTGAAAATGTTAAGAACCGCTGCGTTAGACGGTTTATTTCGTTTAGATTAATCTCAATGAACGTGGCAGACTTTACTGACTTTGTTCTGACCAATGCCAGGCGGATCCCTTCAGTTGAGGGACTGATGAGCAATACTCAGTAAGCACGTTAAGGACTTCTCGTATCATTATCAAGAACTACCTAGTGTAGGCCTTATGGTCTCTTGCATTCTTCTTCATTCTTACGTTATCATTTTTCTTATAATTCCTAATCCTCTCCCATCTCCCTTCTTTTCTTCTCTCCACCTCCTTTCTTTCATTCTATCTCCTCCCTCATGATCCCAAAACTCCCTTCCCTCTCCAAACACTCCCCTCCCTCTCCCCCTTCCACTCCCTTTCCCTCCTCGCCAGCTCCCTTCCCGAACGATTTCCTTACAGTGAAGGGAACCCTTCTCAGTAGTTCCCTTAACAAAGAGCGTTATCTTGTATTCTCGTTTTAGTTGGCGTCAAACGATCTGATCAAGTTAAGCGAATTGTTTTCAATCGCATTCAATCAATTCTAACATGAAAGCTTTTCTTATGTTTTGTTTAGTCCAAGTACTGTCCGTATTCGAAAACTTCTTTTAATTACTGGTTTGTTTCATTTTGCAATTTCAGGGTCCTGAAATTTAACAATTAATAATGAGAACAGAAAGACGCACAGAAGGCGCATTTCCACAAGATCTCAACAGTTCGATCACTAAGAGAGAAACACTTGATCGCTAACCATTGAGACAAAAATCCCCACAAGTACGGGGTCGATCCATCTACATAAAAAATGTCGTGTGTTATGGTTCTCTCAACCTTGTTTCATACTATGTAGTCTGAGCGAAGCTAAGCGCCTCATGGTGTAAGCTCCTCCTCAATCGAAAGAAAAAAAAAAGCGGAGGTTAAAAAAGAACCATGAAACGAACGGAGACATAAACAAAAGAAGAAGGGAAAGATATATAAAGGAGACTAAAGAGGAAGATGCAGGAGGGGGTTAAAGAAACAAAAGGAATATGGGTAGACGACACACCAATATAGACGAGGAGCCGGGAGGGGTCAGTACACCTAGCGAGTGCAGAGCGAGATGGATAAATATTACTCAGAAAGTCCGACCCAACTTCCACGGATACATGAGGGTTAAGTTTTACGTATTTACAAGGTTTTGCTCCATGGACAGGCATGCAGGGCGGCACGACCAACACAAAAGAATGAAGGAAAGGCGGAGAAGAATTCGCGTTCGACCCTCCATACCTTTCTCCCATTGAAGATCTAATATTACATGCCTACACACAATCGAACACATATGTATGGCTATAAAACGAACAATGCAAGAACATATGAAAAATTGAACGGTTTGAAACAAAATGAAAGACTTGGAACAAAAGGGAAAATTTGAAACAAAATGGAGAAATGAAAAATAAAATGAAGGACTGAGAGCCAAATGGAGGGCTGAAGGCCTTACAGCCAAATGAAGAATTTAGAATATTTTAGTTATCTCAAATCATAATAAAGGGAGACGAGAAGCACAGAAATTATAACCCCACTATTAGTTTATTCTCACGGGGATATAAAATTATTTTGTATCAAATGAGCTGAAAAAAAAGGTGACCACCAGCTGAGAGAATAGATAAGACCTAGATGTTTGTACTGAAACATGTTAAATAGTGGCAAAAGAAGCTAATATATATATATATATATATATATAGATATATATATATATATATATATATATATATATACATATACAGTATATATATATATATATATATATATATATATATATGTGTGTGTGTGTGTGTGTGTGTGTGTGTGTGTGTGTGTGTGTGTGTGTGTGTGTGTGTGTGTGTGTGTGTGTGTGTGTGTGTGTGTGTGTGTGTGTGTGTGTGTGTGTAAGTAGTATTTAACCCTTTTTCGGAGAAAGATAAGCTGAGGTATAAAGATATCCGTATATTTTGAGCACTATGATGTGCAACTACATCTTACCCTAATATATATATATACATATCGCAATAGTCAACCCGGAAGAATAAATCAAAAATATACCGGTTCGAAATAAAGTATAAGTCCAGGGGATGTGTCTTCAAACTCTCTCTTCGAAAGACTTCAAGTCATAAGCACGTGAAAAAGCATCAAAGGGAAGAAAGATCCTGACCCTCCCCCACCCTCCGCGTGGAAGAAAGAAAAACAGAGGATATTTATTGACTCGTGCTAAAGGTAATTGCACAGAACAAGCGAGAGACGTTTCAGAAGATCTAGTTCTTCAGTGTGGTCTTCTGAAGAGGGGAGGCACGCAGCCACTGAGCCCTGAAGAACAGGAACGATGGAGATAGCAACAGGAAAGAGGTGAACACTACAGAGTGACTTGGGTATCTACAGAATTATTCAATTATCTACTGATTGACTCAATTGATCAGTGAATGAACCGTTCAAGTAAATTACGGATAAGGCGACGCTTTGATGCCTGTTCCTTCGGTTGATCACGAAAAGGCAATTTGACATAAAAGTAGAATAAACTCACATCGAAACTTGCCACATTATACATGGTAACCTCCATACAAACATATTTTTCCTTTCTGAGTATTTGATACACTTCTATAGGGATTATCTTAGTATATAGAAAACTACCATTTCAAAAATCTCTCATTTTCTAAAATAAGCTAAATGTGACATTTTGTCAGTAGAGCGGTAAAAGTTATTTTGACTGCTCATTGGTTATTTCTATTCTTTCTAAAGAAGAGAAGATTAAAAAAGGAGTAAAAAAAATATTGTTTGTTCTTCATTTTGTAGATGTTGAATAAGGGGCGAAGGCCGACCCCCTGCGAAGCTGGGACTGGCGCAGCCGGTGGTTCGTTTTTTGTTGAAACAGACTTAATCTAGAATAGAGCTTTGATCGATCACGACTTTATTGGACGATGTGCATCTTTTAGTTAAATAGAATTCGTTGGAATAAGGGTCCAGTCACACCAAGCTTACGGCTGGTTTGTGCTGTTCCTCTGTTTATTAAAAGAATTCCATGACAATGCAATTGGAATGAATCTCCCCCTCATGTAGATAAACATGAAATAGCCACCTGACGCTAACCATGACAGAAACAAAAGCGCCACCGTCGAAGGTGGCCGGAAACAGGTCGTAAGTTTGATATGATTGGGGCTTTACAGGGACCCAGCTAGCACCTCATCGTACAGGAAAGGTTGAAAGATGAAATAAGGCTTATGCAAATGACTCTGCCTTACTTTCAGGAGAAGAAAGAAGAGACAAAAGAAATACCGGAAGAGCTTAAGACAAAATAATAAGAAGAATAAAAGAAAATATGGTTGGTAAGAAACTGAACAAGAATAAAGCGAAATTACTATTCAAACAGAAAATCCAGAGGAGTATAATTATACTTGATAGCGAAGTTTCTGAAGTTATTAGATGTAATCATTTGAACCAAAGATGGAGCCGTCTGAGAACAATAAAATGGCGATTGTAATGAGCGGGGTAATTGCGTGTAAAGGCTACTGCCACACAAACACAGTAAAATGTTCGCTATCCATATATTACAAATATCAGCTTTACAACTAGTAAATATTGCCAGCAATGATCTATGGTTCTGAGAGTAGAAGTATAAAGTTATAAAATCATAAAAAAAAACTAATGTGGATATAGAGCTGAAAGTGGGGGCTGGAAAGAAAAAAATTATATTTACAACTAGTAGATATTGCCAGCAATGATAGATGGTTCTGAGAGTTGAAATATAAAGTCATAAAATCATAAAAACGCATAAAAACGAATAATGTAGACATAGAGCTAGAGGTGGGGATTAGAAAGAAAAACATTAGCAATAACGATAAAAATGTACGAAAGAGGGGGCAACGTAGGTAGGAAGGTGAAAAGAAGAAAGATAATCCTAACAGGAATAAAAATGCAGGAAAAAAAAGGGAGAAAGTAACGTAGAGAGGAAGACGAAAATTAGAAGGACACTTGTACGGAGGACAAGAGGACGGCCCGGGCCGATGGAGTGGTGACGTCACTCGGGTGAAGATGTGCAAGGTCAAACTACTTACGACTTTCCATCTCTCCTTGACGACGTGACCTGGCTGGAGGAGGTCCTCGCTGGTCATGGTGATGTTCTTGGTGTTGTTGTTCTTGTCTTGAAGTTCTTCCGAGTCCTCATGACCTCCGCCACCGCTAAACGTGCTGACTTCCTCGCTCCTGTGAAGATCAGAGAACACAACACCCGTTAGTAAGAGGGACAGCATATGGGCTTACCCCACGAACACATAATGTTCCTTTAAAGGAACACAAAAGTTTACTATTTTTTAAACTGTGTTACGGGGAAGTTATGCGTGAAAAATTCGTTTTGTTTCGTTATGTAATAAGAAAAATATGTTAAATGTTAATGAAAGAGAATCAGGGAGAAGATCTGACGTATAAACAGCTTAAGTATAACATGACTTTACACGTAACACAGTCAGCATCGAGGACAACACGTGGGCACACTAGTCAGCCCTGTAGTATAACTATTAATATCAGAAAATAGCTATCAACATTACAG
>NC_134793.1:35672245-35684745 GCF_046742065.1 Oratosquilla oratoria | reverse complement strand
AGGGTTGAATAAAGATGGCGGCACACTTGGCGTTTCTCGCTAGCATGCTATTTGCTTTTGCTACTTGGTTTGAGTATAAACGACTTCGGTTACGATCTTTTGTTTTCTCAGAGTTTCGAATGTCAAATTACTCTTGCGATATAGAGTGAGAAGCTGAATGAGGAACTAAGATGAACTATACGAATGTCAGACACATAGTTGAGTTGTTCTTACGTAGTCGTTTCTACTCAAACGAAGTAACAAGGGCACATAGCATGATAACCTAGTGTGGCGCCATTTTGAATATACATGGACCAACCCCACCATCACCCCCACCAATCTGAAAATCCACAGCTCTGAGAGCAATTTTGAAGATTACTTTGAGGAAGAATAAGAGGCTCTGTTCCATGGGACCAACATTATAAAATGTCAATTCGTCTTGACACGAACGAGCAGGACGAGTATACTCGTCCAAAGAAGTTCACGAAAACCCATGGCACTAGAACTGTGCACTAGAGCTTGTCACTAGCAACATAAGGTCATACAACTAAGGACAAAGAAGACTGTTTTATACTAAGGACTTCAGCGGCCTTGACAAATAAGGGCAAAGAAGACTGTTTTATACTAAGGACTTCAGGGGTCTTGACAAATAAGGACAAAGAAGACTGTTTTATACTAAGGACTTCAGCAGCCTTGACAACTAAGGACAAAGAAGACTGTTTTATACTAAGGATTTCAGCAGCCTTGACAACTAAGGGCAAAGAAGACTGTTTTATATTAAGGACTTCAGCATCCTTGACAACTAAGGACAAAGAAGACTGTTTTATACTAAGGACTTCAGAGGCCTTGACAAATAAGGGCAAAGAAGACTGTTTTGTACTAAGGACTTCAGCAGCCTTGACAACTAAGGGCAAAGAAGACTGTTTTATACTAAGGACTTTAGCGAACCTTGTAGTGCTCATCGATAACAGGTATGTTCCCTTTGCCTCAGAAGGGATGTCATTTGACTGGCGCCAGTCTGGATATAAACACTAGGCACCTTTATCGATTTTGTCCTCATATATTTGGTTGTCGCCAGGTTATTCTACTCAATCAACCAAGACTCCTTAGGGTGGAGAATGGATTAAACTTAGATAAGAAGATAAGGTTAAAGATACAATTGGGACATCAGCTTCAATCGTGATTCCAACTGCAGGAGACACTAGTCAACGTCATCATCAAAAAGAAAAGTGTTATGCGGTTCTATTGGAGCTGGGGATATAAAAGTGGAGGGATATTGGGACATGTAGGCAATGGAGAACCAGGAACTGTTCATGCTAATTACCCCCAAATGTGGACTGAGTGCCAATAGTCATGGGGGGCAGAGAGTGCCAACAACTCGACCTTTTCAACAAGGCTAATTATAGAATGAATGAAAGAAAGGAGGAAGGAAAGGAGGAAGGAAAGAAAGAGAAAATGAATGAAAGAAAATGAAAGATAAAGAGAAAAGGAAGAAAGAAAAAAGAGGTAGAAAAAGGAGGATAGAAAGGAGAAAGTAATAAAGAAAGGAGGCAGAAAAGAAAGAGAAAATGAATGAAAGAGAATGAAAGATAAAGAGAAAAAGAAAAAGAGGGAAAGTAGATAGAAAAAGGAAGAAAGGAGAAAGAAAGAAATAAAGAAAGGAGGAAGAAAAGAAAGAGAAAATGAATGAAAGTAGATAGAAAAAGGAAGAAAGAAAGGAGAAAGAAAGAAATAAAGAAAGGAGGAAGAAAAGAAAGAGAAAATGAATGAAAGAATGAAAGAAAAGAAAGAAAGATAGAAAGGAGAAAGAAATAAAGAAAGGAGAAAGAAAAGAAAGAGAAAATGAATGAAAGAATGAAAGAAAAAGGAAGAAAGATAGAAAGGAGAAAGAAATAAAGAAAGTAGGAAGAAAAGGAAGAGAAAATGAATGAAAGAATGAAAGATAAAGAGAAAATGAAGAAATAAATAAAAAGAGATAGAAAAAGGAATAAAGATAGAAATGAGAAAGAAATGAAAAAAAGAGAAAAGGAAGAAAAGAAAGAGAAAATGAATAAAAATGAAAGATAAAGAAAAAGAAAGAAAATAAGAAAGATGGGAAAAGGAAGAAAAATAGAAAATAGAAAGAAATAAAGGAGAAAGAAAAAAATGAATAAAAGAAAAAACTGACATAAAATGCATAGACTGAATACGGCCTAACAGTACGCTAAAGAGTTAAACCAGTGCTAAAGGCACTGAGTGTCTTGCAGTGCCAAGACCATGGTGGCTATACAGTGCTACAGTGCTATGAAAAAAACCAGGATATGACAATACTATAGACTTGAATGTGACCATGCAGTGCAGAGGGTGACATACAGAGATGGTGACATACGGGGCCCAAGACGCAGACATAAGAGATCATTATAATATATATCCTTCACTTATAACGTTACGAGAAAGCTATGCAATACCATAGATGAACAAGGACATACGATGGATAAATATACAAAGTACTAAGTGGCTGAAGAGTGGATGTGTATAGATGATGCTGTTATACACACACGGAAGGGGCGGGGGAGGTTGGAAGGGGTAGGAGGTGCTTATGCATTTATTTATGTATTTTATTTGTTATTTACATTATTATAGTTTTTATTTATTGTTTTATTATTATTGTGATTTTTTTCGCATCCGACCTAGATATGGACCAAAAGGTCTCCTGTCGGCATCCTCTGCCTTTGTAATCCTTTGTAATCCTTTATGTGTGGATATATTTTGACGCAGCCCAAAGAGGCTTCTCTCCGTCTTCTCTTTTTCTGCATGAGGGGACGGAGAGGGGGGGGGTCGCCGATTAGGTAAAGTGGGTGGGATAAAGGGATACAGGGATGACCCATCATCCATGAGGAGCT
This sequence comes from Oratosquilla oratoria, assembly GCF_046742065.1. NCBI lineage: Eukaryota > Metazoa > Arthropoda > Malacostraca > Stomatopoda > Squillidae > Oratosquilla > Oratosquilla oratoria. The sequence goes on along the minus strand of NC_134793.1, from coordinate 35,681,884 downwards.
AAGATGGAAGGGAGGAAAGGGTGGTGGAAGGGAGTGGAATGAGTGGGAGTGGGTACATGTTTTTGATTTGGCTACCCCCCCTATAAGGGGGAAAATGCTCTTGGTATGTAGATAGATAGACTAAAGACTGTCATGGATAAAGATATAATATAGTAGGGAAGAGCAAACGAAGATGTATTGGGAATAGAGTTTATTGCCCTAACGTTTCGACCAACTTGGTCTTCTTCAGAGGACCAAGTTCGTTGAAACGTTAGGGCAATAAACTATTCCCAACACATCTTCGTTTACCTTTCCCCACCCATTTCTCTCTCATTTGTCTGAAATAATTTTCAAATATGATATAGTCCCTCCTGCCAAATAGCGCCATTGAAAGTATTTGAACATTCAGCTATGGATAGAGAAGGAAAAGGAGTACGTACAGGTTCAGATAGCCTAAGAACTCATTAAACCAAGAAGGGAAAAAGTAAGTGAATGTCATAGAGATTTGACATTACGAAAGGAATTTCCATTTCCAGAGCTAAAGAAGGGATTTTATTGTCTTAAGATATAGAGAACCCAAGTATCCTTGAATTTTCCACTGCAAAAGGGGGAAATATAAGTAAAACAAATACAAGTAAGCACGACTCAACATAAGGAATCAAATAGTGTGAACAACAAAACTCTGAAGGGATTTGACGTCATAAGATGTCCAGAGGGTGCATTAGGTAAAACCGGACTAACAATGCCTGAAGAAACATATTCAAACAATGCTAAGCTGTCAAACTATGCCAGCAAACACTATACTACAGTTCAGACTTCACAACAGAGTCATAAATTGCAACAAACAAACAGAATTTAACAGTGCTAACGGCAAGGAGGGATAGGCAACAGTGCTAAGAACAGAACCCCCAAACAGTGCTAAAGATAAAGGGCTTCCTGGTGTCTTGGTGCCCTGTTGTGCTATACAGTGCAATGGCTCAAGAGGATCTTGCAGTGCCTACGTGTGGAACCCCAAACAGTGCTAATGATAAAGAGTGTCCTGAGGTTTTGGTGCCCTGTGGTGCTATACAGTGCAATGGCTCAAGAGAACCTTGCAGTGCCTACGTGTGCATGCAGTGCCAAGGAGCCCTGAGTCCCTTCCTGAGGCAGAGTCGCATCACTGACTCGTAATCAATACTCAACCTCCTCCTCCTCCTCCTACTCCTCCTCTTCTTCCTCCTCCTCCTACTGTTCTTTCTTTCCCTTCTCCTGCTCCTTTTTCTCCTCATGCCCCTCTTCTTCCTCCACCTCCTCCTCTTCCTCCTCCTCTTCCTCCTCCTCCTCCTCCTCCTCCTCCTCCTCTTCTTCCTCCTCCTCTTCTTCCTCCTCCTCCTACTGTTCTTTCTTTCCCTTCTCCTTCTCCTTTTCCTCCTCATGTCCTTCCTCTTTCTCCACCTCCTCCTCTTCCTCCTCCTCCTCCTCTTCCTCCTCCTGTTCTTTCTTCCCTTCTTCTTCCCCTTCTCCTGCTCTTTTTCTTTCTCATGCCCTTCCTCTTCCTCCACCTCCTCTTCTTCCTCTTCCTTCTCTTACTTTTCCTCATCTTCTTCTTCCTTCTCTCCTATCCACGTATCGCTATCAGTTCCCTCCTCCACTCTTTGTACCGAGTGACTCTTCTTCTTCTTCTTCTTCTTCTTCTTCTTCTTCTTCTTCTTCTTCTTCTTTTTCTTTTTCTTTTTCTTTTTCTTTTTCTTTTTCTTTTTCTTTTTCTTTTTCTTCTTCTTCTTCTTCTTCTTCTTCTTCTTCTTCTTCTTCTTCTTCTTCTTCTTCTTCTTTTCTTTCTCTTCTTCTTCTTTCTCTTCTAATTCTTCACTTTATTGTTGTTGTTGTTCTTCTTCGTCTTCTTCTTTCTCTTCTCTTCGTCATTTACCTCTTCCTTCTTCGTGTTTCGCATTTATTGTAACTTTTTTTTTCATTTGCGCTTGGAATGTCAACAGAAAAAAAGAGAGAAAGGAAAGAATAAGAAGGTGAAAAAGATGAAAAGAGGAGAAAGAAAAGAAGGAAAATGAAGATAAAAAAAGAGGAAAATGAGCAGGAAGAGGAGGTGGATGACAAATACGAGGAGAAAAGGAACGTGCAGGAGGAATGGATGGAGGAAGAGGAGGAAGAGGGAAGGAGGGGAGGAGGAGAGGAGGAGGAAGAGGGAAGGAGGGAAGGAGGGGAGGAGGAGGGGAGGAGGGGAGGAGGGGAGGAGGAGGGGAAGAGGAGGGGAGGAGGAGAGGGGCGGTAATGATGAGGATGAGGAGGAGGAGGAGGGTATAAAGAGGGAAGGGGTACGGGAGGAGGGGAGGGGAAGGGGAGGAGACGAAGAGGGAGTAAGAGGAGGAGGAGGAAGAGAAGCAGGGGAAAGGGAGGAGGGAGAGGAGGAGGAGGAAGGAAGAAGGTGAAGAGGAGGAAGAAGGTGAAGAGGAGGAGGAGGAGGAGGAGGAGGAGGAGGAGGAGGGAGAGGAGGAGGTGGAGGAGGGAGGAGGGAGGAGGAGGAGGAGGGAGGAGAGGAGGAGGAGGAGGAGGAGGGAGAGGAGGAGGAGGAGGAGGGAGAGGAGGAGGAGGAGGGAGAGGAGGAGGAGGAGGAGGGAGAGGAGGAGGAGGGAGAGGAGGAGGAGGAGGGAAAGGAGGAGGAGGGAGAGGAGGAGGTGGAGGAGGAGGGAGAGGAGGAGGAGGGAGGTGAGGAGGAGGAGGAAGAAGAGGAGGAGGAGGAGGAGGAGGAGGAGGAGGAGGAGGAGGAGGAGGAGGAGGAGGAGGTGACTTACAATCATCCGTCTCCAGAGTGTCATGAAAGAAAGAAAAAAAAGAAAAAAAAAAGAAAAAAAATCTTGTCTGGCTGCTGCTTGGCGTCTCGGGCTTTAACCCCCCCCCGCCCACCCCCAACGCCCTCACTCTCTTCTCCTCTTTATTCCTCCTTTCCCTTTTCCTTTCCTTCCTTTCCTTTCTCCCTTCCCCTTCCCCCATCGCTTTTCTTTTCTTCCTTCCCTTCCCTTCTCCACCTTCCCTTTCTCTTCTCTCTCTCTCATTTCTCTAATTTTCTCTTCGTCTTCTTTCCTTTCACTTCCCATTCCTTTTCTTTCCTTTCTTTTCCTTTCCCTCTCCATCTCCTCCCTTTTCTTCCTCTTCCTTTCCTTGTAGACTGATTGCCTCCCTTTTCCCCCTTTCCCCAACACCATCATACTTTTCCTCCCTCCTCCTCCTCCTCCCTCCTCCTCCTCCTCCTCCTCCTCCCTCCGAATTTCTCTCCCTCTCCTCCACATCTCCCTTCCTTCTCAATGTTTCCCTCCATCCCTCTCTTCCTCCTCCTATTCCACCCCTCCTTCCTCCATCTCTACCTCTCCTTTTTCTTTCTAAATCCTTCCCTTCCTTTGCCTAGTGTAGGCCCTATGGTCTCTTACAGTCTCCTCCATTCTTACGTTCTATCCTCCTTCCCCAGCCACTCTACCTCCCTCTTCCACCCTTCCTCCCAAGAGTCCACCTTCCACTCCCTCTTTCTTCTTCCACCTCTTTCTGCGGAACGTCTTCTCTCGAGGCCTCTAATCGATTTCTTGAACACAAACACAAACAGATGTGAGGGTCAAAAGAGACCTTTTGCCGAGGCAAATCTTCTCCCGACTGAAACCGTTAGGTATTAGATATTACAAAATCATACAAGACAGTCTAACTCAGCAGCAGATTAATATCCCTTTTCTCGTAGCGTACAAATACCCTCCTTTCTCGTAGCGTATAAATACCCCCATTTCTCGTAGCGTACAAATACCCCCCTTTCTCGTAGCGTATAAATACCCCCCCTTTCTCGTAGCGTACAAATACCCCCCCTTTCTCGTAGCGTATAAATACACCCCCTTTCTCGTAGCGTACAAATACCCCCTTTCTCGTAGCGTATAAATACCCCCCTTTCTCGTAGCGTACAAATATCCCCCTTTCTCGTAGCGTACAAATAACCCCCACTTTCTCGTAGCGTAAAAATACCCCAGAACTACACGTTACTAAATAACTAATAACCACAGAAGGACCAACTTCTCATTACTTAAATAAAATCGTCTGGCATCAACCATAATGGACAATGTAAAGAACGTCAATGTATGGAAGGGACTCATCGGGATTGTGTATACATATAAACATATACATACACATATACATACAGTATACATACACATATACATATACATATATATACACAAATATACATACACATATACATATCTATATGCGATTATACATATACATACACATTAGGAACACAAGCGATAACAGTAACAACAACCAAAGATCCCGGTTTTCCCATAGCGAGGGTCCCCCAGATAATCGCCCTGAATACCTGCATTCCGTATTCACGGGGTCGAAAATAAACGTCATACCTACCCGTGTGGGTATGAAAGGCAAACCATAAGAATAAGCCTGACCCAATTTAAAATGTCACACAGCGAACTCGGATGCCACGAGAACAATGCTTAACGAGGACTTGCCATGCCTGAAGGAAATCGTCTCGGGGACGTGACCTCCTCAGCAAGAGGTCTGAGGCTCAGCTGACGAGAATCGTCTGGGATTGACGGCTCGGCTCGGAGCGAAGATTTTTAAGAACAAAAAAGGTTTTACCACCTTTTAGGTCTGCCTTTGGTTGAAGGAAATTGCCTGCCGATGCCCTGAATGATCTTTCTAAAAGCGTTATTGTAGCGTAGATGTTGTAGATATGGTTTGGGTCTTTCCATATCTTCTTCTACCGATAGACGATCAACAAAGATAAGAGCCAGAAGGCAGGAGATAACAGATACAGAAAACACGCAAACACACACGTGTAAACACACAAACACATAGTGCAGTGAGAAAACATAGGCGAGTACAAAACATAGCTCTTATCTTGTATATCATAATTAGGCAATTATGATTACGTAAACATATACATACTCACGCATGCGCGCAATAGCTATTCAATATAGTAAAACAAAATCAAAAAGCAAATGAAAAACTAGGTATGATACTTGGAGATACATAGATAGAACTTTGAGTAAATAACTCTTTTCTTTGATGTTACAACTAAGGAAAAGCAATTACGTAGATAACACACACGCGCGTGCGCATACACACACAAACACACACACGCGCGCGCACAAACTTACAAACACGACTTGTGGCACAGTGGTAGAGTTCCCGGCCGCCACTACGGCGCTCCGGGTTCGAATCCTGCCCAGGGCTGAAATAAATTCAGTATCACTTCACTCCGGGTCGTTAATCCAACTCTCGTGGGCGAGTAGTTGGGAGTGTGTGCGTGTAAGGTCATAGCATTACCCATAGATCGGTCATATATGAGCTCCGCGCTCTCTTCCGGGTGGGTGATAGCTGCCGGTCACGAGTCCAACACGTGATCCAACACCATAGTGAATCACACACACACACACACACACACACACACACACACACACACACACACACACACACACACACACACAAAGAGAAAGAGGCGATTTGATATCCATATATAGAATTATGAAAGGGATGGAAATCCTTGACAGGGATGATCTACTTAAATGGGACAATAGGAATACAAGAGGGCACAAAAAGAAACTTAAGGACAGTTACAGAAGAGATCTGAAAAAGAATATCTTTTCACATAGAGTGATAGATACATGGAATAAATTAAAAGAGAAAACAGTGAGTGCTAAAACTATACACGACTTTAAGAAAGAACTGGATGCGGAAAGATACAACTGCGGGTCCCTACGAGCATAGCTCTTCTCCCACAAAATGTAACTAGGTAAATACATACACACACACACACACACACACACACACACACACACACACACACACACAAACACACACACACACACACACACACACACACATACACACACACACGACTCGGTGGCGCAGTTGGTAGAGTCTCAGACTGTTAGTACGGGGGTGCCGGTGGTATCTAGTTCGAATCCTGCCCAGGGCTGAAATTATTTCAGTATCGCTGCGCTTCGAGTCGTTACTCCAACTCTCGTGGGCGGGGACTTGAGTGTGTGTGTGCGTGTAAGGTCATAGCATTACCCATAGATCGGTCATATATGAGCGCGCTCTCTTCAGGGAGGGAAATAGCTGTCGATCACGAGTCCAACACGTGATCCAAAGACCAAGGTGAAACACACACACACACACACACACACACACACACACACGCACACGCACGCACACACACACACACACACACACACACACACACACACACACACACACACACACACACACACACACACACACACACACACACACACACACACACACACACACATAGACACATACACACAAAAACATCCTCACCTCTGCTCACCACTCGGACTCCAGTGGAGAGACTGTCCGGCGATCTTTGGGACTTTTTATATCTCGCGTGTGGCAACGCACACAGACCACCTGTGTGTACGTACGTGCATGTACACACGCGTATTTAGTACCAAGCAGGCCACGACAGGCGTGTGTGCATGCACGTGTGTGTGTGTGTGTGTGTGTGTGTGTGTGTGTGTGTGTGTGTGTGTGTGTGTGTGTGTGTGTGTGTGTGTGTGTGTGTGTGTGTGTGTGTGTGCATTCACATTATATATATATATATATATATATACATATATATATATATATATATATATATATATATATACTGTATATATATATAAGGTATGTATATGTCTTTGTATATAGACATACCTGCATTTATCGTTATAAGGCTACCCCCACCCTTCTGATGAAAAAATATATACAGTATATCCCGGCGCCAGGCAGAATAAAGTCTACAAAGTGTGCTACAGTGCATTATGCAAAGGGCGCCACTGAGCTGCTGAAGATTCCCATGGAGACAAAAGCCAAGAATGGGAGTCACATTGCAGTATTGTGAATCCATGACATAATCCCACTGGTCATTTCCCCCACATCCAAAATCCCATCCCTCAAAATCCTACACAATGTCGGCCAAAATCCCACAGGGTCTTAATTACAGTAATAATAAAAACAACAACAACAATAATAATAATAATAATAATAATGATAATAATAATGATAATAATAATAATAATAATAATAATAATAATAATAATAATAATAATAATAATAATAATAATAATAATAATAATAATAATAATAATAATAATAATAATAATAATAATAATAATAAAGATAATGATAATAACAATAATATCAATAACAATGATAATAATAGGTAACAATTACACATCTAGCAACCACATATAATAAAGATATTAGTGACGACAATTCCCGAATACCACAAGCTTACGGCGAGACGACCCGAGTGAAGCTCAAAGAGCTCCGGTACAGAACAAAACCCGGTAGTATCAGACAGATGCCAACAATAGGGACCCTCCACCGCAGCCGCAACCGCCGCAGCCGCCCCTGACAAGGCTGCGGCGTCAAATAGAGCGATAGCTAATGGACTGTCGGGTGGAAAGAAGTTCCCTGTTGTTATGAACTGTAGTTGACAAGGGGATTGTATCCTTGTAAAACAATGGTTCCCAAACTAGGGGGCGCGCCCTACTAGGGAGGCGTGAGGAGGATACAAGATGGACATGAAAGTCATCTGCTCAAAAATATTTGTTTAAATAGAATAATAAAATAATTCAAAGAACAAATATCTTCCATTACATACATGCTAAGTATAATTATAGCAGTCACTCCAACCCGTTTTCTATTAAGCTAGTTCTCCTTACACGTTTAGGACACGTCAACGATACCAACCACACTGACGCAACTGAGGGACTCGTCACAAACTCCCAATACTTCAGTCCTAGAATTTCTAATCTTGTGGGGAAGAAGCAGAAGCATCCATCTCACTAAATTAGTTCATGAATTGTGCCTTAGTCTCATGAGTCTTTCCAAATATTGTATGCCATGTTTCCAAATTACCTATTCTTAAGATTGCAAGTCAATTTTGCCAATTTGCTAATGTTCAAACTTTTTTTTTGGCTCCCTTTGAACCAAATGTTTCGATTTTAGTTACTTAGAAAAATGTCTCTGGAATGTACTATCATTTGTTTGAGTGCCTTTCATTATTAAAACTTAATACAAACAAATCTGTTTTCCTGAACAATGCTAAGAAATAAATGCAAGAATCATTTCACATAAACAAAAGAGGGAGTGGGGACGTGCGGGTCTACTGGAAGCAAAAAGGGGACGTCAGGTAGGATAGTTTGGGAACCACTGTTGTAGAGTCTACAAGGATACAAATCCCCAGTGCTTCAGGTGGGGAATTTAGTATTCTAGGTGGGCAATATGATCTTTAAGGGGGGGAGGGCGTTGAGGGCAACTGAGGAAGTCTGGGTCAAAATTTTCAATTTTATTTTATTCATTTTTTTTTTCTTTTTTTTTTTATTGATGCCTTGTTCCTTTGAAGTGGTTTTAAACCAGGGTTTTATGCTTTTTCAGCTGAAGGGGAGTTTATTTTTTTCAAATGGTAAGAACTGTATATCACCACATGTGGGGGGGCATCAAGAATTTAAAGGTAATTAGAAGGGGGCATGACCAAAGAAGAGAAAAAGTTGAAAACTCATGGTCAGAACCGTCGCGAGCCACTATCGTGGCTCATCTTATACTTCACGAGTTGGTTTAGTAGAGTCAGGTGCAGGAGTGGAAAGGTGGCAGAGGGGGGGGGGGTTGTGCCCTGGTTCGAATCCAGTAAAGTTCTCATTGTCAAGGAGTATGGGTTTAGGTTCTCTTTCGACTATAATCAGAAAATTGGGGTCAGTTGAGGAAATGTCAATTGGTCGAACAATGTCCTCTATATAGGCTGCCGGATACAAACACATAGGGGAAAGGTGACAACTTTGGCCTCAGATAGGAGGTTTATATGTTCTCCCTCCCCCCCCTCTCTCTCTCTCTCTCACTCTATCTTTCGAGGATCACATGTGGCACCTCTAGGACACATCAGGGCAGTGTTGCCACTGTGATCTATGCCAGTTCCCATAAACGAGTGAGATTTTTTCCACAAGGAAATCTAGATTTCCACATTTGTTTCCCGCAAAAAGGAATTGTTATATACACAAACAAGTTCATCGCAACGTATAATTCTTCAAATTCTACACAAAAATAATGGAAGCAGTTTAGACTTTTCCACAAATATGTGGAAAAATCCCACAAAATGGCATCAGTGCATCCGGGTCCTTCGCTGAGGATCGTCTATGACACGACCGACGCGGAGCCCCAATCACAAGACGTCTGATTTGGACGCCCGAGGATCTCTGGTCAAATCCGAAAGAGAAGGACAGGGCCTCTGACCCGTGGCGCCGTTTCCTCGGCGATTAGTGGACGCCACTCGTCCGCGCGCCACCACAAACGCCGCTCTTGTACTTCGTCACCATTTCTTTAATGAAGACAGACGCCTGGCGGTTTTGTGCTTCCACTGGGGCTGTTGCCAAGAGAGTTTCTTCGGCTGATCAAGATCTTATTATCCTGAGGTTTTCAAATTCCGTCAGTTTCGTTAACTTTTCCTCCGGGTTCTTACTCTGTTCTTCTTTATACATTTTCTCTTAGTGTGTGTGTGTGCGTCTGTGCGTGTGTGTCTGTGCGCGCGTGTGTGTGCGTGTGTGTGCGTACTCATTTATGTACTGTTGAGAGGTTGGAGCAGAGCCAATACTACACACAAAATCTATGGGTGTA
>NC_134793.1:35649745-35669745 GCF_046742065.1 Oratosquilla oratoria | reverse complement strand
GTTCTGTGGTCTCAACCGGGGATGTAATAGCTGTCAATAACGAGTCGAACACGTGATCCACATACGTATACACGAAAGCACGTACGATCTATATATGTATACATATTAGATATTGATATATATATCATATATATATATATATAATATATATATTATATATATACGTATATATATAACTAATGTGAATATGTGTGCGCATATATACAATTTTATACACGTATCTTCAGTGCTTTTCGGTATCCCACGCGCGCCCACACACACACATACAAATATATACACACACGGACTGAGTACAATGAGAAGATTTACACTACCTGTCAATGATCCTCATCTTTACTGAATAAAGCTGAGGTTGGTCCTCTGCGCAGCGGTCGTCGCGTTGCGCTATGCGAAGCGAAGTCTACTTCGGGGACAACGCCGACAGGCGAGTCCGAGTTTCTTCTCTTAATTCGCTAAATAATCTCGTAAAAAAATTCTTACACTAAGTCCAGGAATTCCTGTACGGAAAAGTCAAGACCCATGTCTTCAGGCACCTCCGAGATTCCTTGGGTTTAGCCAGATGCTGGCCACTACCCTAAAGGCTTTCGGGTCGGTTCACGGGTATTCCGGGTCGGGTACTGGTCGGGTATATCACTTCCCGGTACTTCGGGCGTACGAACTCGCTTGGAACTGCCCCCTTCGCCAGTTCCAGTTCAAAATTTGCGTTCTGCTCTTTTATTTTATTCTTTATTCTATTCTTCTTTTTTTTTTTTGGTCCCACTGTGTCGAATTTTCGACAAGACTAAGAGTTTCTCCCAGTTAGTCTTTTCATCGGCAGACTCTATGTCATCCCTTGTTGGACAAGTCTCCGAGTCACTTTTTTCTTCAAAGGGGTTCCTGTTACGTCCTGCGAGTATCGACTTCTGTTTTATTCCTGTACTGGAGGAGGAAGGGAGGGGAGAGGGGGCGAGGGGGCAAAGGTGGAAAGAGGGGGGGGGGAGGGAAAGAGATTTGATATATCGAGCGTTTCGAACAGCATCCTAAACTGTGTTTGATTAAAAGTTGGCAAAGACCCTTCACGCTGTGTTCTTAACGACCATTTTTCGTCGAATCATAGTTCACAATTTTCCCCATAATTTTTAATTCATTCATTTAATTTATCTATTCGTCTATTTATTTATTTGTATAATTTCTACTCAAGCGTGCACCTTACAGGCTCTCATTCCAGCTCCTATAATTAATTTTGTTCCTTAAAGGAATATACCACAGCAGCTTAGATCTCTCAGTTGGCGGTCGGCTTCGCTTCCTTGCATAGAGTTCGTAACAGGCTTCGATCCCTCTATACCATTTGCTGGCGCAATGGTAACAGACGGGCGTCGTATGTTTCGGGCCCAAGGTTCAAGACTCAGTCACTATGTCTGAATTAGTCATCCATTCCCTAATCCTCTCGCTGTTGAGGGTGGGGGAGGGGGATCCTTCGGCTGAATAAAATCGTCTGGTGGCAGCTAGACTGAAGGTATAGTCCAGTGGTTTTCATTTTTATTTATCTATTTATTTATTCATTATTACTATCATTTTTTTTTTTTTGCCATGCCCCACCATAATCACCTTTAAAATCCTGATGGTCCCCATGTGGTGATATACAATGCTTATCATTTAAATAAGAATAAATAAATGAATAAATAAATAGAATGTAAAAAAATAATAATAATAATAATAAATTTTTTGACCCAGACTTTCTCGGTTGCCCTTAATTGCCCCCATTAAAAATAATATTGTCCACCTGAAAAACCAAATTGCCCACGTTGAGAAGCACTGGAACTATAGTCGCATAACGCAGCGAAAAGGTTAGTGTAAACAAACTTAACTCTTAAGTTTCCTTCACAAGCACACGCGACACAAGCAAGTTCGTCTCAGTAGAAACGACTTAGGTTACAATCTTTTGTTTCGAATCAACAAATGTAGAATAACCTGAGAAGCTGAACGACGAATTAAGAAAAGTTAAACCTAGAATACGAACATTAGACACATTGTTGAATTGCAGACTTAAGAAAGCCAAGAAAATTGTGAGCGAAATCGTCTTCCAGATATTCAAATTCACAACATTTGACGACCATCGTGATAGTGTGACTGGGGCTTTACACGCTGAAGAGGACGCTTTCTTCGGTTGAATAAAATCGATTGGCGCCAGCCAGGATGAAAAGGAATTCTCTAAGCGGAAAGCCGACGACAACCACAGAGTCCTTGGGTTTGGAATCTCAAATTTCCTTAAGCCTTTCGATGATAAATGAACATCTCTAGCCGCCGACAGAATGAAGTGAAATGAAAGTAAGAGAGAGAAATAGAGAGAGAGGAGAGAGAGAGGAGAGAGAGAGGAGATAGAGAGAGAGGAGATAGAGAGAGAGAGAGAGAGAGAGAGAGAGAGAGAGAGAGAGAGAGAGAGAGAGAGAGAGAGAGAGAGAGAGAGAGAGAGAGAGAGAGAGAGAGAGAGAGAGAGAGAGACAGATAGACACACACACACACACACACACACACACACACACACACACACACACACACACACACACAGAGAGAGAGAGAGAGAGAGAGAGAGAGAGAGAGAGAGGGGGGGCAGGGTCCCAAGTCACACAAAATCGTCTCTTTAACACTGGCCATCTCAAAATAACAAATTTCCTGAAGAAAAAAAGGTTCCCATCCAGGACTCGAACTGAACGAGCTCTTAGCCGCCAGGTGCCTTGAGAAGAGTCTGAAACCAACGCGACACAAACCACCACCCTTGCCTTATGAGCTTCGATAGCCAGACCAGGTGGCAGTCACCAGTGACCACCGGGACTAGGTGGTGGGAGGCGAGGTGGAAACCAACGCTCCAAAGAATCAGGAAAACACAAATTCTCTATATTCGGACATTTCGTCAACTCGAAGTCATACTTTACATATTTTTCTCTGGTTGGCGCCAGACGATTTTATTCAACTGAGGTTCTGGTGCTAAGGACGGTATCACACTGGGCTATTTTTCCTTCAACTATTGGAGCCGATTTGCTGATCTCGGGAAGGAATATGATATGCTGAAGGAAAATCATTTTACTCCATCATACCAAATCACATTCTATGTATCTTTGTTGATAAAACGAAATAGTTCGTCGTAGTGCTTTTACGGTGGAAATAGCTCTGGAGGTGGATGGTACTACCGATGAATTGGAGGTTGAAGGAAAATAGCTCAGTGTGATAAGCCCTTAAAGAGAGATAAGAACAACTTAATACAGTGCTTCTCAATGTGGGGCGCACGCCCCACAGATGGGCAATTCGGTTTTTCATGTGGGCAATATGATTTTTAAAGGGGGGGGCAATTAAGGGCAACTTAGGAAGTCTGGGTAAAAAAAAATATTTTTGCTTTATTTAATTTGTTTTGTTTTTTACTTTCGTTGATGCCTTGTTCTTTTGATGTGGTTTTAAAACCAGGTTTTATGCTTTTTTTCCAGCTGAAGGGAAGTTCATTTTTCAAATGATAATAATTGTACATCACCACATGTGTGGGGGGGGGCGCATCGGGATTTTAAAAGTGATTAGCTGGTGCATAATAGCCAAAACAGAGAGGTTGACAGCCATTGACAATCTTTTTTTGAGATGACGTTCTTCAGATTCGATTTGATTGATCAAAAAGTGAACCTTTAACCACAAACTGTAACACAGCACGTAACAAACCTCGACCCATCCACCGTACCACACTTAACACCAGCGAAATATTCCCTACGACACAGCACGTGAGCACGGGGCAGTGATACGCGTATCGTGGTGATAACACCAAGTTATCACGCGAGTTGAATCATGACATGAAAGCACACTAAGCGGCAAACACGAAGCAAATCAACACAATCGGCATCTCAAATGGATATGTGAATACATGAATATCGAACACAACATATCTCTCTCTCTCTCTCTCTCTCTCTCTCTCTCTCTCTCTCTCTCTCTCTCTCTCTCTCTCTCTCTCTCTCTCTCTCTCTCTCTCTCTCTCTCTCTCTCTCTCTCTATCTTTATCTCTCTTTCTCTTTTTATATTAGTAGAATACCTCTGAAAATGAACACACACAAACACACACACACATTCACACATCACAAACAGAGAGGAGAGATAGAGAGAAATACAGAGAGAGGAAACAGAGGAAAAAAGAAGAGATAGAGAGAGAGAGAGTGAGGCGTGAGAGAGAGGGGTGAAAGAGAGAGGAGAGAGAGAGAGAGAGAGAGAGAGAGAGAGAGAGAGAGAGAGAGAGAGAGAGAGAGAGAGAGAGAGAGAGAGAGAGAGAGAGAGAGAGAGATATATATATATATATATATATATATATATATATATGTGTGTGTGTGTGTGTGTGTGTGTGTGTGTGTGTGTGTGTGTGTGTGTGTGTGTGTGTGTGTGTGTGTGTGTGTGTGTGTGTGTGTGTAGGGAGAGAGAGAGAGAGAGAGAGAGAGAGAGAGAGAGAGAGAGAGAGAGAGAGAGAGAGAGAGAGAGAGAGAGAGAGAGAGAGAGAGAGAGAGAGAGAGAGAGAGAGAGAGAGAATAGAGATAGAGATAGAGATAGGGAGAGAGAAAGAGATATATATATATATATATATATATATATATATATATATATATATATATAGAGGAGAGAGAGAGAGAGAGAGAGAGAGAGAGAGAGAGAGAGAGAGAGAGAGAAGAGAGAGAGAGAGAGAGAGAGAGAGAGAGAGAGAGAGAGAGAGAGAGAGAGAGAGAGAGAGAGAGAGAGAGAGAGAGAGAGAGAGAGAGAGAGACAGGCAGAGAGATAGATAGAATATATATATATATATATATATATATATATATGCATATATATACAGAGAGAGAGAGAGAGAGAGAGAGAGAGAGAGAGAGAGAGAGAGAGAGAGAGAGAGAGAGAGAGAGAGAGAGAGAGAGAGAGAGAGAGAGGCAGAGATAGATAGATAGATAGATAGATAGATAGAGAGAGAGAGAGAGAGAGAGAGAGAGAGAGAGAGAGAGAGAGAGAGACGAGACATAGACTAATAATGCCACAACGCATGTGAGGTCCCATTAGAAGAACCAATCTAAGGACATCTGTCGCTCACAGCGACTGGAGCAGCTTCACGACTGAAACAGCTGCAAGGACATTGGCATCTGCCACAACATCTCTGCGAACCAGTTGTAGCCCCCATTGGCGCACCACGACAGCTTTGGCGCCAGCTGCAAGGAGGTCACTGCATCTGAGCTGTTGGCTCCGGCCGCTGAGGAAGTCGGTTTATATCGAAGCTTTTTGGTGCCAGCTGCTGCTACTGGGAGGGTCTGTCTAACGCGAACGTTTCCTTTTCCCGCCTCGCTGTCTGCCCCAACACGAGGCCAGAAGACACCCAACGTCTCAAGTCTCTCTTTCTCTCTCTCTCTCTCTCTCTCTCTCTCTCTCTCTCTCTCTCTCTCTCTCTCTCTCTCTCTCTCTCTCTCTCTCTCTCTCTCTCTCTCTCTCTCTCTCTCTCTCTCTCTCTCTCTCTCTCTCTCTCTTTCAACCGAGAGGAGCTCCCTTCTCCTACTATCTGGGTTTAATTACATAATTGTTATCTGGCCCAAATTAAGAACCAATTACACGAAATAGGATCCAGGGTCTTCACCAATTTGCATCAAAGGATCTCCTTAAGCTGAATAAAATCGCCTGGCCCCAGGTCCAATAGAACCTTTAGGGGAATCTTGGAGCAGCCCACTTCCATACCAGGTGGCACTTGTCCCGCCTGTCGCCATATGATTTCATTCATCTTTGTGGCTCCTGTCGCTATTAAGAATGAGCGCGTCGCTAACTACCTCGACTAGCTCCTTCCGTTCAGGGAAGTCCTTTTCCTTTCAATCCTGTCAACCGCCATTATATTCTATTCAACTTCAGGGCACAGTAAGACGGGTTCTTAACGTAAACCACTTGGCCACCAACGCGGTTAATTAACTCGTTTATTTGTCGTTTAACCATAATATGTGGTTAACTTTATCGCACACCTTTGCCCTGTGGGGTCTGAAGACTGCTGGGGCAGGTAACAGTCACTGCTGGAAACGGAGAGGAATACGGGATTCGAACCTGCGACGAGGAAGATGAGAGAAACGCAAGCTTCCAATGATGCTATCATTGCACTCACAGATAAATGAACGAATAAATGATTATGTGAAAATGACAGATAAGGAGATAAATGAATAGATATCCGAAGATAAGAAACCACCAATCCGTGTATAAATGATCTGATGATTTAATGAAAAGTTGAATTAATGTGTGGATGAAATTTGGTCATCACATTTGTGGGTTCAGCACTTAAGGTTATGGTTTTTAACCGAACACGAGATCGGTTCCTAAGAGCGATCCTATGTCGGTCTCTAGGGGGTCAGTTATGTGAATAAAGATTAGAAACACGATGTTTTTGTTATTTACACCTAATGGCAATGTCGCTTCTTTTTATCAATTCTAGAAGGGGGTGTGAGAACCTGTTTGTGATTTGAAGGGAATGTGAACGACGAAAAAGGTTAAGAACCACAGACTTAAGCCAATGAGATTCTAACCCTCTGACTGCCACCAGGAGACTTTCCCTCAGCTGAATAAAACCGTCTGGTAGTTGCCTAATAAAAAAAATCGAAGGGAGTCACTACAGCCGCGGAGGCGTTATCACCGTTTTCGAATGTTTTGCTCGAAGAACACGCTTGTCCAAGACACTTTTCGACATCGAGACTTCTTCACCGACTTTTCTTAATTTCTTTTCCAAAGTTCCTAAAACGTTCTTAAACGCGTAGAAGTCCCCGAGGAGACGCGAAACGAGGCTTCCTCGAATTGGCTGAGACCTCGTGCGCGCGCAGAATCTTTCTTGAAAGAACTCAATTGTCGACTTAGGCCCTTGCCTTCTTTCTGGCACAGAACTCTTATGTTCAGACGTGGTACAGAGTGTCCAGTAAGCCTTGCTTCGAAGGGTCCAGAAGACGAGAAACACTCACTATTCAGGCTCTACGCGTTCGCACCTATCCCGACACACACACTGACGAGATGAGGGTAGCCGTCTTGTGAAGGGATGTGACGTCACATGGGGCTTGCCAAAAACTCCCCCCCCCCACCATCCGCCCCTCTCCTCTCTCTACCTCTCTCTCTCACCTCGCCGTCCCCTCTTTCTCTCTTCCTTGCCATCCTGTTTTACCTCTTCACCTCCCCCTCCCTCCCCTCCCCACCTCCAAGCCTCTCCTCACTCCCCACCTACCCCTCCCATGCGTCTCGTTTGTTTTACCTTGAAATATTAATACCTTCAATACGGCGACGCTTCCCACGGTTTCGATATTATAAATTGGGGCTTCGCTGCATTGAAAGGGACAACGTTATCATACGTGCTGCCCCACACGTCGAATGACGTCAGAGGAGAAGTCCTCCACTTTCGACAATTCTGTCCTCGCTTAAAGAGGTGACACAGCCGCACTCGCTCTTCTCCACAAGGTCTCACTTAACACTCCTAACTCCTCACCACTCCCGAAGTGTACCACAAACAGGACAACACTACTTGGCACTCTCCCGTCCTAAACTCCCATTTCTTGGAGTGACGGTGGCTCTTCCGTTGAAGACCTTTCCCTTAAATAGATAAAATCAACTGGCGGCAAAGCAAGCAAACAACGAAGTAAAACGCAAAAAAGTTAGTTGGTTCATCTTGGATTACATGAAGAATCGTCACCCCAGAATTCGACAGGGCAACAATTCTTCATGTGGGCTATCCTAGGGTAAACATTTTTCATGTGGGCTATCCTAGAGTGACAATTCTTTACGTGGGCAATTCTAGGGTGACAATTCTTCCTATGAGCCATCCTAGGATGAAAATTCGTGCTACCTATCCTAGGGTGACCATTCTTCATGTGGGCTATCCTAGGGTGATAATGCTTCAATCGGGCTATCCTAGGGTGACAATTCTTCGTGTGGGCTATCCTAGGGTGACAATTCTTCACGTGGGATGTTCTAGGGTGATAATTCTTCGTGTGGGCTATCCTAGGGTGACAATTCTTCACGTGGGTCATCCCGGGTTTACGGTTGTTCAATTGTATAAGTTGATGACAATAAGCATAACCTTCATTCAACTTATCCTAACCTAACCTAACCTAACCTAATGTTACGTAACCTAATCTAACCTAACCTAACCTTACTTAATCTAGCAAACCTAACCTAACCTAGCCTAACCTAGCCTAACCTAGCCTAACCTAACCTAACCTAACCTAACCTTACCTAATCTAACAACACAACCTAACCTAACCTAATTTAACCTAACCTAATCTTTATTCCACTGTTGATATTCTGCGCACTGGGGTGACAGTTTTTCAGGTGGGATCTTATGGGGTGACGATTCTTCAGGTGGGCGTTCTGGGGTGACAATTCTTTATGTGATCTGTGTCATTAACTTCAGGAACCTAACGTCACCTGAACAAAATCGTAAAGGAAAAATAACCAGAACGAAGTACAAAACGCACTACCGCTCCGGGTCAGCCTGGGGCAGTCTCTATCTGAATAAAATCGTTTGGGTACAAAAAAGAACAAAAGCTATAAAGTCTGCCTTACTCTTCTTACTCCCCCCCCCCCACGTGTTCGAAGGGTATATTTCATCCATCGCTCTCACACACTCTCTCTCTCTCTCTCTCACACACACACACACACACACACACACACACACACACACACACACACACACACACACATACACACATACACACACACGCGCGCGCACACACACACAAACGCACGCACATACACACATACACACACACGCACACACACACACACACACACACACACACACACGCACGCACATACACGCACGCACGCACATACACGCACGCACGCACATACACGCACGCACACACACACACACACACACACACACGCACGCACATACACGCACGCACACACACACACACGCACACACACACACACACACACACACAAACGGAGGTATTTGGCTGTCGAGAGGATCCCTTTAGCTGAACAAAATTTCCTGACAGCAGATAAAAAAAAAATGAAAAAACTAACCAGATAGGTCAATCGAAGAGAAGGAGGACAGTGAAAGTGAAAAAGAGGAAGAAGGAAAGAGGGAAAAGAAGAGGTGGAGGAATAGGGAGTTTAAGAAAGGAAGGAGAAATGAGATGGAGAATGGGAGAAGAAGGAGGACTAGATGAAAAGGAAAGGAAGAGGGAGACAGAGAAAGGAGGAGAGGAAGAAGAAGAGGTAGAATGAGAGGGAAGGAGAAATGGGAAAAAAGAGAGGAGGGAAAGGAAGAAAAAGAGGGAAAGTGAGAGGGGAGAGAGAAAAAAGAGAGGAGAGCGAAGGAAGAGAGTAAAGAAAAAAAAAGAGTGGTAATTGGAACGAGATCAAAAAAAGAGAGAGAGAGAGAAACCGGAAGAAAATAAAGTGCTCTTGTATAAGTAATATGTTTTTTACATACATTTTTGTATCCATATTCCATTTAGCATTCTTAATGAGGTCATTAATTCTCTTTCAATTAAATCCTCCGCTATGCCGACACGCTTTTTATATTTCATTCTGGCTAGTGACAGTCTATTTCATCCCCTAAAGAAAAGAATGACGTGCTGAAAGGGGAGCAAAAACGGCCTCCTTTAAAGGCCAGAGAGCCTCAGCGGTTTCAAGATTAAAGGATTTAAAGGAGAAAACAGAAGAGGAACAAAGGGTTAAAGGGGAAAGGGCAGGCTGGGTCAGGTCAGGTCAATAAAGCCAGGCGAGATCTTAGATCAGGTAAGGTCAGACGAGGTGAGATGAAATGACCTAAGGTAAGGTGAGGTTATACTAGGTCAACTGATGACATATGAGGTCAAATGAGGGTTAACGGGGGAAAGATCAATTGAGGTCACACTAAGTTATATAAGGTCAGATGAGGTCAGGGTCAGGTTAAGGGTGAGGAAGGTGTTGAGGATGAGGGTGAGAGAGAGTATTAGGGTGTAACGAAATATGAGAATCATGGAAATGTGTAAAGGTGAGAATGAGGATGAAGATTAGGGTAAAGATGAGAGTGAGGGTGTTTGGGTGAAGCATAGGGTGAAGATGGAAGTAAGGGTGAGGGTGACAGTGAATGCAAAGTTGAGGTTGAGAGAATGAGGATATGAGTGAGCATAGGGTGAAGGGTAAAGGATATAGTAAGGTGAAAGTTTAGGGTGAGGACGAAAGTGAAAGTAAGGGTGAGAGATAGGGTGATGGACAGGGTGAGGGATAGGGTGAGCACGAGAACAAAGGTCATATTAAGGGTGATAGTAAGGGTTAGAGTATTGGTGAGGGTGGTGAGTGTTAGAGTGAAGATGAGAACGAGGGTAAGGCGAACGGTATGGGTGATTCTGGGAGTGAGAATGAGAGAGAGGGAGAGGGTGAGGAGAGGTATAGATAAGAATGATGTAAACCTGAGGGTGAAGGAAAAGATATATACACATATATATATGTATATATATATACATATATGTGTATATATATGTATACATATATATATACATTTATATATATATATATATATATGGCTGCGTATTTTGCTGTGTATTTTGACCATTTTATATCCCCTACTTTTTGGTTGATGTTGTCCTCAGTAAATATGTATAGAACCACAATTATCTTTCTCTATCTCCTTGCCAGGCCTTTTCTTATCAAATTTGCCCCTTGTCGGTCTGGTAAATGACCTTCTTTGTGTACGTGGCCCACCAGTGCCTAAGTGTAGTTTACAAGGTCCTCTGTAGCAAATGTGAGAAGGCTTACTTTGGCGAGAGCCATAGAGGTCTTCAAACGAGGATATGAGAACACAGGGCGGATTTGTGAAACCATCCCTTTGCAAATGCACTGGTTGGCCACGTAGACAAACAAGCTCATCTACTCAACTGGCAAGAGGCAAAAGTGTTAAGAAAATGCCTAGAAAGGAGACAAAGGTAATATATATATATATATATATATATATATATATATATATATATATATATACATACACACGCACACACACACACATATATATATATACATACATATATATATATATATATATATATATATATATATATATATATATATATATTGGTAAATATTGGTAGCAGGTTTTCTTTTAAACATGTTTTGTTAAAAACACCTGCGCATTCGGCACTACAAAGCTTCTTGAGTAGACTTTCAAGTCTTTTGACAATTTATTATTCCGTCTGTCCTATGACCAAAAACCAACGTTCAGAAGACCTGAAAGTCTACTCAAGGAGCTTTATAGCGCCGAATACGCCGTTCTTTTTAACAAAACGTGTGTGTGTGTATGTATATATACGTATATATATATATATATATATATATATATATATATATATATATATATATATGTAGAAAAACCACCAAGGAAGATAATAAAATGATGAACGAGCGCTTTCGTCTACTTGGATTTTTACACATATCTAGTCATGAGTTAATGTGATTTCTCATGCATATATATAAATATATATATATATATATATATATATATATATATATACATATATATATACATATATATATATGCATATATATATATATACATATATATATATATATATACATATATATATATGCATATATATATATATACATATATATATATATATATATAAAAGCACACAAAGGGAAATACATAAGAAAAAATAGGAGAGATAGAGCAGTGACAAGATTGAGAGAGGTAATATGATATTTATATCTAGAGGAGAAAAATAAAGTAAGAAAAAATGAGATAGAAGCTTTGACAGTACGAGACGAAAGAAAAAAGAGAAAAAAAGTCACAGGAAAATTCTAAAGAAGTCAGATTAAGATAAAGATGTTAGGAAACGTTGCTTCCCACCTAGATAAATAAATTTCTAGAGCAAATTAGCGGAAGAAGTATTTTAGGTTAACAATATAAATGAACTTAAGGTAAAGTTTGTTACGTGGACAAAGAGAGACGGGACTCTGTAAGCATAGGTTCGACCCCGTTAGTTATAATTTGGTACATATAATTAGGTAAACACAAACACACACACACACGCACACATACACACACACACACACACACACACACACACACACACACACACACACACGCACACGACTCGATGGCACAATTGGTAGAGTTCCCGGCTGCCACTTCGGCGGTCCGGGTTCGAATCCCGAACAGGGCTGAAATATTTTCAGTATCGCTGAGCAGCGAGTTGTTACTCCAACTCTCGTGGGCGGGGAGTTGGGTGTGTGTGTGCGTGTAAGGTCACAGCATTACCCACAGATCGATCATACGAGCTCTGAGCTCTCTTCCGGGAGGGAAATAGCTGTCGATGGCGAATTCAACACGTGATCCAAGACCATGGTGAATCACACACACACGCACACGCACACACGAACGTGAATGAAAACTAAACACTACACGAATATATAAATAAGTAGAAAAATAAATAAGCAGGAAAAGAAATGAACAATTACACATTGAATTAATAGATAAAGGTGAATGTGCATCTAGATAAATACAAGCATATGTAGGAAAAACGTGTGTGTGTGTGTGTATGTGTGTGTGTGTGTGTGTGTGTGTGTGTGTGTGTGTGTGTGTGTGTGTGTGTGTGTGTGTGTGTGTGTGTGTGTGTGTGTGTGTGTGTGTGTGTGTGTGTGTGTGTGTGTGTGTGTGTGTGTGTGTGTGTGTGTGTGTGTGTGTGTGTGTGTGTGTGTGTGTGTGTGTGTGTGTGTGTGTGTGTATGTGCGTGTGTAAACATCGGCCATTACTACACGTATACGACTTTTGTGTACCAGATGTCCGTCTTTCGCACCTCGAAGAAGAAGAAAAAAAAAAAACAGACAGCGCAGTCTCTATGGAAGTAAGTCCCTCCCTTCATCCCATCAACATCGTCTGGCATTAGGAAGGAAAAAAGAAGTATATGAATCAGGCCATCGTATATATATATATATAGGATTACGCTCTCACCTATATGTATGCAAGACTTTAGATAAACATTTATGTTCTCTTTCTCTCGCCCACAAATATTCAACCTCGTTTCATTCGGAGGATCCTACGCAAGTCTACAGATCTTGAACTGTAGGCTAAATACACGAGACAGCTTCCTCTACAAATATCAGGTCAATATAGTATCAACACCCTCCCCCCCCCCATCCCCTCAGGGGATCAGGTACAGCCGGATCAAAAAGTATCGATACGCTTCCACGTGGGGATGAATGAGAAGATTATGTCTGGAGATGCTTAGCCAAGGCCGTCACCTTTGCCCTATGTGCTCGGACAGCTGGTGTAAGTGACCACTAACGAGGGCTGATAATGTCGAAGCCCGGTAATTATGTAAACAGTCACAGGAGTGGTTTCGCTAATTGTGCTGAATTTGTATACACAGTGTATATATATATATATATATATATATATATATATATATATATATATATATATATATATATATATATATATATATATATATATATATAATGCTTTAGTTGTAAGGAAACGTGATATTTTGAAAATTATACCCCTTACGCCGAGAAAAAAAAAAAAAGATAAGATAAAGTAAAATGAAATAAATGAATAATAATAATAAAGATAGATAAAAAAATATATATAGAGAGAGAAAAAGGTCTACCAGGCATCCTTATTGTTCCCCCCATGGCACCGGCACCAGTAGTCGAAAGGGGCTGATGTTTGGACAACAAATTTCCAACTGATTGACAAGACTTTTTGCCGTGTTTGTACGCTCAGCGGTTTTTTTTTTTTTTTTTTTTTTTTTTTTTTGTCTTGATGAACCTTGGAGGTTTCGATTAATTTCGTTTCTTTTATTATAATTTCTTATTTAATTACTTTATTTCATTTTATTCTATTTTGATTGATTTATATTTATCGATATATATATTGATTTATCAATTTACCTGTTTCTTTCATGTATTCATTTTCTTATCCATTTATTTTTTCATTTGTGTGTTTGTTGCTGTAGAAGAGCAATTTTCGAATTCAAGCGATTTATATAGACAAAGACGGATATAATAACATACAGTAAATACTGGCGAGTGTATAATCGGGCTTCCAGACACAGTCACGTACACACACACACACACACACACACACACACACACACACACACACACACACACACACATACACACATACACACACACGCCCACACATACATATACTTATTCGTGATACATCATGGAAGTTCTACAAATGATAATACAGTGGCGGGGCCTCACGAGCACAGCTCTTATCCTGTATATTACAATTACGTAAAAGTAGGTAAATACATACATACAGACACATGCACACATACACACACACACACACACACACATACATATAAGTATACGTACACACACACACACACACACACACACACACACACACACACACACACACACACACATATATATATATATATATAAGTATACGTACACACCCACACACACACACACACATATAAGTATACGTACACACACACACACACACACACACACACACACACACACACACACACACACACACAAACACACGCACGCACCTAGTGACAAATGCCACAATGAAACACATACATGTCAATCTGGAGCCAGCTGAGAAATCTAGGCCAATGTTAACCATCAAAGCTTCTGGCGGACTTTTCCACTACAGGTACACCTGAGGCTCCTCTCTCCTCCTCCTCCTCCTCGTTCTACTACTCCTCCTCCTCCTTCTCTTTCTCCTCCTCCCCTCCTTTTCATCCTTCTCCTTCTCCTTCTCCTCTTTCTACTCCTCCTCCTCCTCCAACTCCTCCTCCTCCTCCTCGTTCTCCTCGTCCTCCTCCTCATCCTTCTCCTCCTCCTCCTCCTCATCTTTCTCCTCCTCCTTCTACTCTTCCTCCCTCTCCTCCTCTTCCTCATTCTCCTTCTCCTCGTCCTTCTCCTTCTCCTCTTCGTTTTCCTTCTCCTCCTCCTCCTCCTCTTCCTCCTCCTCCTCGTTCTCCACCAACACCTCCACTTCTACGATTGTTGTCAATGACATCACTGTATAAGAATTGCCGTACTGAAAGCGAATGTGGTTGTGGTGGTGAAGGAAGTGTTGGCAGTAATCTTGTTGTCAGGGGACCTATGTTGTTGGCAGTCTCGTGAATCGTGAATTTGTTGTCCTTAGGCTCATTATGTGGGCAGTAGGTGGTAATCTTGTTGTCAGGGGAATTATGTTGTTGGCAATCTCGTGAATCGTGAATTTCTTGTCCCTGGGCCCATTATGTGGGTAGTGGGTGGTAAACTTGTTGTCAGGGGAATTATGTTGCCTTGTTGGCAATATGCGACAGTGAGCTAATAGCACATTGCGTAGTGCTAATCTGTCAGCTTATAATATGAGAGAAAATTTATCATTATAGAAATGATCAAATACTAGAAAATGAAATATATAATTACGTAGTTCTAGCAAACGATGGTTCGGATCCAAATGACCAATATAATACTTATTATTTGAGTTATCGCCCTAGGCAATTTAGATTGTTTTAGAAAAAGAAAAAAATCTATATTTTCCTTGTTTTGTGGTACAGCACACACGTGTACTAAATTACGTCTAAGTGCTGT
Organism: Oratosquilla oratoria; assembly: GCF_046742065.1. NCBI lineage: Eukaryota > Metazoa > Arthropoda > Malacostraca > Stomatopoda > Squillidae > Oratosquilla > Oratosquilla oratoria. The sequence continues at coordinate 35,654,211 of NC_134793.1, read as the reverse complement.
GTACGAAAGCTGGACAGCTTAGTACAGTGTTTTTCGCAAGATTCGTCCTGTTTATTGTCATTTGTTTTCTTTTTCGTGTTTAGATAATTAATCAGTCGGTCGGTCGGTTGGTCTCTCTCTCTCTCTCTCTCTCTCTCTCTCTCTCTCTCTCTCTCTCTCTCTCTCTCTCTCTCTCTCTCTCTCTCGTGTGTGTGTGTGTGTGTGTGTGTGTGTGTGTGTGTGTGTGTGTGTGTGTGTGCGTTCGTTCGTGGGTATGCATGTCTAGGCCACTTCCTGAAGCGGCAGTGACGTCACGTCGTCGCATCCTCTATCAAGTTAGGATCACAGTGTCAAAAATACACAGAAAATAATTCATATATCTTATATATATATATATATATTTATATATATATATATATATATATATATATATATATATATATATATATATATATTATATATATCACCGTCACGCCCATAATAATACGTAAAATTAAAACGAAAAACTGATTACAAAAACAATGTGTCCTTAAGCGTTTTATCCAAAATCCTTTATCAACAACCTAATTTAAAAAAAACCTAACCCTACGAAACCCTAAAACTGTTGTACACGAATTTAAAACTGACGTATACTTTGCACGCACTCTTTCCCTATGCCCACGTTCACTACGTGACGCATTCAAGCGCACGTAAGCTTTGGTCTGTGCGCATGCGCGCAGACGTTCGTGGCACCGCGAGAGCGCGCGCGAAGAAGGTCCGTAGTGCGTCAGTGGCACAGAGCGCGTGTGCGCGCGAGACACAAGACGACGGGAATGGTTGGAATGGGGTTACCGGGGTGTGGACTGTGGTGTGGGTGCCTGAACAAGGTGGGTGGGGGTAGGCGAGACACGGAGGAGGGAAGGGAGGAGGAGGAGGAGGGAAGGGAGGAGGAGGAGGAGGGAGAGAAATAGAAGGAAGAGGAATAGGAGAGAGAAGGAGGGAGAGAAATAGAAGGAAGGGGAGGAGAGAGGAGGAGGAGGAGGAGAAGGAGGAGGAGGAGGAGAAGGAGGAGGAGGAGGAGGAAGAGGGAGATGAATAGAAGGAGGAACATGAGAAGGAGGAGGAGGAGGAGGAGGAGGAAGAAGAAAAGAAAGAGGAGGAGGAGGAGGGATAGAAAAGAAGGAAGAGGAACAGGAGAGAGGAGGAACTAGGGAAGGAGGAGGAAGAGGAGGGAGAGAAAAGAAGGAAGAGGAACAGGAGAAAGGAGGAACTAGAGGAGGAGGAGGAAGAGAAAGAGGAGGAGGAGGAGGGAGAGAAATAGAAGGAAGAGGAAAAGGAGAGAGCAAGAAACAAGAGGAGAAGGAGGCAAAAGAGGAAGAGGAGAAGGAGAAGGAAGAGGGATAGGAGAGAGCAGGAAACAAGAGGAGGAGGAGGAGGAGGAGGAGGAGGAAGAGGAGGAGGAAGAGGAGGAGGAAGAGGAGGAGGAAGAGGAATAGTAGAGAGCAGGAAACAAGAAGAAAAGGAGGATTAGGATTAGGATGAGTAGAAGGAGGAGGAAGAGGAGGAGGAAGAGGAAGAGGAAGAGGAGGAGAAGGAAGAGGAATAGGAGAGAGCAGGAAACAAGAAGAAAAGGAGGATTAGGATTAGGATTAGGAGGAGTAGGAGGAGGAGGAGTAAAGGAGGAGGAGGAGGAGGAGGAGGAGGAGGAGGAGGAGGAGGAGGAGTAAGAAGAGAAATAGGAGGAGTGGAGAGGACGAGTGAAATCGAATCGCTGTTGGACAGGGACCTGATAATAGAAAACGAGATCAACACAAGATGAAGACTCGTCGGAAGATATCAACAGTTTCACTACTTTTCACGATTTTTTTTCAGACGAGAAGTTCACACTAGGGTAGCTCAGATGTGGATAAAATCGTCACAACCTTTGCCCTGTGTGTTTGGATGGCCAGGGCAAGTGGATTGCCATCAACCTAAAGCCCCTTCCGTCACACATACACGCGACTCGAGTGAGTTCGTTTGAGTAGAAACGACTTCGGTTACAATTTTTTTTTTTTTTTTTTGAATCTCCAAATGTCAAATTACCTTTGCGTCACACATTGAGAAGCTGAATGAACGAACTAAGAGAAGTTAAACCTATATGAATACGAGTCAGATTGTTGAATTGCCCTTATCCAGAATCCCTTATCTAGAATACTGTAAGCAAAGTCGTCTTCCAGCTTTTCAAATTCACAACATTTGACGAGAACCTTGAAAGTGTGACGGTGGCATCAAGTGTCATCGTTAATCACAATTTCCCGAGTTTTGTGTCATTCCAGTGTCCAGCATCGCTCAGAAAATATACAGCAGTGCCCGTATATAGTATAGTATATACTATATATATACTGCTATATACTATATATATACTGCTATATACTGTATATATAGTACATAGCAGTGCCTTTTTCCAGTGCCCATTCCCGAAGATTATCTAAAAAAAAAATCTCCTACCCCCATCCAATATAAATACAATGCAAGCATATGAAAAGGGTTAGTGATACAAACCTTGCTGAGAAATTATCAGATATATTCAATTACTGAACAAAGATACTTTTTTTTTATTTCAAGTTGAAAATGACAGCTAGTAGGATACAATGAATATATATTATGCTTTCTCATTGTAAATATACAGCACCATTGCACTGGCTATCATGTCTCGTACCTCCAAGATTAAGGTTTTGTCCCCCTTCGGGGTACAGGTACCCCCAGGTTAACAGAGCTGGGCGCGTTCCTCGGTGCGTTCCTCTGTGTCCTGAGCAAAGTCATGTCATTCAGGACACCAAGGAACGCACCTAGGAACGCACCAAGGAACGTGCACAGCTCTGCAGGTTACGCCTTTGTCGCGGCAACTTACTTGACCGATTCTATTTTGGCTAACGCCAGACGATTTTATTCATCTGAAGAGGACGTCGCCGATGTGGCGAGATTAGATGAGAATGAAAAAAGAAAGATGTTCATAAAATATGATTTATATGATAGTCGCCCACAGACCCGAACCTACCGCTTCGCCGCCAGTGAGGCAACTGTGCAGTGCCATTAACCCCTCGACCACCGAGACTACAAAAGTCTCGGAACTTGGAATCTCCCTGATTCCCAAAGTTAGGAAAGATGACTCTCTGCGATCCTAATTCCTTTTTCACCCGAGACCCGAGTCCACCCGTGGGAGGGGGTAAGGACCGGAACAAATCCCTTTCACGCTTCGCCATTGTAACTATGTGAATCACTAGAATCAGTACAGAGAAGAATGACCAAAATGATACAAGGACTCGGAAATTTGCCTTACGAAGAGAGGCTTAGGCACCTAAACTTACACTCTCTGGAAAGACGCAGAGTGCGGGGGTGATCTAATAGAAGTGTTCAAGTGGATCAAAGGCTATAACAAGGGTGATGCAAACAAGGTCATCATAATAAAACAACAGGGCAGGACTCGCAGTAATGGGTATAAACTGGACAAATTTAGATTTAAGAAGGAAATAGGCAAGAATTGGTTTACAAATAGGGTGGTCGATGAATGGAATAAACTTAGTAACCACGTAGTAAGCGCTGAAACTATCAGTTGTTTTAAAAAACGATTAGACAACTTTATGGATGGGGACGACAGGTGGTGATGGATACGGAGCTGCCTAGTGTAGGCCTTATGGTCTTTTGCAGTCTCCTTTATTTCTTATGTTCTTATGTTCTTATGAAATTTGCTAGTGGACAGCGACATCAATCATTTAACTTGCCCTTGGGAATTTTATTCTGGCGAACGTTTGATGATTTCATTCAGATTTGTTGGAGGTCTTGTTTGTGATTCAGAACAATCTAAGGTTAACCTCTCTTAGCCCCTCTTCTCGCCCCCCCTAACCCCTTCTCGCCTTCCACCACCACCCACAACCTTCAATACAAATACAGAAGCACTGGAGGTAGTGTTAGGCTCATCAGGATTTACATTTTCTCACGCATGCAGGATTGTATGTACTCACACGCATACACACACACACACACACACACACACACACACACACACACACACACACACACACACACACACACACACACACACACGCACACACACACACACACACTCGCGCGCGCGCATCCACGCTCTTTCTCTTTCGTGCCAGGTAAACCTTATAACTGCAGGTCCTCTCCTCTCCCAACATACGATGGAGCAGATCGATGTGCTGTAATGTCAATGTTGTTTGAGAAGGTAAATGACAGAGTAGGTAGCATATGTGGAGTGTGTCGAACATTCGAGAAGCATATATGACACTATGAGGGGAGTTTCACATTGGCAGGTGGGGATAGGGTCATGTATGAGACAAGAACGTCCTTTTCTTAAGGGTACTAATGCCGTTTCAAAAGGTCGGTTACGTTGATGTGAGGACAGCCATAGATGTATGTGGAGCTTGACTGAATTTGGGTGATTTCCTGGGTGCTGTTCCAAAAATCGTTGTCATATGCATTGCGGATCGGAAGGTTAAGGGTCG
>NC_134793.1:35639745-35642245 GCF_046742065.1 Oratosquilla oratoria | reverse complement strand
TTATGTCTGGGTTTTTGGGTCTGGTACAGTTGGGGGAATTAAAAGAAAATAATGACTTCATGTCAAGTCACTAAGTAGTACGGTCATGTCGGGTCATTACATAAAAGGTCAGGTCATTAAACAGTGACGTCATACCAGGTTACTCAACGTAATGACGTCACGTCATCCCAGTTCAGTGTACGTTGTGTCACTGGTCACTGAAAGCTGATATATTAGGTCAATGTAGCCAAAGCCACGGTGTCAGGTCAGGATATGCAATAACCTTATGGTCACTGGGTATGTTGTGGTCACGTCAAGAGAATCGGGTTGCCTGACGTCATCGAAATTCTACGTCTCGTAATTATCTTCAAAAGTCCATATCAGGTCAATAGTGGCGTCCTTCCCGTTGTGGGTCAAGTACATCGGGCCACGATTGATTCCATCTGTTCCCGCGGAGTGCTGGGCAGTGGTGAAGTAGTGGAGTAGTGGAGTAGTGGAGTGGTGGAGTGGTGGAGTGGTGGTGGTTGTTGTGGTGGTGGTTTTTGGTGGTGGTGGTTTTTGGTGGTGGTGGTGGTGGTGGTGGTGGTGGTAGTGATGATGATGATGATGATGATGATGATGATGATGATGATGATGATGATGATGATGATGATGATGATGATGATGATGATGATGATGATGATGATGATGATGATGATGATGATGATGATGATGATGATGACGACGATGACGACGACGACGACGACGATGACGATGACGATGACGACGACGGCGGCGGCGGCGACGGTGATTGTCGTGGCAATGATGGTGATGATGGTAGTAATAGTGATGCTGATAGTGATGACAATGGTAACTAAGAAACATCACGGGCTGAGATGTCCATCAAGAGACAATATAACGAAAAACAACAAAACGTAGAAATTCCAGTAAATGACGAAAGAATTAAAAAAAAAAAAAAAAACATTTTTTATCCAGTAACTCTTCCTCCCCATGTAATTAATATTAACAACAAATTATTTTATTTTTCCAGTTAATTATACATAATTATCTATGCGTATCTAAAAATAATGAACAGCCAATGTGATATTTTCATAATATATTTTTTCATAATATTTATCATGATAGATAAAATATTCATCGGTTATGCAATTTTATACACACAGCGGGGCGAAGGAGGGTGAGGGGGGAGGCAGAGGTGGAAAGAGAAATTGTCGGGTTTCGAACAAGATGGGCTAAAAAAGTGAACACGTCACAACAAAGCGAAAAGAGGAAGTAAAGAGGAAGGGGTGCGAGTGGAGAGTAAGAGCAGAAACTGAGAGTAGATAGGGAGAGTAAAGATTGAAAGCAGACAGCGAGAGTAGAGAGCGAGAGTAATGAGTAGAAATAGAGAGCGAGAGTAGAGTGAGATTAGAGAGCGAGAGTAGAGAGTGAGACTAGAGAGTGAGAGTAGAGAGCGAGAGTACAGAGTGAGATTAGAGAGAGTAAAGAGTGAGAATAGAGAGCGAGAGTAGAGAGTGAGATTAGAGAGCGAGAGTAGAGTGAGATTAGAGCGAGAGTAAAGAGCGAGAGTACAAAGTGAGATTAAAGAGCGAGAGTAGAGAGTGAGACTAGAGAACGAGAGTAGAGCGAGAGTAATGAGTGAGAGTAGAGAGCGAGAGTAGAGAATGAGATTAGAGAGTGAGAGTAGAGCGAAAGTAAAGAGTCAGGGTAGAGAGCGAGAGCAGAGAACTAGAGTAGAGGGCGAGAGAAGAGAGCGAGAAGAGAACGTGAAAATAGGGAGCGGAAAAAAGAGGGCAATAAGTGAAACCGAAGAGTAGAGAGCGAGAGAAGAGAGCGAGAAGAGAGCATGAAAACAGGGAACGAAAAAGAAAAAAGAGAGCAATAACTGAAACCGAAGATTAGAGAGTGAGAGTAGAGTATGAGAGTTGAAAGTGAGAGCAAAGAGTAAACCGTGATCCCGATCAATTTAGAATTCCCTCACTCTCTTTTTTCTCTTTTTCTCTGACCGAGTTACGTCTCGATTGTTGTGCAAAGTCCGTTCTTGGCAAAAACAGAACACAGGCACTGTGATGGGGCGCTTACATTGCAGAGACTAAATATATTATATATAGACATTGTGTACATGAATACATGAACGTGTATATGTATATATGTAGACACCTTTCCCATAATAATGTGTATATGTATATATGTATTTATGTATGTCACTAATTTGAAGCTTATATATATATATATATATATGGGTGTATATTTAGTTATAGATATAGGTACATTTATATCTATGTATATGTTACGTATATGTAAATGCATACATGCACATATGCAATATATGTAAATATATGTGTATTTGTATATATACATATATATACGCGTATGTGCACATGTATGTATACGTGTATGTACACATGTATATGTGTAAAGTAAAATCAGGTCATGGTCATCCAAGACGGAAAAGGGTCAGCCAACCTATACATATCACGACAGGATATGAACACATAAATACAGATCTGCCAGTAAGGAG
>NC_134793.1:35607245-35622245 GCF_046742065.1 Oratosquilla oratoria | reverse complement strand
GGGGAAGGTGAACAGGGATAGATGGGGAGGGAGAGGATGGGGAGAAGGAGGGCGAGGGAGACGGGGAAATGGGGAGGAGGAGAGTGAGAAGAGGGGGGGAAGGGGGGACAAGGGGAGGGGAGGGGGACAGGGGGAGGATAGGGAAGGGGAATGGGAAGGGAGAAGCAGAGACATAGAAAATAAAAAAAATCAGAGAGAAATGGTTTATGGGAGAAAAGGAGGAAGGAGAAGATGGAGAAAAAAGAAGAAAAAAAAGTGGAGGGGGGAAGAGGAGGAGGTCAGAGAGGGAAAGAGGTGGAGGGTCGACATCTTCTACCAATAACTCGAGACCTCTCCAAGTTCCAGAGGTCATTCTTCAGCTCAATAAAAACACGTTTTCGTCTTTCTACACGAGGACCTGTGGTGTGGGGTCACCGAATTGAAAGTGGTTGTGGGAGGAGAAGTGAGACCCATTCAGTACGCGTCAACCTATTCAATTAGGTGACGTGTCCAGTAGATTATCTTTAAAGTGCCGCCAGGCGATTTTATTACGCTAAGGGAGAAGGGGGAGGGGGGAGGATTTTGAGCGATCGAGACCCCTTTTCACCCCAGGGGCCCCCCAGTAGGATGAATGGAATAGTCTGTTACTGGTTACAGTCGAGTGTACTATCTACATTACTTTATTAAAGACATTGAAATCAATAACGTATCCTACAGACGACTCTCGGGCTTCGCTGACGAGATCCGACGTCATGACGTGACGTGGCTGTGACGTCACGAAAGCACTGACGTCACGAGGGAACTTTGACATCATGACGTGGATGTAATGTCATGAGGTTGTGATGTGACGTGACTGACACCATAATGGGGTTCTGGCTTCACGTCGTGACGAAAGTGTGACGTCATGACGTAGCTGTGACGTCATGAAGTAGCTGTGACGTCATTACCTGACTGCGTCATCGGAAGCCTTCTTCTGACGTAACATCGTGTCCGTGACCTAAGGACATGGGTGTGACGCCACGAGGGGTATGTGACGATGAACATCATGTTCCCTGTGACGTCACGTGACATGAGTCAGTGACAGGACATGACGCAGTCAACGGAAAGCGACATCCACGTGACCCGTCACTTGGGCTGTCCAATCTGTCTCCGTCGATGTGGGGAATCTGACTGTGCAGATCGACCAAAGTCTCTGAAGGGAATTTCCAAAAATAGATCCACATTCTGACGAAGACAGTCGGGAAAAAAAGAAAGGTAAGCGGATCCCATCTGATCTAAATCTCCTTATGAATTCTTAAACCCAACCTTAGACTTCCAGCCTTCCAACTCCTCCTCCTTCCTCTTCATCCTCCTCCTCCTCCTCCTTTACTTACTTTTCCTCTCCCTTCTACTCCTGCCCTTCCTCCTCCTCCTCCTATTCCTGCTCCTCCTCCTCCTACTCCTCCTCCTCCTCCACCTCTTCCTCCCTCCTCCTCCTCCTCCTCCTCCTCCTCCTCCTCCTCCTCCTTCATTTACTTTTCCTCTTCCCTCTACTCCTGCCCTTCCTCCTCCTCCTACTCCTCCTGCTCCTCCACCTCTTCCTCCCTCCTCCTCCTCCTCTTACTTCTCCTCTTCATTCTACTCCTATCTATCCTCTTTCTCTTACTCCTCTTCCTCGTCTTACTTCTCCTCCTCCTCTTACTCCTCCTCCTTCCCCTCCTCCTCCTCCTCCTCTTTCTTCTCCTCTTTCTCTTCCTCCTCCTTCTTTTCCTCTTCTTCCTCCTCCTTTTCCTCCTCTTCCTCCTCCTCCTCCTCCTCCTCCTCCTCCTCCTCCTCCTCCTCTTCCTTCTCCTGCTCTTCTCGCGCCATCGTGACCCCATTTTCCTCCCTCGGTTTTACGTCACCGTCATCACCACAGTCAAAACCGGTGATGTCATCGACACACGGGCGAACTCGCAACCAACACCACAACACTACCACTATGAACTTCATCATCACTATCATCATCACACTACCTCTATCAGCATCATCACATTCACCTCCACAACATCACCACTCTGACCATCATCACTATCATTATCACACTACCTCTATCAACATCATCACATTCGCCTCCACAACACCACAACTCTGATCTTCATCATCACTATCATCATCACACTACCTCTATCATCATCATCACATTCACCACCACAACACTACTATGATCTTCATTATCACTATCATCATCACACTACCTCTATCATCATCATCATCACATTCACAACCACAACACTACTATGATCTTCATCACACTACCTCTATCACCATAATCACATTCACCACCACAACACCACAACTCTGATCTTCATCACACTACCTCTATCACCATCATCACATTCACCACCACAACACCACAACTCTGATCTTCATCATCACTATCATCATCACACTACCTCTATCATCTTCATCACATTCACCACAACACAACTCTGATCTTCATCACACTACCTCTATCAGCATCATCACCACCACCACAACACCACCACTCTGACCTTCATCATCACTATCATCACATTCGCCACCACAACCAACAATGACGCCTTAACCACTCACCACATTCGCCATCTTTTTCGATTACTCCTATCACCAATATAACCATTACTCCCATCCCCAGCACCGTCATAATCACCACCACCATGAACACTACCACATTCATCATCATCACCACCCTGAATACTACGTCTATCACCAGCACCATCCACTATCACCACAATTATCACCATCAACACAAACACTGCCCTAAACTCCTAATGAAGTTACTCTTAATCTTTGTACATTCCTATGCACGTGGACTTGATACAACACACACACACACACACACACACACACACACACACACACGCACACAAGACTCGATGGCACAGTGGTAGAGTTCCCGGCTCCCATTACGGCGGTCCGGGTTCGAATCCCGCACAGTATCGTTGCGCTGCGAATCGTTACTCCAACTCTCATGGGCGGGGAGTTGTGTGTGTGTGTGTGTGTGTGTGTGTGTGTGTGTGTGTGTGTGTGTGTGTGTGTGTGTGTGTGTGTGTGTGTGTGTGTGTGTGTGTGTGTGTTTGTGTGTGTGCGCGTGTGCATGTCCGTGTAAGGTCACAGCATTACCCATAGGTCGGTCATATATAAGCTCTGAGCTCTCTTCCGGGAGGAAAATAGCTGTCTATCACGAGTCCAACACGTGATCCAAGACCATGGTGAATCACACATATAAAAGGAACATACGAGTTAAGCATCCCAACCTCAGGATTCGAACATGAATAAGCTCCCTAGGTAAGCGATTATGAGACCGAGTCACGGCCCATGGCGAAAGATGCCCCGCCCCCTTCCTTCACTGACCAATCGCAATTGCTTTTCGAACGAAGAGACGAAAAGAGGCGTGGCCTATTTCCCCAGGAAACGTGACATGGACTAGCTATCAGTGCTTCTCAACGTGGGGCGTACGCCCCACAGGTGGGCAATTCGGTTTTTGAGGTGGGCAATGTGATTTTAAGGGGGTGGGGCAATTGAGGGCAACTGAGGAAGTCTGGGGCAATTTTTTTTATTTCATTCAATTTGTTTTGTATTTGTACTTTTCGTTGATGTCTCGTTCTTTTTAAGTGTTTTAAACCAAGGTTTTACGTTTTTTCTAGATGAAGGGGATTTATTATTTTGAAACACAAAGGCAAAAGCCGACAAGACTGTGAGAATCAACACCGTGTGAGATCGAAACCTTTATTGGTACGTTTCGCTTGTTACAGCTTTTTCAAGTACTTTCAAATACTTGAAAAAGCTGTAACCAATAAAGGTTTCGATCTCACACGGTGTTGATTCTCACAGTTTATTTTTCAAATTATAAGAATTGTATATCACTACATGGCGGACATCAGGATTTTAAAGGTAAAAAAAAAAAAAAAAAAAAGTTAAGAACCACTGGGCTAGCATGACCTAGTCGAGTTCATTTTATGTAACTAGCAGAGTATTTCCCTTAGACTGCCTCCATTTATAACATCTCTATCACTTACTCTACAAAACTAGCTGGTGCACTAGCTGTTTCCTATTCTCATTAGTGTTATAAGCTAACAACTAATAACACTTTCATCTTAGGCTTACAAAGGGATAACAGTCTATTTGATTTGATATGGCGAAAGTCAAACTGTTCTATACACCAAAAGAAGTGACAATCTTCGCGAAATTCCCGCATAACCACAAATGTATTCGAAGTCAATTTGTAATTCACCGAGTTTTCATGATCACATACCAACTATATGGCAATATCAGTGAGGATAATCTTCGCTCTATTGTTATGTTATGAACAGTGTGTCCTTGATTACAATTGGCTTAACTAGTAAACTTTTAATTCCTTCGTACTATATTATTCGAATTACAAGTAGAGGCGTCATCTTCGCTACTAAAAGTATTTTCTTCAGCTAACCTACAGAACTAGTTATCTAATAAACCAACCTTACTATCATAGCTATCAATGTTTTTATTTCAAGCTATTCACATGAATATAACTAATTATAACCATTGTCTAACTAGTATATACCTTATATCGTTCAAGAAACTAGTAGAATTCTAATTCTGGACCTTTCGTAGATGCCCTAATTGTGAGCATTTATCCCCTTTGTGTAGTTACTTTGGCACCCTCAGTGCCACGGTGACTGGCACTTTTTTCACACGGAAATCTCGAGTCGTTGGTTTAGCTCTCACCCCATTTCTTCTATGGATTAAGCATCCAAACACTGAGCAGAGACAGTTGGCACTCCTCTTCTTATTCTGGCTGTAGCCGTGCCGCTTCATTCATCACACTGCACCGTGGCACTACTTCAGGAGGGTTCTATAGGAGTGTGTTCGCGTTTGTGTTAATATTCTTCTTCATGTATTTGGTGTGATTATGTGTGTTACAGACGTGAGACGTGTGTTCGTGTGTGTGTTAGTATTCTTGATCTTGTATTTGGTGTGATGTGTGTGTTACAGACGTGTGTTCGTGTGCGTGTTAGTATTATTATTCATTTATTTGGTGTGATGTGTGTGTTATAGACGTGTGTTCATGTGCGTGTTATTATTCTTGTTCATGTATTTGGTGTGATGTGTGTGCTACAGACGTGTGTTTGTGTGCGTGTTAGTATTCTTGTTCATGTATTTGGTGTGATGTGTGTGTGTTAGAGACGTGTGTTCGCGTTTGTGTTAGTATTCCTGTTCAGGTATTTGGTGTGATGTGTGTATGTCATAGACGTGTGTTCGTGTGTGTTTGTATTCTTGTTAATGTATTTGGTGTGATGTGTGTGTTACAGACGTGTGTTCGTGTGCGCGTTAGTATTGTTGTTAATGTATTTGGTGTGATGTGTGTGTGTTAGAGACGTGTGTTCGTGTGTGTGTTTGTATTCTTGTTAATGTATTTGGTGTGATGTGTGAGTGTTACAGACGTGTGTTCGTAAGTGTGTTTGTATTCTTGTTAATGTATTTGGTGTGATGTGTATGTTCGTGTGTGTGTGTGTGTGTGTGTGTGTGTGTGTGTGTGTGTGTGTGTGTGTGTGTGTGTGTGTGTATGTGTGTGTGTGTGTGTGTGTATTTGTGTGTGTGTTCGCATTCTTGGTTACGTGTTTGGTGTGACGTATGTACATGAACAACTATCAATTGATAACGGGAGAGATAACAAATATCTCTCAGAAAGCTCCCAGATGTAATAGTGGCTATACCTATCAACTTCTTATATTCTTGGACAGTTTCATAAGCAAAGGCAGATTTTTTTTTTTTTTTTTTTTTTTTTTTTTTTTTTTTTTTTTTTTTTTTTTTTTTTTTTTTTTTTTTTTTTTTTTTTTTTTTTTTTTTTTTTTAATAATCTTAGTATTCCGTCAAAAACGTATCCTTTTCTGGTGAGCGACTGTGTAATGTATTATATGCTTTTTTATCTTTTCCTATCCTGAAAATGACTGACTTCTTGCAATTGAAGATATTGGATAAGCCGTATTTGGTCGGCGTTTCGTAGTGCGATTTAGAGTGCGGAAAATTGAAAACGTTAGCAAGATCAAATACCTGTGAAAATCCTGTCATGTTCAACTCAGAGTGCATTAAAAAGAATATGTATATATATATATATATTTGTGTGTGTGTGTGTGTGTGTGTGTGTGTGTGTGTGTGTGTGTGTGTGTGTGTGTGTGTGTGTGTGTGTGTGTGTGTGTGTGTGTGTGTGTGTGTGTGTGTGTGTGTGTGTGTGTGTATTGCACCCTGGCCTAAGAAAACCTCAACCCATGAACTCATCCGCCAACGAAAAATCACGCGGTCACCGACATACACACGGGTATCGCGTATCGCGGACACGAACACCCTCTTCCGTGTCCAGGTAACCTTTCACCAATCTCCTCGCCGCACTGGTAGTCTCTGACATTGTTGACTCTTTTTACTGTATATAGCGTGTCTACTCAAGTGCAAAGACGTACCAAGTTTGTACATCTTAAAGTCTACTCGCCAGGAATCGAGCATTAGCAACCTTACTTTATATCAAGTACACTATAAAAATCGTTGTGTGTGTGTGTGTGTGTGTGTGTGTGTGTGTGTGTGTGTGTGTGTGTGTGTGTGTGTGTGTGTGTGTGTGTGTGTGTGTGTGTGTGTGTTTGTTTATGTGTGTGAGAGATTCACCATGGTCTTGGTTCACGTGTTGGACTCGTGATCGGCAGCTACTACCCTCCCGGAAAAGAGCTCAGAGTTCATATATGACCAATCTATGGGTAATGCTGTGACCTTACATTCACACACACACCCAACTCACCGCCCACGAGTTGGAGTAACGACCCACAGCGCACTGATACTGAAATTATTTCATCCTCTGGCGGGATTCGAACTCGGACCGCTGTAGCAGCGGTTGTGAACGCTACCACTGCGCCTTCACATGAACGGAAGCAAGAGAAAGACTTAGAGACTCACACCCTCCTGTGTGTGTGTGTGTGTGTGTATGTGTGTGTGTGTGTGTGTGTGTGTGTGTGTGTGTGTGTGTGTGTGTGTGTGTGTGTGTGTGTGTGTGTGTGTGTGTGTGTGTGTGTGTGTGTGTGTGTGTGTGTGTATATCTTTGCATACACAATCAACACATACACGTGAACATTCATTCATACCTCTGTAACCACACGTTACGACCCAAACACAAACAAACAAACGAACAAACAAACAAGTAAGAAGAACCTGACAGGCTTAGACCGACACGGTCTAGTTATACTGAGGAGGGCGTGGAATTCACACACAGGCGTGAGTTGGAGAGGCTGGGGGCTTTGAGGGGGCTTTGAGGAGGCTTTGTGGTGGCCTGGGGGCTTTGAGGGGGCTGTGAGGAGGCTTTGTGGTGGCCTGGGGGCTTTGAGGAGGCTGTGAGGAGGCTTTGTGGTGGCCTGGGGGCTTTGAGGGGGCTGTGAGGAGGCTTTGTGGTGGCCTGGGGGCTTTGAGGGGGCTGTGAAGATGCTTTGTGGTGGCCTGGGGGCTTTGAGGGGGCTGTGAGGAGGCTTTGTGGTGGCCTGGGGGCTTTGAGGAGGCTGTGAGGAGGCTTTGTGGTAGCCTGGGGGCTTTGAAGAGGCTGTGAGGAGGCTTTGTGGTGGCCTGGGGGCTTTGAGGGGGGCTGTGAGGAGGCTTTGTGGTGGCCTGGGGGCTTTGAGGAGGCTGTGAGGAGGCTTTGTGGTAGCCTGGGGGCTTTGAGGAGGCTGTGAGGAGGCTTTGTGGTGGCCTGGGGGCTGTCTCAGCCGCCGGGTAATGGTTATTTATCTTCCCGTTTCTGGTCGTGGCTTCCTTAGTGACAATATAATATTCTAAAATGAATGAAAGGAATTATCGTAGTTAGTGTTATTAGTTAACTCTCTGTGCTCAATAAACTTATTGGAGAGTAATATGACGGTGTTAATAAGGAAAAAGAAAAAAAAGTTAATAAGTCATTACTGAAGAACTCCTACATATATACAAACATGGCAACTACGTTGAAGCAGAAAGAAACTTCTACGTAAAAGAGGAGGAGGAGGAGGAGGAGGAGAAGAGGAAAAAGAAGATGAAGATGATGAAGAGGAAGAAGAAAAGAAGAAGAAGAAGAAGAAGATGAAGGAAAAAAAGAAGAAGACGAGGAAGAAGAAGAAAAGAAGAAGGAGGAGAAGAAGGAAAAGAAGAAGAAAAAGACGAAGATGAAGAAGGAAAAGGAGAAGAAGCCGAGGAAGAAGAAGAAGAAGAAGAAGAAGGAAAAGGAGAAGAAGCCGAGGAAGAAGAAGAAGAAGAAGAAGAAGAAAAAGAAGAAGAAGAAGAAGAAGGAAGAGAAGGAGCAGGAAGAGAAGAAGAAGGAAGAGAAGAAGAAGGAAGAGAAGGAGAAGGAGAAGAAGAAAAAGAGGAGGAAGAAGAAGAAGAAGAAGAAGAAGAAGCAGAAGAAAGAGAAGAAGAAAGAGAAGAAAGAGAGGAAGAAAGAGAAGAATAAAGAGAAGAAGAAGAAGAAGAAGAAGAATTAAAACAATCTCGAAAAACTCGTTTTGAGACAGCTGGCTAGTTTAATAACCATGTACTGGCTTGTGACTGAAGATTTAATCAACAATATAGAAACTTCTTGACCAAAGACAGACGACTGCTCACAACGTCTGATTCGCTCCATCTGCCTACGTCATGGTACCAGCTGACCGTTACCAGCTGTCTCTTCTCCTTTTGTTTTTCTTGTGGCGAAGAGCTTATGGCCAATCTCAATTAACGTTTTCAGTGCCAGGTGAGGCTCTCCCTTTAACTCGGCCACTTTCGTGGCAGTAAAGGGGCCATAGTCTCCTCCCCCCTCTCTACTACCTCCTTTTAGCGGTCAACCCTCTCCTGGCTGTCGTCAGGGGGAGACTCACCTCTCCGACGTCCCCAAGAATCCTCCCCTATGTTTGGCTGCACCAGACTTCGTGGCTGAGTTCGTTTCAGGTAAATGTGGAGATGAAATAACAGAATGTCACAGTGGTACGAAAATATACACGTTATGGCAACACCTCACTCATAAACTGTACCTGACTGAATGCTGAACGCGACTGATCAGGGCAACAGCCAATCAGATACCGTTTACGGTGGAGATATTGCCATAACGTGAGGTTCATTACTGACAGAGTCAATAGGGAAGCCCATAACGGAAGGGAACAAAAAGGAGGGGGGGGGCAATGTGCGTCACAAATGCACCTTTCACATGAACGGAAGCAAGAGAATGAATAGAGACTCTATATAATCCTCCTCTCTCTCGCTCTCTCTCTCTCTCTCTCTCTCTCTCTCCCTCTTTCTAACCCTGACCTTAGAACTGCGCACAGGGACTGCGCACAGGGACTGCGCAGAAAACGCCTGCGGATCCTCAGTGCGCCGTTTGCTGCCACAGAACGAGTGAGTCATCTGCCTTCGATAATTGGATGAGGCACCAGCTGCCTGCACCGCCTGAGGGTGCCGTCTGTCTTCGCTAAGCTTCTCGACCACGTGTCTGCCTGCCTCTTGCTATACCTGTCTGTCGGTTTGCCTGTCTGTCTGACTTTCTGTCGTCTGCCTACCTGTTGGTCTATCTGTCGCTGTCTATTCTTCTCTGTCGGTATACCTGTCTGTCTGTCTGTCTATGTCTGTCAGTCTGTCTGACTATCTGGATTTCTGTCTTTGTCTGTGTCTGTCAGTCTGTCTGACTCTCTGGCTTTCTTTGTCTGTCTGCCTTTCTGTCTGTCTGCCTTCCTGTCTGTCTGCCTGTCTATGTCACTCGTCTCTTGGCTATGTTCACTGTCACCTAACCTCACAAGCTCTCTGACGCACAATAATTTTTTTCTGGTTAACGGGAGACGATTATATTCAATTCTGAGAACAGCCCTCAACCCTCTTGTGAGATGACACTTTAAAATCAGCGGCTCACTTGATAAATTTGTTATGGCTGACGCTGAAGGAACGGACACAACCCTGCTTGGGGTCACGTGTGTGTGTGTGTGTGTGTGTGTGTGTGTGTGTGTGTGTGTGTGTGTGTGTGTGTGTGTGTGTGTGTGTGTGTGTGTGTGTGTGTGTGTGTGTTCATATATTCACTGTCCTCATCTTGTGTAAATAGACCTTAACATGACCTGGTTGTGACCTGATCATGACCTGACCCAAGCTTGACATGAACTGAGTTTGACCTGACTTCGACAAGACCTGACCGCAACCTGACCTGATCATGACCTGACCTCGACAAGACTTGGTCGTAACATACCAAATAAGGAATGAAGGAGGACGTAAGGTACTGAAACGTGTTGAGAGGTTTACTTGAGTTAACTTAAACCTATTACACCTCAGAGGCTGCCTTAACCCTCAGAGTACCTTAGTTAACTTGAACGTTTACTCTCTCCGCTGTCGAGCAAATTTATTCAGTCAGTACCCTGCGCTACTCCTGGTCGGAGCTGTCGCGGGATACTGTTAAATACTACATATGTATCTAAAGTACTGTTCCCCAACCCTGGGGTAGCCAAGACATTTTTTTTTTTTTTTTTTTTTTTTTTTTTTTTTTTTTTTTTTTTTTTTTTTTTTTTTTTTTTTTTTTTTTTTTTTTTTTTTTTTTTTTTTTTTTTTTTGCAAAATTATATGAATTCATGCATGTCAACTTTGTCTTTTATAACTTTGCCTTTCTTACACATATATTTATTATACTTGTCCCCCTACTTTTTACAGTCAACAACTACTCGTATATATTAGCACATATACAAATAGATTATTGGGGTCGCGGTTATATCATGAGGATCATATTGGGGGTCGTCTGAAAAAGAAAAGGTTAGGAAACACTGATCTAAAGGGTTTTTATTTACCCTCAAATGATACAGAATTAATTTGTTCTGCCTAAAGACAAAGTATTTTATTCGTCTTGGTCGACCCTCTGAGCTCACGATGACATCCATCACCATCAAAACTCATCAGTTAATCTATTCATTCTATTATGATTATCACCAGACGATTTTATTTAACTGGTAGAGATCTCTGTACTGTGTCCCCTTCGATTGCATCAGCGGTAAGCTCATCGCTTGGCAGAAGCACTGCGACAATGTACTCGGGTGGAAAAAGATTCCCCCCAGCGACGATCAAAAGCAGAACATAAGAATCGTTCCAACCTTCTAGTAATATATTGTGACTAGCCCCATCACACCGGTTGCCTTCAGAAGTCATCTCCATGTCTTCCCTCATAGAGAAGGAGCTACGAACAACACGTCGTTACAGGGTCAGTCAAAAGAAGAACCCCAAACTTCATCCTGCAACTGGTGACGAAGAAGATGGTTTTCAAAGCCTCCAGAAACTGGAAATCCTTTCCAATCCTAAGCCCCCACGAGGCTACCCTCCTCTAGGGGGGAAATGGCACCTACAGTGGCACTGGCACTCCTTGTAGTAGTTCTGTTGGACATTGTTCAACTGAACTACAGGAGGGTTTTGGTGATAAGGTAGTCTCGGGCATGAACTCGAACGTTCAAGCGCCCCAAAGACGGTCTCCAGGTGCCAGGGACATACCCACGGGTGCCACAGAGTCTACAGGAAGCCCTCGGCTCTCCGACAGGTTGCCACAATGCAGGTGGCGTGATCACCAGTGCAGAAGCAACAGGTTGCGGGAGGACGGGAGGTGCGGCACCGCATCTCTGCCGCAACTTCTCCTGTGGGTCTTTTGGCGCCGCAAAGACAACCCGAGCTCATAATGTCCCCCCAGCAGGACATCTCCCGGGCAAGAATGGGAACAGGTTGTGTAAACTGTCTCCCATTAGAGGAGATATAAACACACACACACACACACACACACACACACACACACACACACACACACACACACACACACACACACACACACACACACACACACACACACACACACACACACACACACACACACACACATACATATACACTAAAGCATACAAATACACATACATATGCATAAAGTATAAATATATATATATAAATATATATACATATATACAAATCCTTTAAGAGAAAAAAAAAGTTGAAAGGGGGAAAGAGAGAGAGAGAGAGAGAGAGAGAGAGAGAGAGAGAGAGAGAGAGAGAGAGAGAGAGAGAGAGAGAGAGAGAGAGAGAGAGAGAGAGAGAGAGAGAGAGAGAGAGAGAGAGAGAGAGAGAGAGAGAGAAAGAGAGAGAGATAGAGAGCAGTACTTCCCAATTCGACTTCAACTGCCTGTGTAGGGGCAGGTCTTTTGAAATGTGGTCGAGGTCACAGACAAACGGGGAAAATGTCAGGAAAGGAAGACTTCCTGACTTCCTGCAGGAACAGAGTCCGCATGCTGGACGACGTTTGCAAAAGAATTTTACACTGAAAGGACCTAACAAGCATTAAAGACTACTCACGCGTGGTTTCCAAATGAATGGAAGAACGCATTAACTAAGTCTAAGACACCAATGACCGTAGAAATACCGATAGAGAGATAACAATTTCATACTGAAGCGGACAAGAAAGGACTTCCTGGTTATCGGTAAGAAATGAAGTATGAAACTGACTGTTGCCGATAAGTCTATTGACATAAACACTATGTAATCACGTTTCCCTTGCCAGAGGTTTACCAAATACCTGATAGAGTACTTGATTAACCTGTAACAGGTTAAACGTCGTACTAATAAAGGTGTTTACTTCGACAAAGGAAAGAAGTTCTCATAATGCTGACAGCTTCAGCCTCCAGCTCAGAAAGACGCAGAGTGCGGGGTGATCTAATAGAGGTGTTCAAGTGGATCAAAGGTTTTAACATGGGTGACGCAAACATGGTCATCATATTAAGACAACAGGGCAGGTCTCGCAGTAATGGATTTAAACTGGACAAATTTAGATTCAAGAAGGAAATAGGAAAGAATTGGTTCATTAATAGGGTGGTCAACGAATGGAATAGACTTGGTAACCATGTAGTGAGCGTTGAAACTATCAACTGTTTTATGAAACAGCTAGACAACTTTATGGACGGGGATGACAGGTGGTAATGGACATGGAACTGCCTAGTGTAGGCCTCATGGTCTCTTGCAGTCTTCTTCATTCTTATGTTCTTATGTCGGGAGCACTGGGAGAGGTGATTGATCCCCTACGTAAGACGCATTATCCATATAAGGACAAAACTATTTTCAATAGGTCAGGATCTGAGATGAATTCGTGAAAATCTGAACGCAGCCCGGTTCAATAAAGTTACTTCAGTGACAAAAGAAATATGCGTTTTCCAACCGAGCTTACTCGTGAAAGAGAATGTCTCTCGCACACCAACGCAACCAGTTGCATGAAACCGATCGCAAAGGATGTCTACCCTCTGTGAAAGCAGTATTCCCTGTACGTTTGCCCACTAGCAATCAGGTACCTGCATTTCTGAAATAACAAATGAAGTAAAATCATATGTTCATGTCCATACTGTACCCATAAGCATCCGGTGTGATCGGTTTCATGCAACTGGTTGCGTCGGCGTGCGAGCTAAGTTTTCCAGTTGAGAGTAGTAGTACAAAATAGAACTAAGTTGTACAGAGCTGGGCGCGTTCTTCGGCGCGTTCCTCGGTGCTTTCCGCTTTAGTTTAGGTTTCGGTATAATATGTAGCCTACCTTTTGGATGTGGCCTTTGATTTTTTTTTTTTTTTTTTTTTTTTTTTTTTTTTTTTTTGTATAGTATGTGGCCTACCGGACTTTTATTTCGGTATGAATCTATCTCTTAAGCTTTAATAGTTTGGGAGCGCTAACCACGACCAAACTAAAGCAGAACGCACCAAGGAACGCACTGAGGAACGCACTGAGGAACGTGCCCAGCTCTACTAAGTACCATTGAAGAAGAGGTAATAGTTGTGCGGAGAGTTGTGTAAGTGAAAAGGTGAAAAAAAAAGTCTTGGTAAAAAAAGGACACTATTTTTGCCCTACCGAAAGTTAAGCGTTTTGTACATATCATTCGAGAAAAGTACTTAATTACCATTAGAACATTTTCGCAATCAATCTTCCTTTTCAAGGATGAATTAAAAGACAACATGATTAATTAAAGGTAAATAGAAGCCACTGGTCGACACAGAACCCTTTTGGAAAGGCTGAATCTAGGTCTACTTCATATAAAAAGTCCTAGCAAGCTGACATGTGGACACGGAAGAACTTGTCTACATAAGGAATCAGCACGGAAGCACAGTTCCTAAAAACGACTGAAGGAGCTTCACCCAGACCATAAACCTCCTTAGTGCCAAGTTGATGTAGGTCAGGAAAATAAATCTCGGGAAATATTTTGACTAGAGTCGCAAGCATGCAAAGGGAGCAGTATACAACAGCATTAGTGCTGGGAAAAGCTTTTTGAGTCCAAGGAACGAGTTAGCAACGATAATATCTCACGTGAACTCCAATGTGGTAACAAAGGATCACATGAAGAATCGTCACCGCAGACTTCGACAGGGTGACAATTCTTCATGTGGGGTATCCTAGGGTGACAATTCCTCTTGTGGGCCATCTATCCTGGGTTTACGATTCTTCAGTTGTATAAGTTGATGACAATAATCATAACCTTCATTCAACCTAACCTAACCTAACTTAATGTAATGTAACGTAACCTAACCTAATCTAACAAACCTAACCTAACCTAACCTAATCTAACAACCTAACCTAATCTAACAACCTAACCTAATCTAACAACCTAACCTAATCTAACCTAACCTAATCTAACCTGACCTAACCTAATCTAACCTAACCTAACCTAACCTAGTCTAGCCTAACCTAATCTTTATTCCACTATTGATATTAGGCGTACTAGGGTGACAGTTCTTCAGGTGGGATCTCATGGTTGACAGTCCGTGCCCCCAAATTTTGAATATTTTATTATGGTTGATAAGATATGATGCAGTTCATCAGTGGGAGAGAAAATGTTGCACTCTCCTCGGGTTTATGCGAGACGGCACATTCCTCTCCCCAAGCGACCAACCACGCCCAGCGGATGACAAGACAACTGTAATGCTTTCTTCTTCTTGCAACAATATTTTCATTCCTTTGTGTGTACCTCCTCGCATAATGCGTGCGGAATCACCTTTACTTGCCTATCTCAGTTGTGAGATGGTCACGGCAACGGTTAT
>NC_134793.1:35589745-35597245 GCF_046742065.1 Oratosquilla oratoria | reverse complement strand
CCATTCTCAACAGTTTACCCCATTCTTAGTCAAATAAACACACAAGACGTCTCTGTTATCTTCGATCCTGACTCACGTTAACAAGGAACGATGCAAACAATACTTTCCCTTTTGAAACAGACAAAATCCTCTTCATCAT
Source organism: Oratosquilla oratoria (assembly GCF_046742065.1). Lineage (NCBI taxonomy): Eukaryota > Metazoa > Arthropoda > Malacostraca > Stomatopoda > Squillidae > Oratosquilla > Oratosquilla oratoria. Next base: position 35,597,106 of record NC_134793.1, on the reverse strand, counting down.
TCTAAGAACAACTTTATGCAAACAAGTCTGTATCAACAAAACAAATAAAAACAAATTAAAATATATTTGCAGAGTTTCAGTGAATTGTGGCACAGGTAGAAATGTTCGCATTTGTATGAGACAAACGTATAAATACGCATTTGTATGAGACAAACATATAAATACGTATTTACCTAGTTGTATTTACCTAGTCGTATCTTTCGGGAAAGGGAGCTACGCTCGTGATGTCCCGTCTTTGTATCTCACAGCGTCTAGTTTGCTCTTAAATTCGTGTATAGTTTTTGCAAACGCTTGTTTCGTCCAGTTTGATCCAGACCTCTACGCATGTAAAAAAAAAATATATATATATATATATATATATATTGATATATATATATGTATATATATAAATATATACACGTATATATGTGTATATAAATATATATATATACATGTATATATATATATAAATATATATATACATGTATATATATATATACACATATATATTCATATATATACATATATATATATATGTATATACATATATATATATTTCAAAGGAGGTTTTCAAATTCCAAAGAAGCAACACGCACTCGTTCTGACAGAAAAACATAATGTACGAGGGAAATATATATATATATATATATATATATATATATATATATATATATATATATATATATACATATATATATCATATATATACATATATATACATTATATATATCTATATATATGTGTGTGTGTGTGTGTGTGTGTGTGTGTGTGTGTGTGTGTGTGTGTGTGTGTGTGTGTGTGTGTGTGTGTGTGTGTGCGTCTGTGTGTGTGTGCGTCTGTATGTATCTCCGTACATATACATATATATTCAAGGATGTATTTTTGTAAATACATCTGTACCTAAAATGCTCTTCCATGAACACATTTTCAACTTTGTGAAAAATCAGTTCCACACCATTTTTCTGAGAGTTGTTAGGAAAGATGGCGCCCATATTCGACCACCGCTTGACCACGTTGCGCCCCCTGGTGCCCCTGACACGATGCCAAAGTGACACAATGTGTCTCTGCTTCGAAACGGCGCCAATTTACCAAATTTTGTATACGTATCATATGTATTATATATACTATATATATTTCACAAATATCATATATCATACATATCATATATATATTTTATATATCATATATATCATATTGATATGTATATTGATATATATATATATATATATACATATATATATACATGTGTATATATACATATATATACAATATATACATATATATATATATGTATATATAGATATATATATACATACATATATATACAATATATACATATATATATGTATATATAGATATATATACATACATATACATATACATATATATATACATTATATTTTAGATATCAGATATCTAAATATATCTATTACGCCTCAAGCGTTATTTGCCCCACCATGTAGACAAATAAAGCACACACACACACACACACACACACACACACACACACACACACACACACACACACACACACACACACACACACACACACACACAAACACATGAGTGGACACACTAGTCTACATCAAAATCATACAAAGAAACGATTTTATTTCAATTAGCATACAGGTACTGTATCAGATCTACATTTCAGCTGTGACCAGCTGTGACCAGCTGTGACCTTCACATTACCTAAATGTTGAGACATCGTCTCACCCGGGAACAGAAGTAACCACCCCCTCCCGCTCCCTCTCCCCCTCACCCCCTCTCCCACCCCCTTCCCCCCACGGAAGGGTGCCAGGAGTGCATAGCGTTTAATACGTGCAGAGGTGGGAGAGGGGGAGAGGGGGAGAGGGGGGAAAAGAATGCCACCATCCCCCCCACCCCTCACCCACCCCCGTCCAAAGATTGAATGAAGCCGATGGAGGCTTCAACTCGAGTGCGAAAAAAAAAGAAAAAAAAACATGACATAAGAATGAAGGAGACTGCAGGAGACCATAAGGCCTACACTAGGCAGCTCCGTATCCATCACCACCTGTCATCCCCATCCATAAAGTTCTCTAATCGTTTCTTAAAACGCTGCTTTGGAAGAACGGGACTGGAAACGAGAGAGAGAGAAAGGACGAAGTTTCAGGAGGATATTAGCTGAGGGAAAGGAGGATAAGTTCGTGGAATGGGAATAGACGAAAGTGGAACGGAGAGAGGACAGCGGTAGGGGGAGGGAATGGAAGAGGAGGGGATAGAAGAAGAGGAAAGGGAGAGAGAAGTGAAAGAGGAAAGAGGAAGAGGGAAGGAACGGGGAAGGAAGGGAGAACAGAGGAAGGAAAGGGAAAGAGGAAGGGAATGGAAGAGGAAAGGGTAGAAGAGGAGGAAAGGGAAAGAGAAGTTGAAGGGGAAAGGAGGAGGGAGTTGGAAGGGGAGAGGGGGCAAGGAGGGGGAGAAGGGGAAAGGGGGTGGGGGGAGAAAGAGAAAAGGGAAGAAAGGGGAAAAAGGGGAAAAGTGGAGGGGGCAAGTAGGGGGAGAAGGGGAGAAGGGGAAAGGGGGAGGGGGAGGGGGAGCTCGAATTGACGGTCTTCCCTCCCTCCCTCCCTCCCCCCTCCTCCCTCTCTTCCTCCCTCCTGATTCAATCTTGGGACAGAATTCAGTGTACTGAGAGGTGGCAGAGGACATGTGCACCGCTGCCGACACCGAGATTTACGAGGCCGCGGGTGCCGGCGTGGGAAAGACAAACAACTCGTAAAGCCTGAGGGTGTCGTCCGACCAAAAAAGTATCTTTACGATTGGACGCGAAAACCGTGAGATGCGACAGAAGACGGGCCGTGTCGTCAACCAGTTTTCTGATCTGCAATTTGTTGTACATATATATACATACACATATATATATATATATATATATATATATATATATATATGTATACATATATGTACATATAAATATATACACATATTTGCATATATTATACATATATATATATATATATATATATATATATATATATACAGTATATATATCCGTGTGTAACAATATATATAATCGCCACCTTTTTTGAAAAATCAGATAATATTATCTCACAATCTCTCAGAGTTTATAGTTTTATGTGGACGTGATGAATGTGATAAAAGATCTCGGACATAAAGTTGAAAACCAATAGATTTTGCTTGTGGATAACGACCCTAACAGTCATCACGATATCGCTCTTCAAACGCAAAAAACGAAAAATTCTGAAGCTTCAATTTTAAAGTCTCTTGCGCATCATTATTATTATTACTATTATCATTATTATCATCATTATTATTACTATCTTTATGATCATTATTATTAATATTACTAAAAGGAGGTGTCAAGATATATGGGAGGGAAGGGGGTGGATGGGAGTGGAGTATGTTGGGGATGGAATGGGTGGGAGTGGTTTTTATGCATTTTTTTTTTTTTTTTTTTTGCTACCTCCCTTATAAGGGAGAAAAAGCCTTTGGTATATGTATGTATATGTATATATATATATATATATATATATATATATATATATAATGTATATGTATATATTTAATATACATATATGATATAATATATATATATATATATATATATATATGTATATATATATTATATATATATATATCATATTATATATATATATATATATACATATACATATATATATATATATATATATTATATATATATATATATATATATATATAATATATACTAAGATGCAAGAAAGCTGGAGAGAGAGAGAGAGAGAGAGAGAGAGAGAGAGAGAGAGAGAGAGAGAGAGAGAGAGAGAGAGAGAGAGAGAGAGAGAGAGAGATAGAGAGAGATAGAGATAGAGAGAGAGCAAAAGAGAAGAGAGAGAGAGAGAGAGAGAGAGAGAGAGAGAGAGAGAGAGAGAGAGAGAGAGAGAGAGAGAGAGAGAGAGAGAGAGAGAGAGAGAGAGAGAGGAGTGGAGTACGGTAGAAGCATAGACGAAGGCCCTAAAGACGGTGACAGACAGACAAAAACAGACAGGCAGACAGACACAGTGAGACAGACAAAACCCATGTTGTTTGAAGAACCTAACAAGTGTTCCTAACAGAATTAAATCTATTAAACAGCTTAGCGCCACGTGTGCTCAAGCCAGCGGGCATCCCGCACGCGCATGCGCACACGCAAATCCCTCGGACAAATCCCTTTAATACGTAGCCGATCACAGATGATGATGATGATGACCATCGGGATGATAATGATGACACTACCATTAATATCGGTAAGGAAGCCCAAGCTCTCAATAACACTAATACATAGATAACGACCCTAAATTATTATTATTAGTAGTAATGCTGTGTATGTGTATGGCTGTGTATGTGTGTGTGTGTGTGTGTGTGTGTGTGTGTGTGTGTGTGTGTGTGTGTGTGTGTGTGTGTGTGTGTGTGTGTGTGTGTGTGTGTGTGTGTTTTATCAGCCTGTCGACAGCTGGAAGTCAAAGCGTGGGACTGAATTCAGAACAGCAAATGAAAAGGACTGAAGTCACGTTTCAGGAACTTCACACGATTTGAAGACAGTTGCATTCAGGGCATGAGGACCTTAAACTTCAAATATTAATGGTTTAGAATAATGAACCGTAAGACGATGCATGCGCCATCTGGGGCAAAACATAAGAAATACACCGTCACATGCCAAAGGCCTTGTGTAAGTATATGTACCAGTGGGGTTCCCGCCCCCCCCCCTCACCGGCAGGCGTCCATTGGGGGTGTTTCTGAAAGGCTCTGAGGGGTTTGCAAAGGCTTCCAAGAAATTTCACAAGAAAAAAAATGTAAATACCAAACGTTTCTATTCATTGCTGAGATAATCCCAGGATGTAAGAAGAAGTATACAAGTATCACTGACAAAAAAAAAATGTAAATACCAAACGTTTCTATTCATTGCTGAGATGATCTCAGGATATAAGAACAAGTATCTTACCTTTCGGATCTATATTCGACTTTTTACTTTTATTCTGACCATAGCCAGACGATTTTATTTGAGCAAAATTAACTCCCTGTAGGCATCCAAGGTTTAAATGAGAACTATGTAAGCAGGGAATTCCTAATATAGACGCTTAGTATACAAAAAATGTAATAGCCCAAACAAGTAAACAGGTGCACTCACAGTTCGCATATAAACACAGTGTACATGTTAATGTTTGCATGTAAATGCATATATGACCTCAATTACCTTTCCTTTCCTAATTGAGGGTAACTGACTTAGGGAAATGGGTCAACCACCTCTCACTGCCCCTACCGATGTGAATCAGAACATTTTACCACCCGTGAGCACATCTAACGCTCCGAACCCGAATTGAAACCGATTTGGTCTTCATCAACCCATCTTCGACCAAACCTGTGAGTTAATGAGGTGAATAGAACTGGATTAAACTGGTTTACCGCAGGGACTCGAACCCTTGACTATGCGTCGTTTGCATGGCGGTCGATACTCGTACATGGAGAGTTTGTCGAGGGAAGTTTCGTCCTTTGAGTGAATGGACAGTCTCCCACAGCTGAATAAAACCATCTGACAACAGTTCACAGAATGTCCTGGTTTGCCTAAGACAGTGATTCCTAGCTTTTTTCAGTGCCCTTAATACCCCTTGATATCTCGGACAATTTTCTCGTAACCCCATCTAATACAAATACAACGCAAACATATGAAAAGGATAGTGATACAAATATTCCTTTGCTTTCTCATTGTAAATATACAGTACCATGCACCGGCTATCATGTCTCATAACCCCAGGTTTAAGGTTTGGTACCCCTCGGGGGTACAGGTACCCCAGGATAAGAGCCACTCGTCTAAGAACTCCGAGAGGTTAACAGGGATAGGCTCATCACTCTCAGTGAAATGAATAAAACTGTCGATTACGACTGCTTCTCTACAGAAGAAGAGCTTCAACAGGCTTTCTTATTTCCATACAATATTAGGCGTTTCATCTTCTCGCAATCAACACACACTCTTGCCAAGTAAACGCAGAGGGTGAGTTGTGGGGAATCATAAAGAAAAGTTGGTTCAACAAAAGATGTGCGACAGCAAAACAAAAGAGATTAAAACAGGAAAGAACTGGAAAAAGAGAAGGAGTTGAAATATAAAAACACAAGTGGGGTTTGGAACACCGATGCCATTTTGTGGGGAATTTTACACAAATTTGTGTCTAAGAAATTTGCTCATATGGGATGTTTTGTGAGTAAATTATATGATGCAATGAAGTTGTGTACAGTATATAATAACTCCTTCTTTGTGTGGGAATAAATGTGCAAATCAAGATTTCCTTGTGGGAATTTTGTGGAAAAAATCTCACTCCGGTCTTATGTGGATAAGAAATCTCCTAAATGACAGGTGAGGAGTCTACGGCAGGAGGCGCTGACCAGTCGAGGCTGTTACCTTTGCCCTATTATGCGCTTGGACTGTTGAGGGCAGATAACTACCAGTCACTGCTGAGAATCGGAGAGGAGTGCGAGACTCGAACCCACAACTATGCAAATACGAGACCAGCATGCCTCCGATTACGCCACGGGCGCACTATATTAATAATGGGAGAGGAAATAACGAAAAAAAAAAAAAAGGATTTAGGAATATTATTGAGGGATTCGGTCGACAGAATACCATAAAAAGGGAATAACAGAAGAGACATTCCTTGGTAAAAAGCGTAAGAATAGTATTTTGTTATACACAAAAACAAGAAAAGGATTAGGAATATTATTCAGGGATGATCGGTTGACAGAATACCATAAAAAGGGAATAACGGAAGAGACATTAGTTGGTAATAAACGTAGGAATGGTATTTCGTTATACACAAAAACAAGAAAAGGATTTAGGAATATTATTCAGGGATGATCGGTTGACAGAATACCATAAAAAGGGAATAACGGAAGAGACATTCCTTGGTAAAAAGCGTAGGAATAGTATTTCGTTATACACAAAAACAAAGAAAAGGATTTAGGAATATTATTCAGGGATGATCGGTTGACAGAATACCATAAAAAGGGAATAATGGAAGAGACATTAGTTGGTAAAAAGCGTAAGAATAGTATTTCGTTATACACAAAAACAAGAAAAGGATTTAGGAATATTATTCAGGGATGATCGGTTGACAGAATACCATAAAAAGGGAATAACGGAAGAGACATTAGTTGGTAATAAACGTAGGAATGGTATTTCGTTATACACAAAAACAAGAAAAGGATTTAGGAATATTATTCAGGGATGATCGGTTGACAGAATACCATAAAAAGGGAATAACAAAAGAGGCATGAGTTGGTAATAAACGTAGGAATGGTATTTCGTTATACACAAAAACAAGAAAAGGATTTAGGAATATTATTCAGGGATGATCGGTTGACAGAATACCATAAAAAGGGAATAACGGAAG
>NC_134793.1:35574745-35579745 GCF_046742065.1 Oratosquilla oratoria | reverse complement strand
ATAATCATAATAATATTGATAATGATAATGATAACAATAATAACAATAACAAAAATAACAATAGTAACAATAGTAACTAACAATAATTACAATAACAGCAATAACAAACAACAATAACAACAATAACAACAATAATAATAATAATAATAACAGAAATAATAATAGAAATAATAATAATAAAAATAATAATAAAAGTAATAATAATAAAAATAGTAATAATGATAATAGAAATAATATTAATAAATAATAATAATAATAATAATAATGATAATAATAATAATAATTATAACAATAATGATAATAATAACAATAATAACAATAACATTAACAATAACAATAATAAAAATAATAATAATAAAAATGATAATAGTAATAATGATATTAATAATAATAATATTAATCATAACAATAATAACAATTATAATAATAGTAAAAGTAATAATAATGATAGATAATAATAATCAGAATGACAGTGATAATAACAGTGATTATGATAAATAATAATCAAACAAATATTACAGAAAACGAGAACAAGTCGCGTAGGGAGATGTCAAGGTTAACTCGAGTTGGCTGAAGCACTTAGGTTATGCGTTGCTGTTGATGTTGATGTTGTTGTTGTTGTTGTTGTTGTTGTTGTTATGGACTGTAGCTAACCAACGCTTCTATCCTAGTGGACAATCTTGAAAAGCTAGAAGACGACTTTGCTTACAGTGTTCTGGTTTCTCTAAAGACAATTCAACAATGTTTCTAATATTCGTATTCGAGATTTAACTTCTCTTAGTTCATTCAGCTTCTCAATATATGACGCAAAGGTGATTTGACATTTGGAGATTCGAAAAATAAAAGATCGTAACCTAAGTCGTTTCTACTCAAACGAACTCACTTGAGTCGCGTATGTGAGGGAGTGGCTTTAGTGTTAATTTAGTGATTTGTACAGAACCTCGAGGATTTCCTTGCGGATCGCGCGTGCTTGTAACAATGTTGGTTTCTAAGCGATCTCACTTGCGTTCCCCCAGTCTGCTGGTTGATTTTCTGTAGCTCTCTCTCTCTCCTATATGGAACACATTCTTCATTGTTGATCAAGACATTCCTTTGTTTAACGAAGAGGATCTAATTCTGTAATCAGGGCAGTGGGTCTCGATTCTCGAGATGGCAATTGTCGACGCTCCAGGCTTTAGGAAGGAGCATCTCTCTCCTTGATCTTAACCGCATTAATGTCGCCAACAAACCTTGCGAACAACTCAGATTTTCATTTATTTATCTATTTATCTATCTATTTATTCAATTGTTCATTCACCTATCTATTTTGTTCATATTTCTGTGAGGTACAACCCCAGTGACGAGAAGAAAACGTCAAGAGTTGTGAGAAAGATTTGCATTCAAGAATATTCAAAATGTGTGTGTGTGTGTGTGTGTGTGTGTGTGTGTGTGTGTGTGTGTGTGTGTGTGTGTGTGTGTGTGTGTGTGTGTGTGTGTGTGTGTGTGTGTGTGTGTGTGTGTGTGTGTGTGTGTGTGTGTGCGTACGCATATACGTGCAAAAACACTTTCACACGGATATAAATGCAAATGAATTTGAAATAATCGTCCTAATTCATATCGCATTCACTGATCGGCCCCGTTTCCTTCCCGACTCTCACGTCACTTCGCCCATCCTGACCTATTTGCTGCATCACATGCATTCTCCAGCGCTTTCTTCTCTCCTGAATTGACGCCTCTGCCTTCTCCTAAAAATCTTCTCCTCCTCTTCTTCACGTAATACATAGACACTTTCAAGCTTTTCGACCATACTTCCTTCTTATGCTCTTCCTCATAATATGTAGTCACTGTCACCCTTTTACTTCCATACAACCAGTTACACACACGCGCACACACAATCACACACACACACACACATATATATATATATATATATATATATATATATATATATATATATATATATATATTGCAGTAATTCACAAGGCACACGTGAAAATAATTTGCAGATCAAGTGCCTCTTATTGGTAAAGAACCGACATATACAATCAGTATGTAAATATGGTTTTCGTTGTTGAATATTTTACAATAGAGTACCCACGAGATGAGGGTGGAAGCTGACGGTACAGAGTATGCGAAGGAAATCGAAAAAAAATTTCCTAATTATTCTTTTTCATAAACATATGTAACGTTACTCCTTACGTAATTTTAGCCTATTAAGATACCAGATATGGAATTGTTGGCTATAACATCAAGAACGCCATCTTATGAAAACTTGGTTTATTTCAACCCACGAGCGCATAAAGCTCTTTTCAAGGAACACACGCAAAAAATTAATTTTCAAATTTCGTGACCTACAAATTATGCATGAAAATTTAATCTTCTTTTATTAACGTGTAACAGAAAACGTTCCGGTGGGCTTTTACGTCATTCTTGTGTTCATATAGTAAAAGCCCACCGGACATCAAATTCTCCAGTGGTTTATATAGACAATTTTGGCCACCTTCCTGTCTGGGAAAATACAGAGGTACTCCACAAAGGGCTAAAAAACAAGTAAGAAAAATAATCGAAGTAGCGTTCATCGCTTCAAAACCTGTCAATAATCATAAAGAAGGATTTATCAAATTATCAAAGTTGACTAGCGACCTTGTTCGATGTGAAGCGGAGCGAAGGAAGGACGGAGATAGGGGAGGAACGGGGTAAGGACAGTGAAGTATATAAGCTGTAAATATTTTCTTAGTGTATACTCTGAGAAAGTCCTTTAACCCATTAAACTCCGATGACAAGATTCTTGTCATTTGGTCAAATAAAACAAAAAATCATAAAACACCAAAATGTTTGATCAAACACCAGAAAAATATGACGTCAGTCCTCGCTTCGCGAAGCGAGGACTGACGTCATATTTTTCTGGTGTTTGATCAAACATTTTGGTGTTTTATGATTTTTTGTTGTATTTGACCAAATGACAAGAATCTTGTCGGAGTTTAATGTGTTAAGGACGAAACGTTAGTAAAAAAACTCCTACGGTTTTTTGGCGTTCATATATACATATGTATTTATATATATATGTAAATATATATGTATATACTGCATATATATATATATATATATATATACATATATATATATATATATACATATATACATACATATATATATATACATATATATATACATATATACAGTATATATACATATATATATACATACATATTATATATATATTATATATATATACATATATATATACATATATATACATATATAAATATATATATATATACAAATTTATACACACACATTATATATATATATATATACATATATATAAAATTATATATTACACTAAAATGTTTACAAAGGCATATATGTTTACACTGTGAAACAAATGTACCTTACATTGTGAATGCACACACGCATGGACAGTAAACGCGTTGTCAAGTACGGTACGCACAGAAGAAGCCATACACAAAAAGTCACTTAAAAAAGCGTATGCACCTATGCGCACACGTGTACACACACATACACACATGTACACACATATGCCCCTGTGTGCACATGTGTACACGCATAAGCACACATGTCTGGAGCTGAAACAACTTTTCGACTAATTTAGGGGAATTTGGTAAGAGTGGTTGACCTGGATGCCACCAGATGGAAGCTATGCCGTGCCGTCATGTGCGCCCGTGTACGTGTGTGTACGTGTCCACGAACGTGTGTACGTGTCCACGACCGTGTGTGCGTGTGCACATATGTGCTTGTGTAAGAGTGTGTACGTGTGTGTGTGTGTGTGTGTGTGTGTGTGTGTGTGTGTGTGTGTGTGTGTGTGTGTGTGTGTGTGTGTGTGTGTGTGTGTGTGTGTGTGTGTGTGTGTGTGTGTGTGTGTGTGTGTGTGTGTGTGTGAGTGTGTGTGTGTGTGTGTGTGTGTGTGTGTGTGTGTGTGTGTGTGTGTGTGTGTGTGTGTGTGTAAAGTGGGGGTTAAAGGCGAATAAGTAGAGGTGGGGGAAGGGGGAAAGGAACGGAGAGAGGAATGAAAAGAAGCGTGAGAGTGTGAGGGTGAGAGGGTGAGAGTGAGAGTGAGAGGGTGAGAGTGAGAGGGTGAGAGTGAGAGGGTGAGAGTGAGAGTGAGAGGGTGAGAGTGAGAGTAAGTGTAAAGGAGATAATATCTTGGCAACAACGGGACAAGAAAGGACATAAGGCAGGGAGGAAGTGGAGGAGGAGGAAGAGGAAGAGGAGGAGGAGAAAGAGGAGGAGAGTTAGAAGAAAGAGGAGGAAGAGGAGGCGGAAGAGAAGGAAGAGAAGAAGGAAGAGGAGTAGGAGGAGGAAGAGGAGGAGGAGGAAGAAGAGGAGGAGGAGGAAGAGGAAGAGGAAGAGGAGGAGGAGGAAGAGGAAGAGGAGGAGGAAGAGAAGAAGGAACAGAAGGAGAAAGAGGAGGACGAGGAGAAGGAGGAGGAGGAGGAAGAAGAAAAGGAGGAGGAGGTGGAGGAGCAAGTACTGTGAAGTCTTCCCTTCAGCTCACCATGCACCGCCTCCTCCTCCTCCTCCTCCTCCTCCTCATCCTCATCCCCTCCTCCTCAACTTCCTCCTCCTCCTCCTCCTCCTCCTCCTACGGGATAAAAATAAGTGAATTACAGACGGGAGGAGAGGAGGTTGGGAGGCAAAGAAGAAGGTAAAAGGAAAGAAGGGAGGAGAGGAAGAGGGGGGGAGAGAGTAGGAGGGGAAGAGTAGGAGAGGAGGAGAGTATAAAGAGCAGAGAGGAAAAGGGGAGGAAGGGGGTAGAGGAAGAGGGGAGGAGGGGAAAGGGGAGAAGGGGAAAGTGGAAGAGGGGAGGAGGGGAAAGGGGAGGAGGGGAAGAGAGGAGGAGGGGAAGGGGAGGAAGGGAAGAGAGGAGGAGGGGAAAGGGGAGGAGGGGAAGAGAGGAGGAGGGGAAGAGAGGAGGGGAAGAGAGGAGGAGGGGAAAGGGGAGGAGGGGAAGAGAGGAGGAGGGGAAAGGGGAGGAGGGGAAGAGAGGAGGAGGGGAAAGG
>NC_134793.1:35562245-35569745 GCF_046742065.1 Oratosquilla oratoria | reverse complement strand
GCACCTCCCGGGAAAAAAAATCCAGAAATACAAAAATATTTATTCAACTTAGAAGCTGTCTTTGGATATAAGATGTCTGTAGTCATCACCATTATCTCCACCTCCACTTCCTTCTTCTCCTTCTCCTCTTTCTCGCCTTCCTCTTTCTCCTACTTCTTCGTCTTTTCCTCTTCAATCTCTTTCTCCCTCACCAGTCTTATATCTATTCTCCTTCACCTCATATTTTCCCTCTTTTCCTCCTCTCTATCCTCCACTCCTCCTCTCTATTCTTACTCTACCCTATTATCTTCCTTCCACTCTTTCTCCCTTCTCTCTTTCTCCCACCTCTCTCCCCTTTCTCCTTCTTTTTCTTTCTCCTAACCTCGTTATTTTTCATATTCCTTTTCCATCCTCCAGCCCTATCTTCCTTCCTCTTCACTTGTTCTTTCATCGTCATCCACACCATTCTTCCCTTCTCTTTCAAACCCTTCCCTCCTCCCTCCTCCCTCCTTCCCTCTCTCCCTCCCCGTTCCCCACCATCCCTCCCACTCCCTATTCCCTTCTCTTCCATAACCTTCCCTCCTCCTCCATCCTTCCCTCCTCCCTTTCTCCTCCCCCTCCTCCTCCTCCTCCTACCTCGGTATCTGTGTGATGACACGGTGCCGTGTCGCAAGACCCCCCCCCCTTGCAACACAATGTGACACAGGTGCCAGACCTTCCTATACGAATTACTCGTTCATATCAGCAGAACCGTGGTCTTGACTTGGCACCCGATTGTACAGAAGCCTCTCATGCCTCTGTCCTCATAGAGGCCAGGGTAGAAGCTTCCTTGTTTCTACCAGCATCGAGGCCAGGGTGAAAGCTCTAGACTGCTCCAAGGAAAGCTGCTTGTCCGTAGGCGAGAATCGATCTCGAGGTACCCCGAGATATACTGTTGTGTGTGTGCGTGTGTCTGTGTGTGTGTGTGTGTGTGTGTGTGTGTGTGTGTGTGTGTGTGTGTGTGTGTGTGTGTGTGTGTGTGTGTGTGTGTGTGTGTGTGTGTGTGTGTGTGTGTGTGTGTGTGTGTGTGTGTGTGTGTGTGTTTACCTAGTTTACCTAGTTGTATTTTACGGGGCGGGAGCTATGCTCGTTGTGACCCGTTTTCGTATCTCGTGTATAGTTCTGGCATTCACTGTTTCACTGTTTAGTTTATTCCAGACATCGGTCACTCTGTGCGGGAAACTGTTCTTTTTCAGGTCTCTTCCGTAACTGTCCTCCTTTAGTTTCTTATCGGGTCCTCTTGTTTCACTCTTGTCCCATTTCAATAGGTCATCTCTATCGAGAAATTCCATCCCTTTCATAATTCTGAAGATGGTCAACAGGTCGCCTCTTTCCCTTCTCTGCTCCAATGTTGACAGATGTAATTTCTCCAATCTCTGTTCATATGTCAAATTTGACAGTGTGGGTGCCATCTTTGTCGCCGCTCTTTGGATTCTTTCTCTTTTTTTTTTTTTTTTTTTTTTTTTTTTTTTTTTTTTTTTTTTTTTTTTTTTTTTTTTTTTTTTTTTTTTTTGTGCTTGGTGCCCACATTGATATAGCATATTCTAGTTTCGGTCTTATCAATGTAGTAATTATTTTCTTAACCATCTCTTCATCCATGTAGTCGAAGGCCACTTTCACTGATCTTAATACGTTTCTTAATACGTCTCTCCGAATGATTTATTTACATGTTTGTCAGGTGTCAAGTCACTTGAGATGATTACTCCTAGGTCCCTCTCTGAGTTTACTTTCATTACTTCTTTGTTCCCAATCGTATATTTGTGTGTGTGTGTGTGTGTGTGTGTGTGTGTGTGTGTGTGTGTGTGTGTGTGTGTGTGTGTGTGTGTGTGTGTGTGTGTGTGTGTGTGTGTGTGTGTGTGTGTGTGTGTGTGCTACGTCTTATGTATACATCCTGTTTGCCAAAATGCGATTTTATTCAGATGAGGGTCACTAACCGTTGTGACCTCAAAGGTCAAATCTCTCCTTCACTTAGGTCTATTAATCAAAATAGAAATAAATAAATAAATAAAAGTATGTATGAAACAAAAAATAATAATCAAACTTTCCTTGCTGTAGATGAGGACACCTTGCCCCGTGTGGGAACCGAGTACCTGCCCTCTGGGTTGCACCCCCATTTCGTCGAAATCTGTTTTCAAACTTACCTGAAACAAAAGAAACGAAATCATTAGACATATTTGAATTTGCATTGACCGAACTCGGTCCGGGGACGGAGTGACAGTCTAAAAGGTTGTCCCCCAAGAAAGGGAGTGAGGAAATGTACATTAGATAATACAAATCATAGTTACAGTTTATTTCATTTGTGTCTTGGTGTGCTATGGTTTATGTACATTCATGAGGCAAACTTGTCTATGCCCGTAGACATCACAAAGTGATATGTGATGTGTAAATCCCATTTTCTGAGAAAAAATAAAAAATAAAAAAATATGTATATTCTTTTTACCGAAACTGAAATTTGCAGACCATCTTACGAATGTGTTGGAACATTTTACTCGCTTGGAAAGTGATGTGTTTTCCTCTCCAAAGCTCCCGTCACACTATCACGATGGTCGTCAAATGTTGTGAATTTGAAAAGCTGGAGGACGACTTTGCTTACGGTATTCTAGACTTTCCTAAGTCTACAATTCAACAAAGTGTCTAACATTCGTATTCTAGGTTTAACTTCTCTTAGTTCGTCATTCAGCTTCTCAATATATGACACAAAGGAGATTTGACATTTGGAGATTCGAAAAATAAAAGATTGTAACCGAAGTCGTTTCTACTCAAACGAACTCACACGAGTCGCGTAGATGTCCATACCTCCAAATATGGTGACATTCTTCATATATTCTATTCAGGCAGATGCAAAGCAATTATATTCCCTTGAAGGGGCATCAACTCTGTTATCGCTTTCGAAAAAGAAACGGATGGTAGTTTCTTAAAAAAAAAAAAAATCTTTCCTTATATAAATCTTGCATAAATCTTTGGAAGGGAAAGATTTATATAGGGAAAGAATTTTTTAAGAATACCACCGTAAGAATCTTACGGTGGTATTCTTAAAAAAAATTCTTTCCCTATATAAATATTTCCCTACCAAAGATTTATATAAGATTTATATAAGGAAAGATTTTTATTTTGATAATACCACCGGGAGTTTACAGGTTTTGTACTGGTTAGTACTGGACAACTGAGTTAGACTTGGGACGTTTTCTTATGTATGTAATTGGCAGTTACTGACAAGTCTTTAAAAAATAGGGGTGTGCCGATTAATCGGCATCGACAAGAAAATGGAATTAGGGTAAAGGATTTATCACATTGAGTTTTTTTTTTTTTTTTCCACCACATCCTACATCCAACTTCCATTTCAATAACTATAACATGACTTCGTTTACGGAAATCTAGATTTCTCTAAGAACATTTCAACAATATGTCTAACATTTGTCTAGGTTTATAATATCTTAGCTCATCATTCAGCTTTTGCTATATAAGACGGAAAGATAGTTTGATATTTGGAGATTTGAAAAAAAAAAAAAAAACATTGTAACCGATGTCATTTTTACTCGAATGAACTCTAAAGGGCCATTTACACTGTCAAACAGTTTGTCAAACCTGGTTTGTCAAACAAGTGTTTGGAGTGATGTTGACCGTATGAATAGGGTATGTGATTGTTTAACATGTTTGACAAACGTGTGTGACAACCAAATACCCCATTCATTTGGTCAAACATCACTTCAAACACTTGTTTGACAAACTGGGTTTGACAAACCGTTTGACCATGTAAATCTCCCTTTAACTGTCAGCACTGGCGAAGCCCGTGCAAGCCCACTGTGATAACCTCTTATGGATGTGTTTACGCCGAGCGAGTCTCGGCTGACTCTCCTCAACCATCGTGAGTTCGTTTGAGCGGAAACGACGTCGGTTACAATCTTTCGTTTTGTTCTTTAGAATTCGAATTACCTTTGCGCCATGTATTGAGAAACTGAATGGCGAAACGAAAGGAGGTAAACCTTTACGAATGTTAGACAGATTGTTGAAGTGTTCTTAGGGATGTCTAGAAAGCTGCAAACAAAGTCTTCTTCAAGCTATTCAAATTCACTGCATTCGGCGAGAATGGGCTCAGGCTCGCTCGATGCAAACGCAGCATAAAAGTCAACGAATCGTAGAAAACTTGTAAACGAATTACGTGGAACAATTGCCTCTGGATGTTCAATACGTTCCATTCCTTGTCACTTGCACAAACGACAGTAAAATAACAGACTGACTACGTTGTGGTTAAATGGAAAACCTAACAAATACATCAAATAATCTAAAGAATACAATGAACAAGCGCAACATAAGCGATAGAGAGGAAACAACAGCCAAACCCAAAACCTTGCAAATAAACGCCTATTTAAAGAATATAACGAGCAAGCATAGGCTAAATTCTACATCACACACATGAGCATAGTCTACAAAAAGGAAACAACGGCCAAACACAAAGACATTACAAAAACACGACTGCTTGCCCGCCCAAAACACAAGAGCACCTTAGAGCAAATGCAAGCAAAGATCTTGCAAGCGCATACCACATCCTAAAGAATATATACGACCAGTCGCAAAGAAGCAATGCTGGCCTTCTGGGGGAATATTTATGTACTTGAGCTAAGCCAACCTCTGAAGAGTATTCGTGGACGGACGCAGAAACCAAGTTATCGGTATGTTTACATACAACCCAGTTGGTACGACACGGGCCCTCAGGGGCCGTAATATGCACAGGAGGTGGGGAGAGGGCGTGTCCGCACACATGGCGGACTTCGGAAATGAGTTCGAGACTAAGAATGCAGGTGGACAACAAAGATCGAAGCAGGGTACAAGGGCATGCGTGGGATTTTTTTTTATATTTACAATATTCCTTCTAATACTACATTTTTGCCAACAAATCAATAAACAAAAATGAATAGATAAATAATACAGATAAATAAATAACACAAATGAATAAATAAATCGATCAATAAAGTAATTAATAAACAAACAAATAAATACGTTCAAGGAATGCTGCTCACGTGTTCATCCCAAAAGTGTTTCATGTAACTGCATAAGCGGGAAGATGGATCCATCCATCCATCCATCCATTTCTACTACATTCGGTATGCCACAGGTCAGGTTACATACAAGCTTAACCTGAATCTTAACTGCCGACTTAACTAAGACCGATGGATTTCTTTTGATTTAGGTCAGATTTTAACTCCGCCCATATGATGATTTTTTTTTTTTTTTTTTTATCTGGCCAGCGCCATAGAACTGCCTAGTGTAGGCCTTATGGTCTCTTGCAGCCTCCTTCAATCTTTATGTTCTTATTTCATTCAGGTCTGAAAAACCCTGAAGTTGATTAGTAACACACTAGGCTAGCATGCTATTATTTTTGTTACTTCGTTTAAGTACAAACTACTTCGGTTAAGATATTCTAGACTTCCGTAAGAACATCTCAACATTTCGTCTAACATTCGTATTCTAGGTTTAACTTCCCTTAGTTCGTCATTCAGCTCCTCACTAGATGACGCAAGAGTGATTTGATATTTAGAAAAATAAAAAACAAAAGATCGTAACCGAAGTCGTTTCTACCCAAACAAAATACCAAAAGCAAATAGCATGCTAGTGAGAAATACCTAGTGTGCCGCCACCATTAAGATATCATCCAATTTCCTTTTTACGAAAACGCTTGGCACACTATCTGTTTACTTATTATTTCACATTTATTCATTTATCTCTTCATTTATTTGTTATCTATTCATCTAATTTTGTTTATTTATTTATTTATCGATTTATTTATTTACCTGTTCTCTATAAATCAATTAATTTGTCTATTTACTAACACATTAATTTTATATATCTATTCATACATTTGTTTCTCTATTCATCTATTAATTATTTGCTCATTTAGTTATTTATTTGCTTATTAATTAATCAATTTATTTGTTTATTTACTTAATTATTTATTCTTAGCGATCACCAGACGATTTTTTCCAGACTAAAAACTCGAATCGAGAAAATATGAATTCTTCAGCTACATAAAATCATGTAAAGACTCTTCCTGAAACTGAATGAGGGAAAGGAGGAGGAAGAGGGAGAACGGAGGAGTAAAAGAAGGGAGGAGGGGGAGGAGGAGGAATATGAGGAGAAGTAAAAGAAAATGAGGAAAAGGAAGAGTTATCATACTGGGCTATTTTTCCTTCGTTTTGATAACTAGAACATGACTTCGCTTACAAAAATCTTGACTTCTTCCAGAACACTCCGACAGTGTGTCTAACATTTGTATGATCTCATCTCTTAGTTCATCATTCAGCTTTGTTTTCCATGACGGAAAGATAATTTGATATTTGGAGATTTGAAAAAATATATATATATTGCAACAGAAGTCGTTTTTATTCAAACGGACACTCGACTGTCGGCGTTGGTGAAGCCCATGGAATTCTACCCAGTGTGATTACCCCTTTAGTCCCGGACTCTGATATAGGATGAAGGTGTGGACCCATAAAGAGAGAGAGAGAGAGAGAGAGAGAGAGAGAGAGAGAGAGAGAGAGAGAGAGAGAGAGAGAGAGAGAGAGA
This sequence comes from Oratosquilla oratoria, assembly GCF_046742065.1. Classification (NCBI taxonomy): domain Eukaryota; kingdom Metazoa; phylum Arthropoda; class Malacostraca; order Stomatopoda; family Squillidae; genus Oratosquilla; species Oratosquilla oratoria. The sequence goes on along the minus strand of NC_134793.1, from coordinate 35,563,166 downwards.
GAGAGAGAGAGAGAGAGAGAGAGAGAGAGAGAGAGAGAGAGAGAGGATTAGAGAGAGGATTAGAGAGAGATAGAGGGGGGAAGAGAGAGAGGAGAGAAAGAGAGATGATAATAGAGGAAGAGAAAGAGGATTAGAGAGAGAGAGAATTATTATGTGCGAAAACCTGCGCTCAATAGAGATCGTAAAGAGGCCAAGATTGGCCGGCGTAATCACATTATTTGACGCTCGCTAGCAAAGAGCGTGGGCGTCAAAGGCGTGGGCGGCATTGGGGCCCGGTAGGCGGATGCCACGTGGGCGTTTACGAGTGGAGGCGGTCTCCGAAGGCAAACGCGCCACAGCGGGAACTGACCGCGTGCAATGAATAGTATGTGTACAGAGGTTACACAACCAAGCAATTACACGCCTACACGCACATCAACGCGTCTACCCACGCGTATAGAAACCCATGATACACACACACACACACAGTCTGAGAGGAATTCACGAAAGTCAGAATAAGAGCAGGTCACTTCACACCCACAATGCTTGTTTTCCGTGCGTGTTCGATAAGATGACGCCGTGCCGTCCTTGGCGTGATGTATCCTGGCGAGGTCGCCGTCGTCACCGTGGACACTTCACGGCGAACCGCTTCATACGGCTTCGCGGTGGAGAGGGAGAGAGGGAGAGGGGGGAAGGACGACAGGGAAGGAAAAGGGAGGGTGAGGAGGAGAGGGAGGAGGAGAGGGAGGAGGAAAGGGAGATGAGGAGAAGGACGAGAGGGAGGGGAAAGGGAGGGGTAGGAGGAGAGATGTAGGGGAGGAGGAGAGATGTACGGGAGGAGGAGAGATGTACGGGAGGAGGAGAGAGGTAGGGGAGGGGGAGAGAGGTAGGGGAGGAGTAGAGAGGGAGGGGAGGAGGAGAGAGGGAGGGGAGGAGAGAGGG
>NC_134793.1:35552245-35554745 GCF_046742065.1 Oratosquilla oratoria | reverse complement strand
GTTGGACTCGTGATCGTCAGCTATTTCCCTCCCGGAAGAGAGTTCACAGCTCATTTATGACCAATCTATGGGTAATGCTGTGACCGTATACGTACACACACACACCCAACTCCTCGCCCATGAGAGTTGGAGTAACGACTCGCAGCGCATCTATACTAAAACTATTTCAGCCCTGGGCGGGATTCCAACCTGGACCGCAGTAGTGGCAGCCGGGAACTTTACCATTGTGCCACGAGTCGTGTGTGTGTGTGTGTGTGTGTGTGTGTGTGTGTGTGTGTGTGTGTGTGTGTGTGTGTGTGTGTGTGTGTGTGTGTGTGTGTGTGTGTGTGTGTGTGTGTGTGTGTGTGTGTGTGTTTACCTAGTTCCATCTATCTAGTTGTACTATACGGGGTTGGAGCTGGGCTCATGGGGTCCCGTCCTTTTGCCTCCACTTATCAAAGTTTGCCTCAGTTTTTTCATGCTGTGAGCCTAGATTATATTTTCGCCGAACTTGTTAGACAATTTTTTTTGGAAAGCTGTATTTCCTGTTATCTTTTATTAAGCAAACTTTTTTCATTTCTTCAAAGTTTTGTTATGACTTCTTGTTGATCTTTCGTCTGTTACCAACTGCTCCTTTCCATCCAATTTTCACATTTTTTTATATAAATATCATCCTTTCACCACCCCCCTCTCTCTTCATTCTTCCAGCGTAGGAAGACCCAACTTTCCCAGTCTCTCCTCATATACTTTATCACTTAGGTATAAGATCATCTTGGTTGCTTCATATTCCAGTCTAGGTCGGATTAGAAATATTCTTTCCATTATGTCCTCATCTATATGATAAACATCACACATAGACAGCCCACGCACCGACGCAACCAGTTGCATGAAACCGATCGCAACAAATGCCTACGGTCTGTGAAAGTAGTGTTTCCTGCACTGTACGGACATGAACATATAATTATCCTATACTTGTTATTTCAGAAATGCAGGTACCTGACTGCTAGTGGGCAAACGCACAGGGAATATTGCTTTCACAGAGTGTAGGCATCCGGTGCGATCGGTTTCGTGCAACTGGTTGCGTCGTAGTGTGCGTTGCCTTACATTCATCAGCAACTTAAAAGCCACTTCTGTTATCTTCTCTATATGGTTCTCACGATTCCTAAATCCTTCTTTTCTTCTGCTTCTGCTATTAATTCATCTCCAATTATATACTTTCTCTTGGTCTCTTTACTTCGACCTAGTTACAAGATATTTCTATTTCTTTGTAGTGAGGCTCATCTCCCACTGCTGGTTTCGTGTGTGTGTGTGTGCGTGCGTGCGTGTGTGTGTGTGTGTGTGTGTGTGTGTGTGTGTGTGTGTGTGTGTGTGTGTGTGTGTGTGTGTGTGTGTGTGTGTGTGTGTGTGTGTGCGCGCGACACGCATACACTTGACACATACACTCTCAAAGTTCGTGTCTCCGTTCATATAAAATACAAATACAATACAAATACAATTCAAATACAACACAAATAAAACCTCCCTTGGCCAACATGCAATGCATCTTTATAGATCAAATGCATTTTTCTACACTTTAGCTACCGTAAAACAAGTGGAACCTTTTTATGGACGAATTCCCACGACCACAAAATGCAGAGACGGCATCTGCGGGCAGGAAAAGCTTCTGTACAATCGGAGAGTGGGCAACCCACATGTGAGTGATCAGCGGGCAATCCGCTCACACGTCACTGCGCTTAATTGGGAACGACTTCTGCGCAGGCGCACGACCACATCTACCCAAGTGTCAAGTAAACAAGCTTTGATAGTCAAAACATCGTCCGAATCACCAAACATCTACCCTGCCGAGACACTTCAAACTCGGTGACATAGATTCGAAGCCGCCAAGCTATTATATTCATATAACCTCCACCTCCGGATGTCCTCAGAGGTCATGTGACGTCATTGCTGACCTGAGATGTTGGGTTTGATTTTGGGCTATGTCAGGTCCCGATTATTCCTCGTCCTTCTACCCCCCCCCCCCCCACCCCGAAGCTCGCTGGCTGAGCGGGTTAGGACGTCGTTACTTGCGGCGAAGGTCGAGGGGGATGGCGGTTCGAATCCTGCCAGCCGGCGAAGTTGAAACAAGGGCATATGTTCTCTACCCCCCCCCACACGGCCCCTCCCTCGGGGCGCGGGACAATTGTTACTCTGGAAAAAATCTTCAAAGTGTGCCACTAGGTCAGTGATTTCCTAAACGGGATTCTGTTTTTGAAAGATTTCGTTTTATTGGAAGTTAAGTTTGCTAAGTCGATTCTCTCTGTGTTGTGCTTGTGGCTTCAGCAGCAAGACAGTACAGGGTCTGTGGGGGTATGTATGTGCAGTTGTCGCAGAAATAGCCAACATCCGAGTTGCCAGCTCGATCTAGTTTTGTTGTAAAGACGTGGGTTCACAGATGAGACCAAGGTTGAAGATAACGAAAAAATAAAATAAAATAAGATAAAGTAAACAAATAAATAACTAAAACAAAATAACAATGAAATAA
>NC_134793.1:35547245-35549745 GCF_046742065.1 Oratosquilla oratoria | reverse complement strand
ATCAGAAGCTATGTGAGGAGAATGAGGTCACTGAATGACATGTGAAGAGAAAATGTGACATCGAGAGGTGGGGTACATCACATTTGTATTCCTTTCCTTGGAGCCATTTCATGATGACATTCCCGGCAGCGAACGGTCCGACAAGGCAGCTCGGCATGCAGTACCGATTCCCTTCGATGATTCCACTCTACTCCCTGGAACAGACTTCTCTCCCATCCCCTGGAAATCTTGTGACAGAAATGCTGAGAGACATCCGTCAAATAAGACAAACAATCAAGCCTCATATTCGCTCATGATCTTTTTTCCTACTGACGTAACCAACGCTTGAGACAACATTGATGCACTTCAGAGACGGTCACTTTCTTCCCACCTATGGCAATCTCATGACTTAAAGACGACTTTCCTACCCGCCTTTGTGGCATCCAGTTATTATATCACACATTTTACTTGAACACTTGGATTTTTGCAAACTTTCGCAACAACCTACTGTATACTTTTCGAGATATATAGATAGCTTAGAGGTAGTATTCTACGTCTATGTACTTGAAGAAACTTCAACAGCGAAACATTATACTTAAAGGTTTCATCCTCACATGGTGTTTACTCTGAACACATGACAACCCAAACGGACAAAAAAAAAAATCTGCATAGCAGACAAAACCCCAATAGGATTGGGGGAGGACATAACCTAACCTAACCTAACCTAACCTAACCTAACCTAACCTAACCCCAATAGGAAAATTGGGGGGGCAGGACATAACCTAACAAAACTTCATAAGGAAAGTTAGGGGGAGTAGGACCTAACCTAACCCAACAAAACCTCAATAGGTAAATTTGGGGATGGGACATAACCTAACCTAACCTAACCTAACAAAACCCCAATAGAAAAATTGGGGGTGGGGGAAGGACATAACCTAACCTACCGATTATGGTTTTGTCCGTTAGGGGTGTTGTCCGTTCACCGTCTACTCTGATCAACCAACTACTCCTTGCGGCTTGGCAAACAACAATCAAAACCTCATGTCAGAATGAACTCCAATGCCTTTACCTTCTCTCCACAATGTTCTCCACGAGACATAACCGTGATTACACGCACACTTTCTGACATCAATCCCATAATTTAGGATGCCCCCTACGAGATGACCAAACACCTCAGATTTAGGTTCTCGATACCCACACGACATTGCCCAAGAGGACAGAAGCGCTGGTGATGATGACAAGTGAGGGGAATCGTGACGTCACCGGGTGATACGTGAGATAAGACATGGAGGGAGTCTGGGACAAGGTCTCTCTCTCTCTCTCTCTCTCTCTCTCTCACACACACACACACACACACACACACACACACACACACACACACACACACACACACACACACACACACACACACACACACACACACACACACACACACACACACACACACACACACACACACACACACTTGCCCGCCCCCAAGCCACCTGCAGACTCTTTGGCTCGTGCAATTACCAGTTAACACATTCCTATCAGAAGTATCTGGCTGCTCCCCTCTCCTCTTTCTTCCCCTCTCCTCTCTCTCTTCCCCTCTCCTCTCCACCCTTCTCATCCCTTCATCTCCTCCTCACCACTTCCCTCCTCTTTCCCTTCCCGTCCCATTCCGCCTCTTCCTTTCTCTTCCCTTCCTCTTTCTTCACCTCCTCTCCACCCTTTCCGTCCCCTTCTCTCTCTCCTTTCCCTTCCCTTCCCCTCCTTTCCCTTCCCTTCCTCTTTACTCACCTACCCTTCACCCTTCCCTTCCCCTCCCTCTATCCCAGACAGCAACGAAACAATAATTCCTGGAGGCACTCAGCCGTTTATATGCACTGCTGAGTGTGGACGAGGGGGCAAATTCCTTCTGGGGGTCTTGAGGAGATCATAAATGCCTTCCTTGCTCTCAGCGTGAAAGACATATCCTGACTGAGACGATTGTGGGCGGGTGGGGGTGGGGGGGGCAAGGAGGTGAATATAGTCGCCTGGCGGCAGACCTGACAGAAAGAAAAGTACCATCTGATACGAAAGGAGGGTAAGATTATAGTAAGACGCATACGCGCGCGCGCGCGCACTCGCACAAACACATACAGACACACACATAGACACACACATATATAGACATACAGACACACATACACACACACAGACACGTGCACAGAGACACACAGACACACACGTACACACACACACACACACACACACACACACACACACACACACACACACACACACACACACACGCACGCATACATTATAATTCATATATATATATACACATACACAAAGACTATATACACATACAATGTACATACCTCTGCCTATGAACATAATCGTAAATAAATGCAGACCTGAAGGTGGGGGTTTGCCAAAAGCGGTCCATCTGAATATAAAACCAATTTGGGTACATTTGAATAAAGTCCTCGTGGACATCTTGGTGTCTTGTCACTACTGACAGATGAGCAGACAACACAGAAACTACGTTTGCCGT
>NC_134793.1:35534745-35539745 GCF_046742065.1 Oratosquilla oratoria | reverse complement strand
TATTACAATTGGTTGGAAAATGTTTAATAAGTACAATAAAATCCTGAAAGGCTCTCTACATCTATATTTGAAACGTAAAGTTTACAGTCAATGCATTTTGTCAGCAATAATCTACGGGTGTGAGACTTGGAAACTGACGAAGGCGATGGAGACAAAGTTAAGAACTGCACAGATGAAAATGGAGATCAGTGATGGGAATAACGCTGAGAGACTGAAGGAGAGCAAGTTGGGTGAGAGGGCAGACTAGAGTGGCAGAGGTTGGTGCGGTCGTGTGAATCATGGAATGCTATGAAAGAGGCCTTTGTTCAGCATTGGACTCAGGATGGCTGATTTGATTAATTCATTGGTATACATATATATATATATATATATATATATATATATATATATATATATATATATATATATATATATACATATAGTAGATACACACACTCTGTCGGACCCAAGATTCTAAGAATGTCGTTTCCAATGAGCCCAGCCTGTTCGCCTTGTTTGCTCAATGGACGCCACATCCAACAAAGTATTCTGTGGGACAAAGGACCCCAACAACGTCTCAAGTATTCGTCCCAGGGACCAGGTTGCCCACTTTGACGAGATAGCGAGGAAACCACGCCCCGTTTTCTACGAAATTCGTCTCAGCGTTTTCTTTCTTCACTCCTCTCCCTCTCTCTTTCTCTTTGTCTCTTTTCCCTCGTCTTTATCCGTGTTAATCTATGATTATGGTTGTTCTGCTTTGCTTCCTTTCTTTATGTATTATCAATTTATGTTATTCTTCTTCCTCTTCTTATCAAATATTTCATTTTCATTTAATTCTTTCCTTTCCCTTTCTTCCCCTTTAATGTTCCTCGGTCCTTCTCTTGTCCCCTTTTTATCCAACCTCGGGACCTTTTGATCCATGGCAGACCGGGATTAAGACAAAAGAATAGAATAAAATTAATAAAAAATCTCGTGCATTAGTACATTTATCCAACTTGAAAATTTTATTCCAAAATGTGTTCCTACGGCCGGAGCTGTTTCTTGTGCTATTACTTCACAGTAAAACGATTCCGCTTTTAGTGTTAGGCTCGTTTCACACGCATCGACTTTTCGCCGTGTGCCGTCCACGACACGACGTCGTGCTTTCAAATAACCATGGGTGTCTATGGACGCTTTCACACGTGGTCGTGACGTGTGAAAGCGCCCATAGACACCCATGGTTATTTGAGAGCACGACGTCGTGTCGTGGACGGCGCACGGCGAAAAGTCGATGCGTGTGAAATGAACTTTACTCGACATTAATACCGATTGGACGCTTGTGTCATCGTCTGACCAATATGGAGTGAAGTTCCTCCAAGGATTTATGGAGGTCAACACTCCACTCGCTCCATTGTGACCCTCCCTCTCCTCCTCTTTTTTCCTCCACCTTCTCCTCCTCCACCTTCTCCTCCTCCACCACCTTCTCCTCCACCTCCTTCTTCTCCTCCTCACCTCCACCTCCTCTTCCTCCTTCTCCTCCTCCACCTTCTCCTCCACCAGCACCTTCTCCTCCACCTCCTCCACCTCCTTCTTCTCCTCCTCACCTCCACCTCCTCTTCCTCCTTCTCCTCCTCCTCCTCCACCTCCTCTTCCTCCTCCTCCTCCTCCTCCACCTCCTCCACTTCTTCCTCTTTCTCTGCCTCTTTCTCCTCTTTCTCCTTTTCCTCTTTCTCCTCCTCTTCCTCCTTCCTCATCTCCTTCTCCTCCTCCTCTTCCACATTCTCCTCCACTTCCTCTTCTTTCTTCTCCTCCACCTCCTCCTCAACCTCCTTCAACTCTTCCTCCTCCTCCTCTTCCTCCTTCTCCTCCTCCTCCTCCTCCTCCACCTCCTCCACTTCTTCCTCCTTCTCTGCCTCTTTCTCCTCTTTCTCCTTTTCCTCTTTCTCCTTCTCCTCTTCCTCCTTCCTCATCTCCTTCTCCTCCACCTCCTCTTTCTCCTCCTCTTCCACATTCTCCTCCACTTCCTCTTCTTTCTTCTCCTCCACCTCCTCCTCAACCTCCTTCAACTCTTCCTCCTCCTCATCTTCCTCAATCTCCACTTTCTTCTCCTCCTCCTCCACCTCCTCCTCTTCCTCCCTCTCTTCCTCCTCCTCCTATTCCTCCTCCTTCTTCACTTCCTCTTCGACACTCCCAATTCTCTTCTTCTTCCCTCCCTCTCCAATCCTCCTCTTGTTAGATATCAGACCACTTTATTCAGCTGATGGGGGGGGGGTGAGGAAAAAGAAAAAAGAAACAAAGGCAGCACTCTTTTATACTCTTCCCGTTCTTTTCTTCCTTCAATTCCCGTTTTCTTTCTCACACATTCCGTTTTCTCCATTTTCTCAAAACACTCCGTTTTCTCTCGAGATTCCCTTATTCGACCTCCACCTGTCCCTCCTTCTGTACCCCTCGACACCCTACTCCCCCCACTCCCCACACACCCCTCCTCCACGCCTCCACCGCATCTAAAGCCTCCTCTGCTCATTGTGAGGTTGGTTGTTAAAGTTGGCGGCACACTAGGCTAGCATGCTACTTGCTTTTGCTATTTGTTTTTGCTACTTGTTTTTGCTATTTGGTTTTGCTACTTGTTTTTGCTACTTGCTTTTGCTACTTGCTTTTGCAACTTGCTTTTGCTACTTGCTTTTGCTACTTCTTTTTAGTCAACCTACTTCTTTTCCTCCACGCCCCCGCCCCCTTTGCATCTTTGGCCCCTCCCCCCCACCCTTGCAGGGAAGGGGAAGGGTCAATACATAGGAAAACAGTCACGCTTGGGAGACTTTTCGAAAACAAGACTTAGTAACGACGATACTTCTGCATTATCTCATGAATTTACCTTTACGTTACACAAGGATTACACAAGAGGAGCATGCCGACAGGAGACCTTTTGGTCCATAACTAGGTCGAATGCGGAAAAAAAGTTATAATAATAAAAAATAAATAAAATAAAAATAAATAAAAATATAATGATATAAATAATAATCAAATAAATACATAGGTATAGTTAAACAATAACCACGTTAATAGCAAATAATAATATATTGACATAACTAATAATGAATAAAAATTAAGCAAATAATAATAAACAAACATATAATAGCAAACATTTAATGTCAAGAAAGTAACACGTAACTGGTAAAAATTTCTACGTTTCTTCCGAGGCTCGAGCCCCCCTCCCTGAAAATCACTTAGGGGGTCGCGCCCCCCCCCCCAGGTTAAGAATCACCGGTTCAGATCGTAACAAGACGATGCCGAATTAGCCAAAATCGACCGCTAAGATGCACAGCGGCGTCGATTAAAATAAAGAAATCGAATTAAGTAACTGTTCCTCTGCTGCCCTGTTTTATGTGTAAGGCGTTTATTTTCTTCACAATACAACCGGCAGAATAATAAATTTCCCCCCACTGGCACTGTAGCCAGGGGTAGACTTACTAAATCTCTTAAATCACCCTTCACAAAACACGCAAGCGATATAACTCATTATAAATCTTGGCAACTGTGGAATTTTTTTTTTTTTTTTTCTTTCTTTTCAAACTAATGAGCAGCTTGGCATGATGGAAGCGTAAACTTACTTCTTCAAGAAGGGTCGAGGTCAGTGATGATCAAGTTCAGGGCGGTGGTCGCCTCTTCAGCAAACAAAAACAAAAAAAATTGTCTGATGTTTGCTGAAGCCCCCTCGGTCACACATACACGCGACTCGAGTGAGTTCGTTTGAGCAGAAACGACTTCGGCTTCGATCTTTCATTTTTCGATTCTCCAAATGCCAAATCACCTTCGCGTCATATATTGAGAAGCTAAATGACGAACTAAGAGAAGTTAAACCTAGAATACGAACACTAGACACACTGTTGAACTGTCCTTAAGAAAATCTAGAATATTCTAAGCAAAGTCGTCTCCTAACTTCTCGAACTCGCAACGTTTGACGAGATTTCATGAATGTTTGACGCTTAATGAGACGAAACACAAAAATTGTAAAACGAAACAAGAAATCACAGAAATACCTCCGCATAATTTAAAACTATCCTCCTTTTCTGTCCTCCTATCCCTTTGCCTATATTCATGGAACTATCCTTCCCCCTTACTATCCTTCTTGACCCTCTACGTCACTGCTTTTCCTAAACTATCCTTCTATGCTACAATACATTCACCTGCCTTTCTTCCCACACTATTCACCTCACTATCCTTCTAACGTTTGAACTTGTTACTCTCCTTTAACTATCCTTTGAGCTTACTATCCCTCTCAACTCTTATATCTCACTATCCTTCCCATATTATCGTTTGGCATTACTATTCATCCACTATCCTTTCACCCACTATCCCCTCCTAAACAAACTTACCAAAGGGACTAGTTTAGTAGACTTGTAAAACTACTACTCTACTTGCCTAATGTGAACAGAAAGTTAGTCAACTTGCCTCCAAACTATCCTAATGTGAACATTTATTTGCCAAGCAAGTTAAACTCGCAGCACTAACAGCCACTAAACTAGCCCCGTGTCGACGAGGCTTTACTACCACCCTTAAACTATCTAACCATCTCACTATTCTTAAACTATCCTGTCCAAAATATCCTTCTACCTTAATGTCATTTGTCAACTATCCTCTGCCTATCCTCCGAAAACTAGCTTTCCACAGCACTATCATAATACGCCTCTATCTCACTATCCTTCCATGAAACTATCCTTATTAAAACATGTCTCTGCTTTACATTCTTTCCAAACTATCCCTCATCTATCCCTCGTTCTCACTTAAACCACTCCCCAACAAAGAGCATTCTTTTTACTGTTCTTAATATATATATATATATATATATATATATATATATATATATATATATATATATATATATATATATATATATATATATATATATATATATATATATATATATATATACATACATACATATATATATACATATATAGTAATAAAATAATAAGATCATAATGTTAATGATGATAATGAGGATAATGATGATGATGATAATAATGATGATGATGATAATAATG
>NC_134793.1:35527245-35529745 GCF_046742065.1 Oratosquilla oratoria | reverse complement strand
GAAGAAGAGACCCTCTGCTGAACCAAAACTTTGTTGACCGTGACCCCGTTCTGGTTGTGAACACAGAAACAAGCTTAACTATGACTTCGATGATTTTGTTCTGCCTTACACGGGATGACTGTAAGAGGGCTTGGCAGCTACCACTTGGTCGTCCCGACCATTTTCTACTACCCTCTTACACTGTTATCATGCCTTTAAGGCAGTGGTTCTTAACCTGGGGTACGTGTACCCCCCAAGAGGTACGAAACTTTGAACCTGGGGGTACGAGACATGACAGCAAGTGCATGGCAATGTATATTTACCATGAGAAAGCAAAACAAAGTTTGTATCACTAATCCTTTTCATATGTTTGCACTGTATTTGTATTGGATGGGGGTACGAGAAAATTTTCTGAGATATCAAGGGGTACAGGCACGGAAAAATATTAAGAACCACCTCTTTAAGGTCTCGTTGTCAATTTAATTATTTTCTCCTGGTTAACGCTGAGGGGCTTGGAGAAAATTCTTGGGCTAGATTACCGAAGCCCAAAGGACATAAGAAAGAAATTAAGATTAAATCTATAACCAAGGTTACCAACCTTACCGAGGAAAAACAAAGATGGTAGCCCTGAATTTCCAGAACCCACTGGCAGTGACAATGGCTCTTTTAACAGTGTCACACTTTACACATATTGTTTTGGCAAACGCCAGGTGATTTTATCCCATTCAGGGCGGGGAAGGGGCGATTCGCCTGTCTGATGGAGGTTCTCGTGTAGAAAAAACCCACCCCCATCCCCATTCTCAGACCGAAGTCCGTCCCCCAGCTGAACAGAATCATCTGGCGGTAGCCTGCATAAAGAGCATTAAGCTTAAGGAAAGATACAGGGATGAATTACTTTAATATACTGAAGAAGGCCTTGGTCCTCAGTCCACGCGAGGGTAGGTAGGGCCCCAGCGCCCGCCCGCCGAGCTTCCTCTTGACGGCGCGGCGTCCCAGGCCCAGGGAACCCCCGAAGAAACAGCCCTCGACCACTACAGCCGAAGTCACGCTGGCGATGTTCCGCTCCTGCAGTTCGCAAGGGCACCCGCGGTGGGGCAGCCAGCAGGAGGCCCCCCCGTCGTGCTGTTTCTGATGCACGAGGGGGCCAGGTCTCCCGCCAAGTGCGACCTCTTCCTCCTTCAGGTGGGTTTCGGTCTCCGGAAGGCCGGTCGCGCAGTGGGTCAAAGTCTCACGAGAGGTGTGCAGGGGAAGCGTTTCGAAGCGGCTCTCGTTTGCGAACGGCGCGCGAAGACCCTGGTGGTCTACCGTGAGACCCTGGTGATCTTCCGTGAGACCCCGGTGGTCTTCCGTGAGACCCCGGTGGTCTTCCGTGAGACCCTGGTGATCTTCCGTGAGGCCCTGGTGATCTTTCGGGAGACCCAGGTGGTCTTCCAGGAGACCCCGGTGGTCCTCCGTGAGACCCTGGTGGTTTTCCGTAAGACCCTGGTGGTCTTCCGTGAGACCCTGGTGGTCTTCCGTGAAGCCCTGGCGTTCTTCCGTGAGACCTTCATCTCCCGCTTGAGTCTCCATGGGAATGGCAGCGGTGCCAGGTGCCCCGGGGAGGATTCTTCCCAAGGCGCCGTCCCTCTCCTGACGAGAGGAAGACGAAGTTACTATGTTACCATCACCGTCATCGTCCTCGTCCTCGTCGTCGTCGTAAGCGCGCCACTTCGGGCTATGCAAAGACGTCCGGTGATTACTGTCGGGCTCGGAAACCGCCGGCAGGAGCTTCTGGAAGGGCGAGGCTTCCCTGGAGGAGGAGGAGAACGAGGAACAAGAGGCTCGAGACCCACTCCAAGAGGACGTGGGACGAAGTTCTTCCATCCAAACGTCCTCGCACATCGGCAACGGCAAGATGGACGGATCTGGCGCCGGCAGGAGGGGTGTTCCTGGCGCCGGCAGGAGGGGCGTTCCTGTCGCCGGCGCCGGCAATGGAACGGTGGTTATGTTCAACGACGTGAGCGACGTCAGACCCGGGAGTTTTTCGACGGCCGGGGCCGGCGCGGGTTTGATGGCCTGAAGAGACATTCCTCGGCTCCTGCCGAAGGAAGAATATGACAGAGACCTTCTGACGCAAAAGAATGTGGTGTGGCCGAAACTGTCACCTTTACCCCACGTGCTCGGACAGCCGTGACGTCACCGGTAGTCGCTGGGAATCGGGACCGGGTCTCCAGTTGTCTTAACGGACAGAAGGGAAGATGTACATCCTGATACGGGTGACTTTTATAGAGGCTTTGTGTGTTACCGGAATTTGTTTCCGGTAATTAAGGGTCACCGGTTGTTGGCGCACGGTGCTCTGGGGTACCGGCTGGTAGTACAGGTGTCTATGAGAGGGACTCCGCCCGGTGAACGTCCAGTACCGGAGGCGGTACTTCCAGTGCCCAAGGTGGCGTTTTGGTAACTCTCTGGTACCGGGACATAGTGCCCGTCCTCTCCCGGTTCCTTCTCCCGGTGGTGGCAGCACGGGTAACTGTTCGAGTCC
>NC_134793.1:35502245-35514745 GCF_046742065.1 Oratosquilla oratoria | reverse complement strand
AGTAGGTGGGCAGGTAGGTAAGTAGGTGGGCAGGTAGGTAAGTAGGTGGGCAGGTAGGTAAGTAGGTGGGCAGGTAGGTAAGTAGGTGGGGAGGTAGGTAAGTAGGTGGGGAGGTAGGTAAGTAGGTGGGGAGGTAGGTAAGTAGGTAGGTAGGTGGGGAGGTAGGTAAGTAGGTGGGCAGGTAGGTAAGTAGGTAGGTAGGTGGGCAGGTAGGTAAGTAGGTAGATAGGTGGGCAGGTAGGTGAGTAGGTAGGTAGTTAGGGAGGTGAGTTTAGGTGGATAGGCAGGGAGGTAGGTAGGTGAGTTTAGGTGGGTAGGTGGGTAGGTGGGTAGGTGGGTAGGTGGGTAGGCAGGTAGGTAGGTAGTTACATGGGCAGGTAGGCAGGTAGGTAGGTAGTTACATGGGCAGGCAGGCAAATAAGCAGGTAGGCAGGCAGGCAATCAGGTTGGTAGGTAGCTTGCCAGGTAGGTTAGTAGGTAGATTGTAAGTAGGTAGGTAGATTGTAAGTAGGTAGGTTCATTGGTTAGGTAAACAAAAGGAAGGCAGGAAACAAGCAGAGGGGAAGTAGGGACAAAGCAGGGAAGCAGGCGAGAAGCAGGCGAGAAGCAGGGAGGCGAGAATAAAGCAGGAAGCCAGCAGGAGGAGACAGGAAGAAAGCAGGCAGCAAGCAGGCGGATGGACAAAATGGCACATATGCAGCAGAAGCAGATATGCAAAAACGCAAGCACGCATTAAAGCAGGTAAGCAGCCAGGAAAGTCAACAGGGAGAAAGCTAGTTAGGTAAGTATCAAGGGAAGTAGGTAGGTAGGTAGGTAGGTAGGTAGGTAGGTAGGTAGGTAGGTAGGTAGGTAGGTAGGTAGGTAGGTAGGTAGGTAGGTAGGTAGGTAGGTAGGTAGGTAGGTACGCACGCAGGAAACACGGGCGAGTAAAACTTCAACGCGGGCACAAAACAGACACAGGCACAAGACACACACACAGTAGACACACCTGCTACTGAGACACAACTGACTCTGTTTATCGTATAACCTCCCGTTTCTTATCCTCACCCCCATCCCCCCACCCCCACCCCCCAGGCTATACATCATCCCTCACCACCACCACCACCACCACCTCCTCTGCAGCCTACATTTTACTCCTTCCCTGCCCCGACCTCACCCATCCCACTCACGGCCCTAAACACCCCCACTTTGGGACTCCCATCCCCCCCTCTCTATTCCTACCCACCCACACATCACCCCCTATCTCCTACCCATCCCCAGACTCCCATATTCCCCATTCGTCCTCCTCTCCATACTCCATCAAATCTCCTTAACCTACATCACACCCCAGCACCACCTCCCTTCCTCCCTCCCAGCCTCCTCATACTCGTGATGTCTTCCTTCCTTCCTTCCTCCTCCCACACAACCCTACCTTCTGGGCAAACGCCCCTCCCACTCCTTCCCTCTCCCTTCATAAACGCATCTTGCCCCATCTCCTGGTGGCGGTGTCTGCCTCAGGGCCACTGACTTTACCCCACCCCATGCATCTCACCAGAGGTAGCAGACATGCAGTAGCGATAGAGGCAAAGGCAACAGTAGCAGCCATAGTGTCAATAGTAGTAGTAGCAGCCATAGTGTCAATAGTAGTAGTAGCAGCCATAGTGTCAATAGTAGTAGTAGCAGCCATAGTGTCAATAGTAGTAGTAGCAGCCATAGTGTCAATAGTAGTAGTAGCTGCCATAGTGTCAATAGTAGTAGCAGCAGCCATAGTGTCAATAGTAGTATTAGTAACAGAAGAGGAGGTGGTGGTGGTGGTGGTGGTGGTGGTGGTGGTGGTGGTGGTGGTGGTGGTGGTGGTGGTGGTGGTGGTGGTGGTGGTGGTGGTGGTGGTGGTGGTGGTGGTAGTAGTAGTAGTAGTAGTAGTAGTAGTAGTAGTAGTAGTAGTAGTAGTAGTAGTAGTAGTAGTGGTGGTGGTGGTGGTGGTGGTAGTAACAGCAGCATTCTACGCTCGTCTGGCAGAGGTGATGGCAGAAAAAAACAGCATTGTATCGTGGATGAGATGTAGACTGTCATTCTCACTCTTAAGATCAGCCCTCCTATGCCTGAGAGGTACCAGGTCCCCACCACCTAAATCAATACATGTACAAAACCTAGATTTTGAGCAGACTGTAGTAGATAGTAGGATATATGAACTTCTGTATTAGGCTTCATTAAAGTGAAATAACAAAAAAACGAAAGGGTAGTCGACCAGTCATTGGCGATAGAGGGACCAATGAACTGTGTCTGTGGGAGACAGATCCTAACTGCTTTCACCACACAGTTCCACGAGGATGGAGGTCGTTAAAAAATCGTAGTAGTAATAGTTGTAGTAGTAGTCGTCTTTTGCGGTAGCAAGGGTGAATATCCCGCTGTTGCAAGGTTCTGTTCTAACTCAATACATTATACAGGTTTGGATCTTCTACCATGGCACTTGTAACCTTAGAGGAGGTGTGTTTAAAAAGCATCAATCGACAGGACCACACTTCATGTGACAAACCATAAAAACCTGCGGGAAGAAGCAAATCCTCAAGAAACACAAGACACCCCAACTGGACGGACGCACACATTTTGGCCTCCTGGGCTGAGGACTGAGAACGCCAACGGATCTCGCCAAAGAAAACGGTAGAGTCAAGATTCTCAGTCTATTTACACGTGTACCTCGTACTCATGAAATGCTGTTCTTTAACCTCCTGGAGATGACTTCAACACTAAATATAATCGTTTTACGTCCACTAACTCCCAATGGCTTTCGATTGGCGGTCCCATTTGTAAACTCCCACGGCCCATTGGAGTTCCACGGACCACAGGTTGAGAGCCACTGCAGTACAGTATCAAATGGCGACCTTCAATGCTTCTACCCTTTGAGAGTATGAAGACGAGGAAACTATAGATACATTGAAACTGTGGGAATTGGATATTCTAGGAATATGTGACGAGGAAGGCAGGCATGGTGTGACATTCAAGCTGACCCAGACAACAGCAGAAAGAGTGGATAACATAAGACGAGGAGCCGAAAGAATCAACATATTCATAAGACTTGACAGTTACAATGTTGAGTTTACTACAGGCGAATGTTCCCCAAGCTGGGAAGCCAGTAGAAAGCCAACTTCAGCTGGTTGTGGATGAGAAAATACAAAGAGAACATGATAATGATGAGTAAATTAAATGTACACCCAAGAACGGACGGGAATATTTATGAAAGAATAGCTGGAACTCGTAGAATCAGAGCCAGAAATAAAGGTAGAAAAGAATTAGGTTTCTGAATACCGAGTAATGCTGGCCATCAAGAGCACCTTTTATGAACATCAGGAATCTGTATATCTCAGGGGAGCAGAGATAATAAGAGATAATCATGGGTAATCATGGGTAAATGATAGATCTCTTTATGATAAACATAACGAAAATATTCAAATTTCAAAGCGGCACCGGCGAGGTATAATGAGGCTTAACAACTTCAGTACGACTTAAATTCTCGTGCGCAGCATCGGCTGCCATATGTAATTTGTATCCCACTACTCGCATAATAAAATATAAAGTCACTGCTGTATTACTCGTTCTCTTTTACTCTGAGTAATAATAAACACAGAAAACGTGATCGAACCAGTTCACAGAATCCGGGGGTAACTGGCGTACAACTACAAAAAATATATATAATCAAGACTCCGATCTCGGCATCATCGTACACCCACTCGCGCCTCATGACGCCAATTTAGGCATCATCGTACCGAAGTGGAATTGAAAATATAAACGAGGAAGACCAACGAAAGAAATGCCATTATAAAGTGGGAGGCAATGCCCACACTCTACGAGAGGAAGAGGTAAACGTCTAGTGGAAGATATCTGAAGATGTAGATATACATTGAAGTGCTGTGTACAAAATCCATAAAAGGAACAAGAAAATGAACAACCACCGTGGTGGACACAGGAGGTTAATGTTCGCTAGGGGAAGAATGAAAGCTTTGCT
Source organism: Oratosquilla oratoria (assembly GCF_046742065.1). Classification (NCBI taxonomy): domain Eukaryota; kingdom Metazoa; phylum Arthropoda; class Malacostraca; order Stomatopoda; family Squillidae; genus Oratosquilla; species Oratosquilla oratoria. The sequence continues at coordinate 35,510,763 of NC_134793.1, read as the reverse complement.
AAGATGGATGAGGACGAGGCAGCCAAACGATAGGGCAGCTTCCAAGAGGAAGAAAAGGGCAGCAGGTAATGTGAAGAAGAGAAAATCGAAGGGGATTTTGAGGACACGAAATGGAACGAAAAAGCTGTTGTACAGTGTGACTTAGAATTCCTGAAGAGGTGAGGCAGGCACAAAAGACACTATCGATGATAAGAATAGATTTTTGCTGTTTAAGGAGACTGCTCATCAATAGATGGATTATTGAGTGGAAAAGGTGGTAAGGAAAATCAGGTCGAATCAGGAACATTAATATAATATACAATGTTTCGACTACACGTTTTCTTCACTTCCAATCATCTGTCTCACATTGACACAACATGGACTATTTTGAAAAATTGCTAAAAGTAGATTTGGAATATGGTAAGGTGGATAGGAAGATGTAGAGGAGAAAATGTAAAATGTCAATTTACAAGTAACATTCCCTCTAAGCTGTGAGCATATGATCGCGAGCGCATATGTTTTACAACTAGCGCACATAAAGAAAAAATGTGCGCACATAAGGTTTTCAAATTATATTAAAATCCATTCAGTAAAGAAGTTCCACCCAAACATCAACTTATAAATTCTCTAAAAATATGGTAATTTGCCAACCGTCAAACCAACAATTGCTTCGTTTTCTCCCCCTCTCTCTCTCTCTCTCTCTCTCTCTCTCTCTCTCTCTCTCTCTCTCTCTCTCTCTCTCTCTCTCTCTCTCTCCAGCGTAGGCAAAGTTTTCGCACAAGCAAATTTCTGCGCAGACTCACAGCAAGAAATCAGAAAGAACATTGTTTACAAGACCATCTTGACGACTGTGAATCGAAAATTTGAACGCTGACCACCAAAACGAAGTTTAAAAAAAAGATGAGACTAATCTTAAGACCCACAAAAAGAGCGACAAGATGAGAAAGGAATGGCACAATGAGAGAGGGACTCTGGTAGAGTCGGAAAGATCAAAGCTAAGATGGTATGGACACATGAAGAGAATGGAGGAGGAAAGAAAACCAAGAATATAGCTGGACACAGGGGAGATCTGTTGCCTGGCAGAAACAGATATGGATGCAAGGAGTGAGAGATGGTGGTGGTGGCAGTGGTGGTAATGATGGTGGTAGTGTTGGTGGTGGTGGTGGTGATTGAAGAAACTCCTCCCACAGTCAAAACTGTCCTATTGCGCGCGCGCATACACACACACACACACAAAAAAAAAAAAAAAAAAAAAAAACACGAATAGGACTTAAATTCATTTTTCAATTGTCTAATTTTTGGGTCAAATTTTGTTTTTCTTCAAAGTTTGACAAAAAAGAAAAAAGAAAAAAGAAAAAGTTTGAACACTTAATTGGAGGTGCAGAATGGCTTCTTTCATTTTCACGAAACTCAAAAATTTGCAAAATTTGCATTTTTTAAAAAAAAATTTATGCCTATACGGTCTTTTCAGACCTTTGTAAAAAAACGAAAAGAATGACAATGACAATAATAATAATAATAATAATAATAATAATAATAATAAAATATAATGATAATGATAACAAGAATGATAATGATAATAATAACAATAACTAATTATAATAACAATGATAATGATAATGATAATAATGATGATAATGATTGATAATAATAATAATGATTTATAATAATGATAATGATAATAATGATAATAATAATGATAATGATAATAATGATAATGATAATAATGATAATAATGATTGATAATGATAATGATAATAATAATAACAATAATGATAAATGATAATAATAATGATAATGATAATTATAATAATAATAATAATAATAATAATAATAATAATAATAATAATAACGATAAGATAACAATAATGATAGTAATGAATGAATAAATGAATAAGTGAATCAAAAAAAAGAATAAAAAAAAAGTAACAAAAAAAATGTAAAAAGGAAAATAAGGAACAATATCTTGACCGTAGTTAAGTGCGATAATCTGGACTTAGGTTGGCCTCGTAAGAATAAAATTCCGCAGCGCCAGACAAAAGAATACAATCCTGTGGCGCCGGACAAAATAATAAAATCCCCGTGGCGCCAGGCAAGAGAATAAAATCCCCGTGGCGCCAGGCAAAAGAATAAAATCCCCGTGGCGCCAGGAAAAAAGAATAAAATCCCCTGGCGCCAGGCAAGAGAATAAAATCCCCGTGGCGCCAGGCAAAAGAATACAATCCCGTGGCGCCGGACAAAAAAATAAAATCCCCGTGGCGCTAGGCAAGAAAATAAAATCCCCGTGGCGCCAGGCAAAAGAATAAAATCCCCGTGGCGCCAGGAAAATAGAATAAGATCCCCGTGGCGCCAGGCAAGAGAATAAAATCCCCGTGGCGCCAGGCAAAAGAATAAGATCCCCGTGGCGCCAGGCAAAAGAATAAAATCCCCGTGGCGCCAGGCAAAAGAATAAGATCCCCGTGGCGCCAGGAAAAAAGAATAAGATCCCCGTGGCGCCAGGCAAGAGAATAAAATCCCCGTGGCGCCAGGCAAAAGAATAAGATCCCCGTGGCGCCAGGCAAAAGAATAAAATCCCCGTGGCGCCAGGAAAAAAGAATAACATCCCCGTGGCGCCAGGCAAGAGAATAAAATCCCCGTGGCGCCAGGCAAAAGAATAAGATCCCCGTGGCGCCAGGCAAAAGAATAAAATCCCCGTGGCGCCAGGAAAAAAGAATAAGATCCCCGTGGCGCCAGGCAAGAGAATAAAATCCCCGTGGCGCCAGGCAAAAGAATAAAATCCCCGTGGCGCCAGGCAAAAGAATAAGATCCCCGTGGCGCCAGGCAAAAGAATAAGATCCCCGTGGCGCCAGGAAAAAAGAATAAGATCCCCGTGGCGCCAGGCAAGAGAATAAAATCCCCGTGGCGCCAGGCAAAAGAATAAGATCCCCGTGGCGCCAGGCAAAAGAATAAGATCCCCGTGGCGCCAGGCAAAAGAATAAGATCCACGTGGCGCCAGGCAAAAGAATAAAATCCCCGTGGCGCCAGGCAAAAGAATACAATCCCGTGGCGCCGGACAAAAAAATCAATCCCCGTGGCGCCAGGCAAAAGAATAAAATCCCCGTGGCGCCAGGAAAAAAAAATAAAATCCCCGTGGCGCCAGGCAAAGAGAATAAAATCCCGTGGCACCAGGCAAAAGAATAAGATCCCCGTGGCGCCAGGCAAAAGAATAAAATCCCCGTGGCGCCAGAAAAAAGAATAAAGTCCCCTGGCGCCAGGCAAGAGAATAAAATCCCCGTGGCGCCAGGCAAGAGAATAAAATCCCCGTGGCGCCAGGCAATAGAATAAAATCCCCGTGGCGCCAGGCAAAAGAATAAAATCCCCGTGGCGCCAGGAAAAATGAATAAAATCCCCGTGGCGCCAGGCAAAAGAATAAAATCCCCGTGGCGCCAGGAAAAATGAATAAAATCCCCTGGCGCCAGGCAAGAGAATAAAACCCCCGTGGCGCCAGGCAAAAGAATAAGATCCCCGTGGCGCCACGAAAAAAGAATAAAATCCCCGTGGCGCCAAGCAAATGAATAAAATCCCCGTGGCGCCAGGCAAAAGAATAAAATCCCCGTGGTGCCAGGCAAAAGAATAAAATCCCCGTGGCGCCGAGCAAAAGAATAAAATCCCGTGGCGCCAGGCAAAACAAGAGCTACAAAAAAGTGTCACATTCATCATCAGCCCCCTCAATACTTAACAGTTGGGGGTTTCTTAGGCCTGGATAAAAATGTCCGTTCAAGGATTTGTATACGTCGTACCAAATCGACATTAGTATATGCCTCATTCTCTCTTTCTCCATCTATGCGTTATTTTTTTTTATTTTATAGTAAAGGAAGCTGTGTAGTAAAATAAATATAACTTATCAAGGTTATAATGATGATTATCTATACCCCATCATACCAGTCTCCCCTGTGGGGGGAAAGCGCCATTGCCACGTGTCACAGAATCTATTAAAATCGCTTTTATAATCCTGAAGAGTGATGCTCGTTGTATTATTAAATTTTCTTTACTATATATAGAATATAAAACAATTTGATTAGCACATAGATGGTAATAAGAGAGAGAGAGAGAGAGAGAGAGAGAGAGAGAGAGAGAGAGAGAGAGAGAGAGAGAGAGAGAGAGAGAGAGAGAGAGAGAGAGAGAGAGAGAGAGAGAGAGAGAGAGAGCGAGAGAGAGAGAGAGAGAGAGAGAGAGAGAGAGAGAGAGAGAGAGAGAGAGAGAGAGAGAGAGAGAGAGAGAGAGAGAGAGAGAGAGAGAGAGAGAGAGAGAGAGAGAGAGAGAGAGAGAGAGAGAGAGAGAGAGAGAGAGAGAGAGAGAGAGAGAGAGAGAGAGAGAGAGAGAGAGAGAGAGAGAGAGAGAGAGAGAGAGAGAGAGAGAGAGAGAGAGAGAGAGAGAGAGAGAGAGAGAGAGAGAGAGAGAGAGAGAGAGAGAGAGAGAGAGAGAGAGAGAGAGAGAGAGAGAGAGAGATGTACAAGGTTGATTTGGCAGAATGGCTGGTACCAATCACGACGTCTGGTACGCCCTAATCAGACTCTTTAGAACGCACAGATTCTAGTATTAGCCAAAACCAAATATGTAAAGGAGGTGTCAGACTCTACCAGGACAAGAATAGAAGGTATAAAACTTGTCATCGTAACAAAAGGGTTAATGAAGAGGAAGAGGAGGAGGAGGAGGAGGAGGAGGAGGAGGAGGAGGAGGAGGAGGAGAAGGAGGAGAAGGAGGAGTAGGGAAAGGAGGAAGAGGAGGATGAGGAGGAGGAAGAGGATGAGGAAGAGGAGGGGGAAGACGAGGAGGAGGAGGAGGAGGAGGAAAAAGAGGAGGAAAAGTAAGAGGAGGAGGAGGAAGAGGAGGAGGAAGAGGAGGAGAAAGACGAGGAGGAGGAGGAGGAAGAGAAGGAAGAGGAGGAGGAAAAGAAGGAGGAGGAGGAGTAAGAAGAGGAGGAGAAGGAGGAGGAAGAGGAGGAGGAGGAGGAAGAATGAAAAGCTACTCGGAACACGAGCAGCGCGTTCATCTCGAAAATGCGAAAGGCAAATGTTCAAATCCCGATCAGTCACTCTCGGGCGATTTTGAAAACGCATCATCGGACCGTTACGTTTGACCGTTGACATTTGAAAATTTGAACGCGACAGGCAGGATGCCGACGAGCAGGGCGCTGCACCTGCCCAAGTATACTGCACAGCGTTTACATGACAATTCGTGTGAGAATACTGACATACACACACGAAGGACCGCACTCACACAAATACACATACATACATATATAAACACACACATACCACGCACACAAGCACACACACACACACACACACACACACACACACACACACACACATAAATAAGTGGACATATATATATATAGTGTGTGTGTGTGTGTGTGTGTGTGTGTGTGTGTGTGTGTGTGTGTGTGTGTGTGTGTGTGTGTGTGTGTGTGTGTGTGTGTGTGTGTGTGTTTCTAAACAGAAATGTAGTAGCACATTTGAAAATAACACAAAAGAAACCCACAGTCGGAGAAAATAAAATTTGAATGAAAGAAGATTCTAAATTTCGTCTACCAACTGTAGCCTTCTGCAGGAAAGTGAAGAGGGCTACAGTTGGTAGCCGAAATATAGAATCTTCTTTCATTCAAAGTTTATTTTCTCCGACTGTGGGTTTTGTGTTATATATATATATATATATATATATATATATATATATATAGAGAGAGAGAGAGAGAGAGAGAGAGAGAGAGAGAGAGAGAGAGAGAGAGAGAGAGAGAGAGAGAGAGAGAGAGAGAGAGTGGCAGAGATGAAAAGGAGAGGGAGGAGTTGGAGAGATAAGAGAGAGAAGGGGAGAGAAAATGGAGAGGAGAGAGAGGGGAAGTTGGGAGAGAGGAGGAATGGGGAGAGGGGGAAGAGGAGAGAGAGGGAGGGGAAGAGGAGAGAGAGAGGGGAGCATGAGTGGTTGTGGGAGGAAGGGGAGAGAGGAGAGGGGAGGTGGAAGGGGAGAGAGGAGAGGGGAGGTGGAGGGGGAAAGAGGGGGAGGTAGGGGAGTAAAAGGGGAGGGGAGGGGAGAGAGAGGGACGAGAGAGAGGGGAGGGATAGAGAGGGAGGGGAAAGAAAGGTAGGAGAGAGAGGGAGGGAGGGTGAGGGGAGAGAGTGAGGGGAGAGATAGTGAGGGGAGAGGGGGAGGGGAGATAGGGAGGAGAGAAAGAGGAAGGGGAGAGTGGGGGAAGAGAGAAAGAGGGAGGTGGAGAGAGAGATAACGGAGAGAGGGGTAGGGGAGAGAGAGGTAGAGGAGAGAGAGGGAAGGGATAGGTAGGGAGGGGAGAGATAGGGAGGGAAGAGAGAGGGGATAGAGAGGGAGAGGAGAGAGAAGGGGAATGGAGAGAGAGGGGAAGAGAGAGGGGGAGAGAGGAGAGAGGGAGGGAGGAGAGAGAGAGAGGGAGAAGAGAGAGAGGGAAGAGAGAGATGGAGGGGAGAGTGTGGGAGAGAGAAGGGAGAGAGAAGGGAGAGAGGAGGGAGAGATCGGGAGAGAGGAGGGAGAGATCGGGAGAGAGGAGGGAGGTCCGGGGGGTGGGGGGTGGGGGGGAAGAGGTGAAAGGCAGGGAGCAAAGGCGGCATCCAGAGAGTTGTGGTGAACTATCAGATAACCGTGAAGGGTGCATGGATCAGCGTCCTGTCTTCTTCTCGTCCTCGTCCTCTTCCTCCTCCTCCTCCTCCTCTTCCTCCTCCTCCTCGTGCATCTTCTCCTCCTCCTCCTCCTCCTCTTCCTCCTCCTCCTCCACTTCCTCCTCCTCCTCCTCTTCCTCTTCCTCCTTTTCCTCCTCCTCCTCCTCCTCTGTCTCTTTCTTCTCTTCTTTTTCCTTGTCCGTCATACACGCACTCACGCACAGATGACTTGTTCTTCACGGCTCACACACACACACACACACACACGCACACACACACACACACACACACACACACACACACACACACACACACACACACACACATACGCACACACACGCACACACACACACACACACACACACACACACACACACACACACATACAAGCGAAAACACACAGACATGGACTTGACTGGATATATTGTAGAAGTAAAGCGTAAAAGCAAAAGCTATTTGACATCCTAAAAAAAAAAATAAAATAAAAAATAATAAACAATAAGGATTGCCCAGTATGGTCACTGGATCATCCCACTCACATTCCCGGGTTCGATTATCATTCCCCCGTTAGGACCCAGTCACGCCAAGCTTACGACCTGTTTCCGACCACCAGGTGGTCGCCGACCAGTTGCAGGTAGTCTTCGGAAGTCGCTGGTAGTCAATAATAAGATAGATAAATAGAAAGATCAATAGATATATTACAACACACACTGAATAGTCCCCAGTGCATAGATTTTCATCTTATCAACCACATCAACTTTTTCCATTTCAATTCCTTGCATGGGTTTTGTGTCGCCGACCGATCGCTTGATTTTCGGTCGAAGGTGGTCGGAAACGGGTCGTAAGCTTGTTGTGACTGTTGGGGCTTTACCAAACTTCTACACAGAAAACGGAAGGATTTCCGGTTTCCAGAGGTAGGAGGCCATCTACCCTAATAGGAATGACAGGTGGTAAGGGACAGGGAACTGCCTAGTGTAGGCCTTATGGTCTCTTGCAGTCTCCCCCTTTCTTATGTTCAACACCAGGACATCACTAGAAGTCTCCTGTTCGACAACTGTTGTTGGGGATTCAGTTCGACTTGATAATACATTAGGAGTAAAAAAAAAAAAGATTAAAAAAAAAAAGAGAGACACAGAGAAAGAGAGAGACAGGGAGAGAGACAGAGAAAGGGGAAAGAGAGAGGGGAGAGAGAGAGGGGAGAGAGAGAGGGGGAGAGAGAGAGAGAGAAAGAAAGAGAGAGAGAGAGAGAGAGAGAGAGAGAGAGAGAGAGAGAGAGAGAGAGAGAGAGAGAGAGAGAGAGAGAGAGAGCGAATTGTCATACGGAAACACTTTTCTTAACTCATACTTCTATCTGTCGTCAGCTGATTTAAATCATACGCTGTGGAGTCCTCCCCCTACTATTTTAAAACCCCCTTTGCCACCTTCCATACCTGGTGGAACTTTCCCTTTCATTCATGCTGCCGCTACACGATTTTATTCATCTCTTGGTGGAGCAGAGAGATGAGAGACATGTCTACATAATGCACATATTTCCTCTCCCTGTATATTGTATATATGCACAAGCACACACACACACACACACACACACACACACACACACACACACACACACACACACACACACACACACACACACACACATATACGTATTATATATATATATATATATTTTATATATATATATATATTTTATATATATATATATATATATATATATATATACACATATATATATCACTTAGACAAATGTAGCATTTTGTTAATATATATATAGATATATACATATATATATATACATATATATACATATGGCTCTTTGCTTGCATGCTTGCCCATGTTACTGCACATGCGAGTGCATGTGTGTGTGTGTG
>NC_134793.1:35482245-35487245 GCF_046742065.1 Oratosquilla oratoria | reverse complement strand
TGACTGGTGTTTTAACTTTATGGTTTCTTTTTTGTTTCTAGCCTTACATTGTTCGTTGTATTGTACAATTACAAGTAAAGAACTGCAGAGTATGTCTCTTCCTTACGTCCTATATTTAGGTCGCGGTCGCCAATGCAAATGTGCAAAACTGGGGTTGCATGGTAAGCTTGGTTTACTGTGATTCGATTTTTTTTTTTTTTTCTTTTTTTTTTTTTTTTTTTTTAATGGACAGGTTCGTGTTGATCTCCTTGCTTCTGTGACATTTCCCATACCTAAGGTGACTAAGATCGTCTGGCCTGAATAAAATCTATACACGAACTCGAAGCAGGGGGGGGCTATGGGGGCGCTTAGCCCCAAAAAAATCCAATTAGCCCCCAACTGATTTTTACTCAAAAGTATTATAAATACACTACACCGGAAAACTTACAAAAAATAAGCTAAGTTTATGGTAAATTTGTGATGCATGATGTACATACATGAAATATAAAATTGTAGCTGTCATTACAGGCATATTAAATATTATCAATGATTATATTATATATTATTATATATGTGTGTGGGCACAGTACAGCGACAGCCCCCCCCCTAAATCATGATTAGCCCCCCTAAAAATTAATCCCTGGCTACGGCCCTGAGTCGAAGTACTCACTGAAAGAGAGACGGGCGGTCCTTCCACGCCCACAATGAGGGACGCCCACCAGAATGATCTCCATAAAGACGCCCACGCCACTTCCGTCGACGGCAACCACGCATGTCTAATTACTGACCCAGCTGGCGATCAGCTGGCAATCAGCTGGCAATCAGCTGGCGACCGTCTTCCCCGGGGGCAATTTATCGATTTTTTTTTTTTTTTTGGAGGGGGAGGGGGAGACGTAAACACGAAGTCAATGTGATTCCTCGATGTGTCCGCCTTCAAGGTCTTTCGAAAAGAAAGTCTTGTGGTCTTCAGACTCTGTTCAAGGTTGTTAACAACGCGATGTCAAATTCAGCTCAAGAAAGATCCCCCTGGGGGGGGGGGGACATGAAGGCCAAGACCCGTGTCCCCCCTCAAGCATCCCCCTCCCCCTCCCTCTCCCCTTCCATAGAAGGTGGCCCTCCCCCTCCCCCCCACACACATTTTTCACTTTGGTTCCCACCAAGCGTTCTTGTTTGCTTCCATCGTAAAAGACCTTGGAGCGATCTTCGAAGGGGGAGGAGGGGGGAGGGGGAGCGGGGATCAAAGGGGAGAGGGAGTAAGGGGGGGAAAGAGAAAAGACTGAGAAGGGGGAAAAGGGGCAGAAGTGAAGGGAAAAGCTGGAAAAGAAGAAAAGATGTGGACAGAGAAAATGAAGAAGGGGAAGAGGGAGCGAAGGAAGGAAGGAATGAAAGGGTGGGGGAGTGAGGAGAGGGAGGGGAGAGTGTTGGGGCGTTGGAGGGGGGAAAGGAGAGGGGGAGAGGGGGAGAGGGGGAAAGGAGAGGGGGAGAGGGGGAGGGGGAGAGGGGTAGAGGAGGAGGGGGAGGGGGAGGGGGAGAGGGGGAGGGGGAGAGAGGGAGGGGAGAGGGAGGGGAGAGGGGGAGGGAGAGGGAGAGGGGGAGGGAGAGGGGGAGGGGAAGGGGGGAGGGCAGAGCGTGGGCGAGGGGAAGCGAGTGTTTACGAACAAGAGAGAAAGGCGGGATGGGGAGGGAGCGACGGTAGGGGGAGGGCAGAGCGTGGGCGAGGGGAAGCGAGTGTTTACGAACAAGAGAGAAAGGCCGCACAAATGGGGAACGAAGAACAGAGAAGAAAAGGAGGGCGACGAGAATGAAAAGAAAGAGACGTAAACATGAAGAGAGAGTCACTTTGCTGGAGAGAGAGAGAGAGAGAGAGAAATAATAAAGAGAAGAGAGAGAGAGAGACACAGAGAGAGAGAGAGAGAGAGAGAGAGAGAGAGAGAGAGAGAGAGAGAGAGAGAGAGAGAGAGAGAGAGAGAGAGAGAGAGAGAGAGAGAGAGAGAGAGGGAGAGAGAAATAAATAAATAGATAAAGAGAAAAATAGAAGAAAAAAAATATATATATATATAGAGAGAGAGAGAGAGAGAGAGAGAGAGAGAGAGAGAGAGAGAGAGAGAAAGAGAAAGAGAGAGATGGGGGCGAACAGTGATAATGTTTATGTCAATTAGCAACGGAGCCAGAGTTGACAACGAACACATAGACTGACCATTTGGGCTGAACAGAATTTGACCGAATTCTTCAGTTGAGTGAGAAACGTTAATCATTTGATACTGGCGACCACATCAACAGACGGAGGGACAACCAACCTGACGACACCTGCCTTGTATCTATTTTTCATTTAATTTTATTTATTTTTTGTCCCATATCGCCTAATCACCTTCACCAAGCTACCCCTCACAGAGGCCTTTGTAGCGTGGAATTTAATTAAACATGCCCCTTGTTCAATTTCGCCGGCGGCAGTATTCGAACCACCATCCCCTCGATCTTCGCCGCAAGTAACGACCCCCTAACCCGTTCAGCCAGCAAGTATATATATATATATATATATATATATATATATATATATATATATGTATATATACATATATATATATACATATTATATATATATATGTATATATATATATACATATATATACATATATATACACATATATATACATATATATATATATATATATATATATATATATATACATATATATATATATATATATATCATATCATGTATATGTAAAAGGCCATCCGCATCAAAGGCGAGCCAACCACGTCACGAAATCCGATAGAAAATAATATTCATCGAAACAAAAGTGTGATCCTTTGCAACTAATCCCCCCTCTCCTCTCCTCGTCTAACTCCCTCTCCCCCAGTCTCCCTCCCTCCCCCCGTCTCCCTCTTCCAAACCATTTTAACACCTTGAATGAAATAGCCCAGAGACAATAGGCGGGTGGGGGAGGGGGGGGAGGGAATATTCTGATGACTGAAGAACACTTAACTTGAGACGCTCACACAAAGAAACGTTGAGAAGCTCCCGAGGCCATCACCTTTACCTTACGTGCTAGGGTCACCAGGATACATGACAGTTAGCGAGTGCTACGGGGCATCGAACCGGATCTGATTGTGACAGACTGGATAAGGGTTTAAAGGAGAGAGAGTTGAGTGGATAAGGTGTTAAGGAAATTCGGATTTATCAAGGAACGCTACAGCCCCTCTCACACCTACGCGAAACGAGCGAGTTCGTTTGAGCAGAAACGACTTCGGTTACAATATTTTATTTGTCGAATCTCCAAAAGTCAAGTCACATTTGCGCCATATATTGAGAGGCTGAGTGACGAATTAAGAGAAGTTAAACGAATATTAGACGCATTGTTGAATTGCAGACTTAGGGAAGTCTAGAATACTGTAAGCGAAGTCGTCTTCCAGATTTTCCAAGTTCACAACATTTAACGAGAATCTTGAATGTGTGACCAGGATATACATACATATATATATATATTACAAGTGAAAAATGTAATCACACATTTGTCAACGTAGAAACCACTGTTGGAGTAGAAAAGACTGGAAACGGGGAATCTATATATTTCGATTGCAAACTGCAATCCTCTTCAGTAGATGATCTACTGAAGAGGATTGCAGTTTGCAATCGAAATATATAGATTCCCCGTTTCCAGTCTTTTCTACTCCAACAGTGGATTCTACGTTATATATATATTATATATATATATATAATATATATATATATATATATATATATATATATATATATATATATATATAGCGGGCTTTCACATTACCGTGAAACGAATTATACAATATAACCACAGGAGATGAAAAACTTATAGACAGTAAGTACTTTCGTATATTACATCTTCAGACCTAAAGATATATTATACGAAGATGTAATATGCGAAAGTACTTACTGTCTACAAGTTTCTCTTCTGTGGTTACATTGCATATATATATAATATATATATATATATATAATATATATATATAGTATATATATATATTTATATATATATATATGTTTGGAAACTGGGGTTATTGAGTTGTCGGCTATGCCGTTAACTGGGACCACCTGACCTAGCCAACCTGCCGTACCCAAATTGACCTAACCTACCTGTTGCATCCTAACCCTAAAGTCATCTAAATTTGCTGTGGGTTCGACCCTCAGGGCACTCCCCCACCATCCACTCACCCAACTAGAAAGCCTAGTTAAAGGAATCCTCAGACACATATCAGCAATTACGGTGTAGCTAGTGTCGTAGGCCAGCCTGAAGCATGGTTAGCCTTCTAGATATAAATCACTAAACACTAGCGCACGCACTGAGTTCATTTTTTTTTTAAGGAAAGACACTATAGTCCTTTTAAAAACAATATTTTTCTTTCTCGTAAAAATAAATAAATAAATAAATAGATGGATAGATAGATAGATAAATAAATAAATAAATAAATAAATAAGTCTTGGGAGTGAGCACACAGACACCCGACATGAACCAATGAGAAATCATGTGTGTTCGTGTGTGTGTGTGTGTGTGTGTGTGTGTGTGTGTGTGTGTGTGTGTGTGTGTGTGTGTGTGTGTGTGTGTGTGTGTGTGTGTGTGTGTGTGTGTGTGTGTTTGCGCGTACATTCTATGTGTGTGTGTATTCACTTGGTCTTTTGGATCACGTGTTGGACTCGTGATCGACAGCTATTTCCCTCCTGGAAGAGAGCTCAGAGCTCGTAGGTCCGATCTATGGGTAATGCTATGACCTTGCACACACACACACCCCCAACTCCCCGCCCACGAGAGTTGGAGTAACACCCCTCAGCGCTGTGATACTGATATTATTTCAGCCCCGGGCGAGGATCGAACCCGGACCTCCGTAGTGGCAGGCCAGAGCTCTAACCACAGCGCCATGAGAGGTGTGTGTGCGTGTGTGTGTGTGTGCGCGTTGGGTGTGTGTGTGTGTGTGTGTGTGTGTGTGTGTGTGTGTGTGTGTGTGTGTGTGTGTGTGTGTGTGTGTGTGTGTGTGTGTGTGTGTGTGTG
>NC_134793.1:35462245-35472245 GCF_046742065.1 Oratosquilla oratoria | reverse complement strand
TTGTCCTCCTTCTCTTCCTCCTCTTCCTCCACCTCGTCGTCGTGCTCCTCCTCCTCCTCGTCGTCGTGCTCCTCCTCCATATCCTCCTCCTTCGTCGTCCTCTTCCTCTTCCAATGTTGTCCTCCTTCTCCTCCCCTTCCTCGTCATCCTACTCATCCCTATCTTACTCCTCCTCCATTTCCTCCGCCGCCTCCTCTTCCTCCTCCTCCCACTCCTCCTCCTCCATATCCTCCTCGTCCCCATCTTACTCCTCCTCTTCCTCCCCATCCTCCTCCAACATATCCTCCTCGTCCCCATCTTACTCCTCCTCCATATCCTCCTCCTCCTCCTCCTCCATATCCTCCTCTTCCTCCTCGTCCTCGCCCCCCATCTTCAAGCTGACATTTCTGCGTTGAAAGGAAACCTGACGGCGGCGGCTGCCCTCGCTGGCTGGCCGATGGCAGCAGACACCGCCCCTGAAGAATCTTCCTCATGAAGTCTCTCTCTTCGCTCATCAATAATATCGTCGTCGTCGTCTTCGTCGTCATCACTACCATCGTCGTCATCCCTCGTCGTAATCGCGAAATCGTCATCCTCATTGTCATCATTATCGTCATTGTCATTATCGTCGTCGTCATAATCATCATCATTATCATCATCATTGTCATCATTATAGTCATTATCATCACTATCATTATCGTCACCGTCGTCATCGTCATAATCATCATTATCATCATCATCATCATCATCATCATCGTCATCATCATCATCGTCATAATCATTATCGTCATCATCATTTCATTATCATCATCTTCATCATCACCATCATATCATCATCATTATCGGCATTATCATTATCGTCAGCATCATATTCATCTTCGTCAATACCATCATCATTGTCATCATCATTATCGTCATAACCATCAACATCATCATCTCATTATCATCATTATCATCATCATCATCATCATCAAAACAGTCATCATTATCATAACCACTATCATCATTATCACTGTCAACATCGTATCATTACCGTCATCATATTACCACATGATGACCATCACGATTTCATCATTATCACCATATCATTGTATCATCACTCCCACTACCATCACAATCATAACCATTACCGTCATCACACACTACCAACACATTTGTAAGCTCAACTGTTGTTGACAAATAAATAAATAAATAGATAAATGAATTAACTAATTAATTAATAAATAAATAGATAAATGAATAAATAAATAAATAAATAGATAAATAAGAGATAAATAAATTAAAAAATAGATAAAAAGATAAATGAATGATAGATAAATAATTGAATATATAAATAAGTAAATAAATAAAAAGATAAATATTAAATAAATAATTGAATATATAAATAAATTAATTAATACGATAAATTATTGCATATATATATAAATAAATAGATAAATAAATAAATAAATACGATAAAAAAAACAAAGCAAACAAACCAGCCCGAAAACAGGTGTACGAAAACAGGTATAAAATTTGAAACCAACTCTTATTTCAATTTGATTTTTTTTTTTTTTCGTCTTTTTTTCTGTTGCGCGCAAAGCCTTGATCGATGAGGGAAACAAAATTGTTGGAAAAAAAAATTAAATGGAAAATATTTGCTTCTCCTGACCTCAAATAGGCCAATACGTTATCTCCCTGTAAGGGTGCAACTTAGATGGACAGGTTTCGCTCTCTTCTTCTCTCTCTCTCTTCCTCTTTCTCTCTCTCTTCCCCACCTCTTTCTCTCTCTCTTCCCCACCCCTCTCTCTCTCTCTCTCTCTCTCTCTCTCTCTCTCTCTCTCTCTCTCTCTCTCTCTCTCTCTCTCTCTCTCTCTCTCTCTCTCTCTTCTCCTCCCCTCTCTTCTGTCCTCTTCCCCTACATCTCTCTCTCTCTCTCTCTCTCTCTCTCTCTCTCTCTCTCTCTCTCTCTACCTATTTGCTCTCCTATCAGCCTACCTGTTTGCCTGCCTACCTGCCTGCCTGTCTTTCCACACACATAGAATGTCCACTTGTCCTTCCTGTGGATGCCGTCAAGGCGATTCGCATCATCCCGTAACCAAGGGTGAAGATGAATTTCGCCTCAGCCACCAGGATGCCAAGAACGGTCCGGTCAGAGGTTCTCAGTTTCATGTCTACCGTGCTTATGTGGTGCTGTTCCTCCTTCGCCTTCCGGAGACCATTCCGTCAACATTGAACTAAATCGTAAAACATCCATTCACGACCACAAGTTTTCGCCATGTGAACACGTTTATGAAACTCTGTTGACCTTTAGGGGTTCCGGGACCCCAGATTGGGAGGTCTCAGTCTTCTGGGTCCCCTAAATTAAGAAACAAAAAAGAAAAAGAAAAAAAGAAAACGGGGATCAAACTGACGCGGAAGCAATGACTTCACTGCGGAGCAAAACAACGCCCCGGGGCCGAAACAATCGATACACGTTGGATCTAACAGCCTCCCTCTCTCTCTCCCTCCCTCCCTCTCTCCCTCCCTCCCTCTCTCCCTCCTTCCTTCACTCGCAATATTTTCCGCTGCTGCCACCACAAACACCATCTCCAACACCACCACCTACCACTTACTTCTATCATCACCATTATCATCATCATCATCTCCGTCCATTCACTCTCGATATCTCATCCTATACGTTTTCTCCTTCTTTCTCAATCTCTCTCTGCATCTCATTTACTCTCTTTTTTTCCCTTCTCTCTCTCTTCCTCTCTCTCTCTCTCTCTCTCTCTCTCTCTCTCTCTCTCTCTCTCTCTCTCTCTCTCTCTCTCTCTCTCTCTCTTCCTCTCTCTTTCTGTTGAGATATGCTTGAAATCAATACATTGACTAACTCTTTCTACCCTAGCCTTGACTAGATCGATCTGCCACGTGCAGTGAATCTTCGAGAGTTCTTTATATCCTCCTTACTGCCTTCATTATCAATACTGTTACTATCGTTAATAGTCACAGGGGGAGAGAGGGGGGAGAGAGGGAGAGGGGAACAGGGGGAGAGAGGGAGAGGGGAACAGGGGGAGAAGGTGGAGAAGGGAGCGGGTGAGAAGGGGAGAGGGGGAGGCCCATCTGGCAGCATTTCCAGAAGAAAGAGAGGAGGGAAGAAGGGTAGGGAGGAGGAGAGGACGACAAGACGGAAGAGAGGAGGGAAGAAGGGGAAGGAAGGAAGAGAGGAGAGGAGGAGGAGAAGAAGCAAAAGAGGGGAGAAGTAGTGAAGGAGAGGAGTGGAGGAAGAGAAGTGGAGGAAGAGAGAGGAGAGGAGGAGTGGAGGAGCAGAAGAGTGGAAAAGTGGAGGAGGAGGAGGAGTGGAGGAGGAATGAAGGAGTGGAGGAATGGAGGAGTGGAGGAGGATGAGTGGAGGAAGAGAAGTGGAGGAGAAGAGGAGTGGAGGAGGAGGAGGAGGAATGGAGAAGTGGAGGAGGAATGGAGAAGTGGAGGAGGAATGGAGAAGTGGAGGAGGAGTGGAGGAGGAGCGGAGGAGGAATGGAGAAGGAATGTAGGAGTGGAGGAGGAGGAGGAATGGAGAAGGAATGAAGGAGTGGAGGAGGATGAGAAGGAGGAGTTCTGCGAAATGCCCATGAAGAGGCCTTTCATGGAAGAGGAAGAGAAAGAAGACGAGGAGAGGAAGAGCGAGAGAGAGGAGCTAGGAGGAAGAGGAAGAGGAAGAACAAGAGGACGAGAAGTAGGACAACAAGGACTTGCAGGAGGTCAAGGACGAGAGGAGGAGGAGGAGGAGGAGGAGGAGGAGGAGGAGGAGGAGGAGGAGGAGGAGAAGACGGAAGACCATAGACGAGGACGAGGACTGGGAGAAGGAAGAGATTGGTGATGGTGATGGTGATGATGATGATGATGATGGTGATGATGATGATGGTGGTAGTGGTGGTGGTGGTGGTGGTGGTGGTGGTGGTGGTGGTGGTGGTGGTGGTGGTGGTGATGGTGGTGATGATGATGATGATGATGATGATGATGATGATGATGATGATGATGATGATGATGATGATGATGATGATGATGATGATGATGATGATGATGATGATGATGATGATGATGATGATGATGATGGTGACACCACTTTCGGATAGAAAGGGAGGGGAGGGGAGGGGAAGGCGGGAGGAAGAGAGGGAGGAAGAGAGGGAGGAAGAGAGGGAGGAAGAGAGGATGGGAGCGGAAATGAAAATATGAAGGAGAGGGAGACTGAACAACAGCTCGCAGAGAAAGTCGTTCTTGAAGAAGAAAGAAGAAAAAAATGACAAAGTTCCCCCCGAGGGAGAAGGGGAGAAGGAGCGGGACGGGGAAGGGGGAGAAGGAGGGAGGGAAGGAGGGAGGAAAGGAGGGAGAGAGGGAGGGAGGAAAGGAGGGAGGAAGTAAAAGAAGGAGGGAGGGAAGGAGGGAGAAGAGGGAGTGAAGGAAAGAGGGAGGAAGGAGGGAGGGAGGGAGGGAGGGGGAGAGAGAGAGAGAGAGAGAGAGAGAGAGAGAGAGAGAGAGAGAGAGAGAGAGAGAGAGAGAGAGAGAGAGAGAGAGAGAGAGAGAGAGAGAGAGAGAGAGAGAGAGGGAAGGAGGGAGGGAAGGGGAGACGGAAAGAGGAATGGAGGGAAGGAGGGAGTGAAGGAAAGAGGGAGGGAATGAGGGAGGAAAGGAAAGATGGAGGAAGGAGGAAGAGAGGGAAGGAAGGAAGGAGGGAAGGAAGAGAGGGAGGGAAGAAAGGAGGGAAGAAAGGAGGGAAGGAAGGAGGGAAGGAAGGAGGGAAGGAAGGAGGGAGAGATGGGGGAGGGAGGGAGGAAAGGATCGTATTTCTTCGCAAATGACCAGCGCTTCTATAACTGGGAGGATATTGCGTCGAAAAGGAAAAGAGGAAAGAGAGAGAGAGAAAGAGATAGATAGAGATAGATAGAGAGAGAGAGAGACAGAGAGAGAGAGGGGGGTAGGGGGAGAGATAAAGGGAGAGAGAGAGAGAGAGAGAGAGAGAGAGAGAGAGAGAGAGAGAGAGAGAGAGAGAGAGAGAGAGAGGGAGAGAGAGAGAGAGAGAGAGAGAGAAAGAGAAAGAGAGAGGAGAAGAGAGAGGAGAGAGAGAGAGAGAGAGAGAGAAGAGAGAGAGAGAGACGGAGAAAGAGAGAGAGAAGGGTTAGGGGGAGGGGAGAGAGAAAGGGAGAGGGGGGGGGGAGAGAAAGAGAAAGAGAGAGAGATAGAGAGAGAGAGAGAGACGGAAAGAGAGAGAAAAGAGAGTAGTGAGGGAGCCATGGGAGGGGAGACAGAACGAGTATTGGAGACAAATGAGGGAGAAACCTAATGGTGAAGAAAATAAGGAAGACTTTGTGGCCCTGTGGGGGAGGGGAGGGTAAATGATGGAGAATGATGGAGGACAGATGGTGGAGAAGGCAAGACGAAGAGGCGGATGTTGGAGGTGAGGTTGGGGAAGAGACTGTTGGGGATCTTTTGGTCTCCGCCCATGGTGGTGAAGGGGAGGGAGGAGGAGGAGGAGGAGGAGGAGGAGGAGGAGGAGGAGGAGGAGGAGGAGGAGGAGGAGGAAGGGGGAGGATCCAAGAATAGGGGGAGATAGAGGAAAAAATATTAGATGAAACTGGGAAAAGAATTCTTGTAAAAGAGGAGGAGGAGGAGGAGGATAGTGAGGAAGAGGAGGAAGAGATGGAGGAGTTGGAGAAAGAAGAGGAGGAGAAGGAGAAGGAAATGGTGGAGAAGGTGGAGGAAGTGGAGGAGTAGGAGGAGTAGGAGGAGGAGGAAGAGGAGAGGAAGAGATGGAGGATTTGGAGGAAGAGGTGGAGGATGGGAAGGAAGAGGTGGAGAAGGTGGAGGAAGTGGAGGAGGAGGAAGAGAAGAGGAGGAGATGGGGGAGAAGGAAGAGGTGGAGGATGGGAAGGAAGAGGTGTAGAAGGTGGAAGTGGAGGAGTAGGAGGAGGAAGAGGAGAGGAGGAGATGAGGGAGAAGAAAGAGGTGGAGGAGGTGGAGGACGAGGATGAGAATGAGAAGGAAGACAAACCGAAAAAGAGCAGAAGGAAGAAGAGAGAGAAGACGAAGACAAAAGAGAGGAAGGAGAGGAAGGAAGGTAAAGAGAGGAAAGAGAGAAGGAAGAACGTACAAAAAAGAGAGGGAAAAGATAAATAAAAGTAAAGAGTAAGAATAAAAGGGTAAAAAGAGATAAAGAGGAAGGAGATGAGAAAGAGGAGGAAGAAGAGGAAGAAGAGAAATAACAGGACAAGATAAAGATTAAAAAGAGGATGAAGAGGAAGAAGAGGAAAAAAAGAAGAGAAATGTGAAGAGGAAGAAGAGAAGAGGAAGAGGAAGAGGAAGAAGAGAAAGGAGAGAAAGATGAGGAAGGAAAGAAGAGGAAGAAGACAAAGAGAAGAAGAGAAAGAAGACAAAGAGGAGGAGAGGAAGAGGAAGAATAGAAGAGGAAAGAAAAAAGAGGAAGAGGAAGAAAAGGAAGAAAACAGAAAGAAGAGGAAAGAAAGAATAAAGAGGAAGAGAAAGAAGAAAAAGTAAAACAGGAAGAGGAGAAAGTAGAGGAGGAGGAAGAAGAAGAGACAGTAGAGGAGGAAGAGGAAGAAGAGAAGGGAGAGGAGGAAGAAGAGGAAGAAAGAGAGAAGGGAGAGGAGAAAGAAGAGGCAGAAAAGGAGGAGGAGGAAGACGAGGAAGAAGAAGAGGATGAAGACCACGAAGAGGCAGAGGAAGAAGAAGAAGAAAAAGAAGAGGATAAAGAGCACGAAGAGGCCCAGGAGCTTCTGGCGAAAGAGAGAGAGGTTTCTTCGGATGAACCACGAAGCCGCGCGGGGCCACGCCGGGCCGCGCCGCGCCACGCCCGGCCGCGCCGAGCTCAAACATGGCTTGCGGAAATTGAAGGCGGAAAAGAAGACAAAAGAAGAAAGAAGAAATTGAAAGGCCGGCCCCCGAGTCCGGGAAAGAAAGAAAGAGGATACAGAAAACGGGCGGAGGGGGGAAAAAAGAAAACGTGAAAGGAAAACGGAAGAAGGGAAGCGAAGACGACAAAAACAAAATCAGGTATATTATGAAGGAAAATGGGAAGTTGGGAAGGGAAAAAGAGAATGAAGTTAAAAAAAGAGAGAGAGAGAGAGAAAATGGATGAATTAAAGAAAACGTAATGCGGTAAAAAAAAACACAAGATGCAAACAGCTCACACCAAAGGATGCTCAGCTGTTGCCGACGTTTTGACCAACAGCTGTAGGAATCGAACCTGGGCCTTCCCTGATCGAAGTGAAGTTGAAAACAACTTTCATGAGCACTTTATTTTCACAGTGAGAGAGTAAAAGGACCGTTAAGCAAGAAAGGCATTAGGAGATTAACATGTTTATATGGTTTGGTTAACTTTCGTTAGGTTAGGTTAGGTTAGGATACATAGACTATGTGCGGTTTGGTTAGGGTCAAGTAGGTTAGGTTAAGTTAAACTTAGTTTAGATCAAATATGGTAGGTTAGATTAGGTTATATCAGACTTAGAATAGGCTAGGTTGGGTGAATTAGACTAGACCAGGTTAGATTAGGCTAGGGTAGGTTAGGCTAATCCAGGCTAGGTTATCCTAGGTAAAGCTAGGCTAATCTAGGTTAGATTAGGTTATGCTAGGTTAGGGTAGGCTAGGCTAGGCTAGGCTAAGTTAGGTTAAACTAAGTTAGGATACACTAGGTTAGGTTAGGTTAGGCTAGGCTATGCTAGGATAGGCTAGGTTAGGATAGGCTAGGTTAAGCCAGAATTGGTTAGTTCAAGTGAAGTTAGATTGCGCTAGGCTAGGTTAGGCTAAGTTAGGCTAGATTAAGTTAGACCAGGCTAAGTTAAGTTTTGTTGGGTTTGTGCTGGGGTGGGGAAGAGTTAGGCTGAGTTAGATTATGTGAAGCCAAAGTTAACCACGACGTGAAAATTCTTTCCACAGTTGGGAAACATGTTTTTGAGGTCACAAGGAGAGAGAGAGGGAGGGAGAGGAAAGAAGAACGAAAAAGAAGAAAAAGGGGGGGAAAGGAGGAAGGGGAAGGGGTGAAGGGGAAGGTGGGAGATGGGGAGGGGGAAGGGGGATGAGGGGGAACGGGGGGAACGGGGGAGAGGAGTCTAACACATGCTATGATGGTGTGGAGCAGTGTCTACACTACCCGCATAAAGACACTCCGCTTCATGGTCCAAAACTGCACCGTTAACCTGATCTATAGTCATTTTCACACGTGGTTGTGTCAAAGTGTTCACAGACATCCATGTTTATCTGAGAGTACGACGTCGTGTCGTGGACGGCGCATGGCGAGAAGTCGATACGTGTGAATCGAGCCAAGATGAATAAATGCGTCCGGTGTTAGCCGGTGTTAGCGGCACACTAGGCTAGCATGCTACTTGCTTTTGCTATTTGGTTTGAGTAGCAACGACCTCGGTTACAATATTCTAGACTTCCGTAAGAACATCTCAAAAATGTGTCTAACATTCGTATTCTAGTTTTAACTTCTCTTAGTTCGTCGTTCAGCATCTCACTATATGACGCAAAGAGTGACTTGACATTCGGGAAATTTGAAAAACAAAAGATCATCACCGAAATCGTTTCTACTTAAACGAAGTAGCAAAAAGCAAGTAGCATATTAGCGAGAATCGGCCCAATGTGCCGTCATTTTCACAATGTTCGTCAGTGTGCTGGAACGATCAATTGCTGAACAGAGTCGTCTGATATTCAAACAAATAAAACCTTTGTAATATGTTAAGGAAAAATGACGGAGGAAAACCTGGACGATATCCATTGTAACATAACAAGAATGGAAGAGACTGAAGAGACCATAAGGCCTACACTAGGCATTTCCATGTCCCTTACCACCTGCCATCCCTATCCATAAAGTTATTTAATCTTCTCTTGAGACAACCGATTGTTTCAGCACTTACTACATACTTACTAAGTCTATTCCAATCGTTAAACCCGCAGTTGGCAAGCTGGTCCTTGCCTATTTCCTTCTTAAACCTAAATTCGTCCAATCTAAATATAATACTATGAGTCCTGCCCTAGTTTCTTAATATGATGACTTAACCCAATCGTTAACTACTCTCTCGGTAAACCAGTTCTTGTCTACTTCTTTTTTAAACCTAAATTTGTCCAATTTAATTCCATTACTACGAGTCCTGCCCTGCTATCTAAATATAATGACCTAACCATGAAAAGCATCCACTTCAGTACGAGTCAAATTCTCACGCGCAGCATCAGCTGCCATATGTACGAAGCATCACACTATTCGCATTATAAGATATAAAGTCACTGCTACATTACTCGTTCTCTTATACTCTGAGTAATAATAAACACAGAAAACGTGATAAAACCAGTTCACAGAGTCCAGGGGTAACTCATGTACAACTACAAAAGGTATATATAGTCAAGTCGCCGACACCGCCAAGCTTGTATACCCACTTGCGTCTCATGACGCCAACGTTAGAGTCATCGTACCGAAGTGGAAGATGATGACCTAACCCTGGAAAGGTCTTAATTCCTTTCAAGGTATTTGTTTTGGATAGTGCCCAGCGACTTCATTCTGTACAGACACTCCCCCTGTACCTTCATGGGTCAGAGGTTTTCCTCGCCACACATTCAAAATTCTCGTCAAATGTTGTGAATTCGAAAATCTGGAAGACGACTTCGCTTGCTGTGTTCTGGACTTCCCTAAGTTTACAATTCAACAATGTGTCTAATATTCGTCTAGGAAAGAGGAACGTCATTCAGCTTCTCAATATATCACGCAAAGGTGATTTGACATTTGGAAATTCGAAAAAAAAAAAAAAATTGTAACCTAAGTCGTTTCCACTCAAACGAACTCGCTCGAGTCGCGTACAGTATGTGTGGTGTTGGCTTAAGTGAACATATAATTAATGACATATTCAACAACAAACATTATACTCGCTAAGGGAAATCTACAGGATGGTTCACGACTGCTGAGCGCGTTGGAGGACAGATTTCCCAGGGCTCAGGACAAAACAAAAAACCATAATGTTAAGCTCTTCCGTACTGGGGGTGGGGATACTTTTCCTTT
>NC_134793.1:35452245-35457245 GCF_046742065.1 Oratosquilla oratoria | reverse complement strand
GCCGTCATTTCCACGGTGTTCGTCACCGTGCTGTAACGGTCAATTGCTGAACAGAGTCGCCTGGTTTTCAAACAAATAAATCCTTTGTAATATTTCAAAGGAAAAAGGACGGAGCTGAAATTTTGACCCATGTTAGTGTTTTCACTGAAAAAACAAAGCTGTTGAACGATTTTCTACCTCCTTCCGTGCTTGGTGGTACGTTTCCTTACCTCCTGCCTGCCGCCAGGATATTTTATTCGTTTGCGTGGAACACACCCTCAGTGACAAAGAGACACCCCCCCCTTCCTGGATTTCTGATGATAATAATATTTACTGACCCCTGTCTGATGGGTCCTTTTTATACAAAATACATTCTGCGATTCTTAGGACATATAATGAGGAAGGAAGGGTTGGAAGAGGTGGTGATGACGGGAATGGTGGAGGGAAGGAGAGCAAGAGGAAAGCAGAGGGAGAAGTATATGGACGGGCTGATGAGGGCGACGGGAAAACAACTCAAACCAGCACAGATGTTACAAGGAACTAGGGGCCGTGAATGGTGGCACTCCATGGTTGCCGAAGTCCAAGAGGATATGGCACGACGGTAAGGTAAGGCAAGGTACATTCTGCTGTATTATACAACACGTGTCACAAATACATCAAGCCTTTGATTACCGGGTGGTTTCCATAGACATGAATGAAATAGTCTGGCTTTAGCCAGAATAAAAATGAATATGCCACGGATCAAGACCTTTAAATCCAATTGCACATGTACTGTATTTCTTCTCTTCCATCCCCCCTCCCTCCTTCCCGTCCACTCTTCCCACTCCTCTTCCTCCTCCATACGAAAACAGGCTTAAGCACCTTAACTTAAACTATCTAGAAAGATGAAAAGTATGGGGTAATCTAATAGAGGTATTCAAAGGGGACAAGGGCTTTAACGAGGGTGATGCAGACAGCAGGGTAATGGATTTGAATTGGACAAAATTAGGTTTAGGAAGAAAATAGACAAGAATTGGCTTACCAATAGAGTGGTTAACGAATGGTTGTTTTAAAAGAGGAGATAATTTTATGGATAGGAATAACAAGTGGTAAGAGACTTGGAACTTCCTAGTGTAGGCCCTAAGGTCTCCTCTATTCTTATGTTCTTAGATTCTCCCTTTCTCTCTGCATCTCCCCCAAAGTCTTGTATCTCCTTTACCTAACTTTCCCCTCTCCCAATTCCATATGTACTCTCCCCTCCTTCCCTTTACTTTCCCTCTCCTCCCTTTCCCTCACCCTTCCCTTCCTTCCAAGTTGCTTTCCTATCCGCCCTCTTCCCTTTGCCCTTTCCACTATCTTTCTCTTACATCAATCCCGTCTCTCTTACCGCCCCTCTTCTTATTCCCCTTCCCCTCCCCTCCTCATCCAAATCAGTAACTACATAGCTTCTTTTATCCCCCCAAACTCCTCCTCCTCCTCCCCCACCTCCCTGTCTCTCCCCTCAACTTTCTATTCACAACTCCATCCCATCAAGGAACCTATCATTCCTTTCATCCTTCCCATCCCCCTCTCCTTTCCTTCCCTTCTCTCACTTTCCCTTTCCTCTTTTCCCCTCCTCCCGTCCCCCTCCCCAATTTCCCCCTGATGACTGTCCTCCCATCCCCCATCCATCCATCCCCTCTCCAGATGTCACACAGAAGAGTGTCTGTGTCCGGGAGAAACAATGGCGGCGAAGACGTGGAGACAAGGACTGGGTCCCCTTGACAATTCGTTGCAATCCAATTTAGACATATATATATATATTGTGAGAATAAACACCTTGTGAGATCGAAACCTTTATTGGTACTACGTTTCGCTTGTTACCACCCACCCCTCCCTGATAACCTCTCCCAGTTCCTTCCCTGTTGGCTTATATGTGCTCAGAGTGTGTGTCATGTCTGTACTTGAAAAAGCTGTAACAAGCGAAACGTAGTACCAATAAAGGTTTCGATCTCACAAGGTGTTTATTCTCACAGTCTTGTCGGCTTTTGCCATTGTGATTCATATATATATATATATATACAAAGATATATATATATATATATATATATATATATATATATATATATATGTATGTACGTTGATACATTGTGACACGTTTGAGAAAGGAGGAAGTGAAAGACACGGGTCTAGGGGGCCAAGTTTATTCCTGACCGGTTTCGCTTTCAGCTTCTTCAGTAAGCGAAACCGGTCAGGAATAAACTCGGCCCTAGACCCGTGTCTTTCTCTTCCTCCTTCCTCAAATATATATGTACACATACATATACACATACTCACGGTTATTCCAGTGATACCCATCCGGCTGCAAGATCTCAAGTTGCTTACACACACACACACACACACACACACACACACACACACACACACACACACACACACACACAGTAAAGATGACAGGGTGATTGAAGAATTTATCAAATACAGCTTCCCGTACGGGTGCATCGATTTGTGAGGTAGCTTAGATGAAGAAATAGGCCAGTCAAACAGCACAAAATGATATAAAATTTGACTAATGACCAATGAAAACGCACATATACGCCTGCACACACACACACACACACACACACACACACACACACACACACACACACACACACACACACACACACACACACACACACACACACATACACACACACACACACACAAACACACACATACACACACACACACACACACACAAACACAAACAAAATTAAATTTATATATCGTTGTTATTTTTGCCTTCAATATGTGCTATATGATTGTTCTTATCCAAAACACGCTCGACTCTTTCCCTGTCTATGCGATGAGTATCCTATTATATAATTATCAGCCAAATTTTCCTCAGACTATGCACTAGTCTTCAGCAAGCTTAGTCTTCTCCTTCCCAATGTATAACAATCTAAAATGCCCCATCCTGAAAGTGCAGTATCCTATACGGCACCATCCTACAGTGTAACAATCTAAAGTGGCGCATCCTATATTGTAACATTCTATACTTCACCATCCTTCAATGTAAGTTTCAAATACACCATCCTGAAGTTGCAGCATCCTACACTGCACCATCCTACAGTGTTGCAGGTTAAAGTGGCACATCCCAAATGCACCATCCTAAGGTTGCTTTATCCTCGATCCAGACACCCTCACCATCAAAACCAACATCCTACACTGCAACGTTGAAAGCTGCAACATACCTCTGCCCAATAAGCCCCGTGACAAGGCTCCGTGCAACACACAATTCGCTGAAACTATTCTGAGCTCAATCTTCAAATTGTGCAATAATGAGTGTGCGACGTTGCCAACTATCAACCTACCCAATACCATGAATGACGTCACGTGACGTCATATACCACGTGACGTCACATGTTACATGGCGTCACGCGTCATATGACATCACACCATTGTGCATCATCACGCACGTCACATCTTGGTGAAACGTCACACGTGACGTCACGCCTTGGTGAAACGTCACACGTGACGTCACGCCTTGGTGAAACGTCACAACGTCATTTCTCAGTGCATCATAAGTGACATCACAGCCAGAATGACGTCATCGCTTGATGCAACAGTACACGTGACATCACATATTAATACACATGACGTCACCACCTGGTCCAATATTATAAATGACGTTACAGCCTACAGTTGGAATTGACGTCTGTGGTGGATGATGCATAACCCTGTACTCTGTCTAAGGGTGTGCCGATGTAATCGGCATCGGTATCGGCAAGAATCGGCACTTTTTTGGTGAATCGGCATCAGCATCGGCGAGAATCGGTTTTTTTTTCCGATGACGATGATGCCGATGCCAAATCCCATTCTAAAAAAAAAAAAAATGCAGATTCTCGCCGATGCCGATTCTTGCCGATGCCAGCGCCGATACCGATTAATCGACACACCCCTATCTCTGTCCAGCGGTTCCTTAGAGCTGAATAAAATCATTTGGCGTCAGTTATGATTTATCTTTATACACAAGAGTTTTTCCCCTTATGTGGGAGGTAGCCAAATCAAACGCACTCATCTACTCTCCACTCATTCAACTTCCATCCACCACTCTCGTTTTCCTATTATGTTAACTCTTGGATGAAGGGTCATCCCTGTTTGGTGCCCAATGCCAACCATAACAAATACATGAAAGTTAACGAACCCGCATTCTTGGGGTTTGAAGAGTCACAAGAAATTTTGTTAATTAATTAAATATGTTCGTTTAGCATTAGCCGAAAATAATAAAAGGAAAATTTAGCAAATTATCAGCCTAGAGAAAAAAATGACGATGAAATGCACTATCATACGTAACGTCACTCAAGTGTGACGTGTTACGTCCAACTGCAACATCACCAATGACGTCACAGCCACGCTTAGCGTCACGAATCACGTCATATCCGGGTTAGGAATATAACATACAAATTGAGGAGGCTGCAAGAGACAATATGGCCTACACTAGGCAGTTCCATGTCCATCAACACTTGTCACCTTTATTCAAAAAGTTGTTCAATCTTCTCTTACAACAGCCAATTGCTTCAACGCTTATTATATAGTTACTAAGTCTATTCCATTCGTTAACAACTGTTGGTGAGCTAGTTCGTCCCTCTCTCCTTCTTAAACCTAAAATTGTCTAATCTAAACCTATTACTATGAGTCCTGCCCTGCTGTCTTAGTATGACGACCTTGCCTGCATCACCCTTGTTTAAGCCATTGACCCATTTGAATACCTCTATTAGATCACCCCGCACTCTTCGTCTTTCCTGAGAGTGAAAGCTAAGGTGCCTAAGCCTTTTTCCGTATGGTAAGTATCTAAGCCCTTGTATTATTTTGGTCATTCTTCTCAATACCGATTCCAGTGAATTAATACCCATTCTATAGGACGGAGACCAAAACTATATTGCATAGTCAAGGATGGGTCTAACTGTCGCCAGATAGCGTTTGGTGATTACCTCTGCACTTTTGTTTGCCACCATCCTAGCAATAAATCCTAATCCCCTGTTAACCATATTCCTGGCATTAATGCACCATTTCCTGAA
>NC_134793.1:35437245-35442245 GCF_046742065.1 Oratosquilla oratoria | reverse complement strand
CCTTTTTTTTTTTATTACAATTATTTTTTCAGCCTTGTGGGCGGCATGTTCAGACTAGAATTGCTGCCCCCAGAGCGTATGATCATCATCGTTATAATTACCATATAATCAGTATTGTTGTTTTGCATTTCTTACCTAACACATAAAACATCAAAATTTGTTTTATACAAACACAAAACCAGATAACTTAAACACTGAATATATAATTACTAAATATAATAATAAACTAATAATAAGCTAATATCAAATAGTAAACTAAAGAATTAAAACAAATAATAACTAATGATAAATAATAAATATAATAATAAACATTAAGAAACACCAAAATTTAACACTAAATACCACGATACGTTTCCCTGAACTTCTATGTCGTCTCACAATGAGAATGTGCTCACTATGACGTCACAAATGACGTCACGCCTAAAAACAAATGGGCGCTCCGACACGCAAGAAGATGGTGCTGTGATTTGGAAAACTAGAGAAGTTTAATATAAACACTGATCAGGTTGATTATTCACTTGACAGTTTGCCTATCTATATATCTATTATTATCATTATTATGATCATCAATTATATTATAACATATATATATATTTATATAATATATATATATATATATATATATATATATATATTATATATATATATATATATATTTACATATATATATATATATATGAATTAATTTATCATCAGCTGCGGAAGCCCCTCACGCATTCAAGCGATTATCATTTGTAGTAATTAGCCTTTTCCTAAAGCTATCGAATAATATATTAGTTTCTGCTTGGTAACAGCATATACAATTTAGCTAATTGTATATATATATATATATATATATATGCTAATAAGAACACGGGTACGTGTGTTCACTTATAAAGTATATATATATATATGCACTGAAGATGTAATACGAAATCTGCTTCGTTAGTTCTTTTTCCAAGTGGTCTACTTTGCATATATATATATATATATATGTATGTATGTATGAGAAATGAGGAGGTGAGGAGGAGAACAGGGGTGAAAAAGGATTTGGGAGAGAGGGTTGATGAAAGAATATTAGGATGGTTTGGACACATGGAAAGAATGAGTGAAGAAAGACTAGTAAAAGAGGTATGGAAGGCAGATGTGGAGGGAGTGAACATGAGGGGACGTCCTAGGATGAGGTGGATGGATGGGGTGAAGGGGGCTTTGGGGAAGAGGGGAATGTCTGTTGAGGAAGGAAGGGAGAGGACGGAAGACAGAGGTGAGTGGAGAATGGTTGTATATGGATGATGTTGTGACTGCATGAGGAGGATGGGCGGGGGGGTGGGGGGGTGGGGTAGTATGTGTGAGTAAATTTTGACGCAGCCCGAAGGGATTTCTCCCCGTCCTCTCCTTATATGCAAAGGGGGACGGAGAGGGGGGGGTCGCCGATTAAATGAAGCGGCCTTGCTGTGGATGTACTGTGTCTTGCGACACTGCTTCTGACCCAGGGCGGTGGGCAGGGTTCAGGGATGACCCGTCATCCAGGAGGTGCTCAGATGTGAGGAGAGGGGTGTGGAGTGTATTTAGGGATGAAATGGGTGGGAGTGTTTTTATGCCTTTCCCTTTGTGGCTACCTCCCTTGGAAGGGGGAAAAAGCCTTGGTATATGTATGTATGTATGTATGTGTATATGTGTGTGTATGTATGTATGCATGTGTTAGAGAAGTTGACAGTATTCTAACAGTTGTTAATCTTCTTGTGCGTATTTTCAATTTTCCTAAACATTTGGGGGAAATGGGGGAAAATGCGAGTTCATCAAAACCATACATTTTAATTTTCAACGTTTCGTCTACATTAAGACTTCTTCAGTAAATATCTGGAACATATAAAATACAACCATACAGAAATAAAGAACTTGGATGGTTACATTATAAAAAACAAATGTAACTTCAAGTTTTAAATACCAATGTAACCATCAGAGTTCTTTATTTGTGTATGATTGTAAAAACTCTTGACTGCTCTTAACAGCTTTTCTCCTATCCCATATAACTGCAATGTCTCCCATAGGGGCTTCCTGTCTACCATGTCAAAAGCCTTCTCCAAATCCATAAAAGCCAAAAAAAATAATAATAATAATAATAATAATAATAATAAAAAAAAACGTAACTTCTCCTAAAATTTTCTCACATATTTGTCTTACCCCAAAATCTGATCCACGCCACCCCTACCTGCCCTAAACCCACATTGTTCCTCACCAATTACTCCTTCTGTTCCTCTCTTGATCCTCTCAATCAAGACCCTCCCATAAGCCTTCCCAACTGCATTTAATAAATTGATCCCTCTGAAACTACTACACTCCCATTTGTCCCCTTTTCCCTTGTAAAGTGGAACTATACAGGAACTCCTCCAGTCCCCCGGCACTCTACCCTCTTTCAGACAAAAATCAAACAAACTCACCAACCAGTCCATCACATCATTGTACTTCCCTTTTTCAGACACTGCATGACACCCATCCAACCCAAGTGCCTTACTCTCATCATCTTAACAACTGCCTTCACTTCATCTTTCCCTATTTCTCCTCCATTTTCCTCACTCATCACGGTCATTTTCTTAGTGCTTCCCACTGCCACCCTTTCTCTCCCTCGTCCTCTCTTCACTCCTGAAACCCTCCCAACTACACTCCCAAACTCGAACTCATCCCTCACTTTCAACTTAGTTTCACTCAGTGCCAACACATCCATCTTTCTTTTTACAAACATACTGCCTATATCTTCCCTATTACTCTAATCTTACCACATCCACGGACATTAAAAGACCCAAACATTAGGGTTCTGGTTGGTAAATTCCTCCCAGACCCTCTTATGCCTTTTTTTTCAGGAATGTCCCCTTTGAATCTACAAGGAGAACGATGCCTAGTCCTATCCCCGTTCCGTTTTTGTCGCCTTTTAAGACTCAAGTGGGAACACTTGGTGCCACTGTTCTTTCTCCCCACCACAGGGTTCGGTGAAGAAAATGAACATTCAGAAAAAGTGGTACAGGACAGTCACAAGAGCGGGAAGACAGCATAATGGAGGGACAGTCGCAGTATAATAAAGTATCATGTTACAAACCCTTTTGACGTCCAGCGTGCACACGCACGCGCACACGCATATGGAACCAGAAGTACTCAAACGTCTTCCAACCACCTCTCCAGAGAGGCCATCTATTGTCACGGATTCTCCCAAGGGACCGTCTATTGTCCCTAAGTGACCAGAGGACCCGACTTCTCCAGCCAACGCCCCGAATCGAACAATAGGCCTCGCCGCATCTCGGGTCAGACACGCGAAACATCTGCTTGAACAAAAGAACCCGCCAGCATTTGGGGAAACTTCTGCGCCGAACGGTCCTCACGCTTTCCCGACAACAATCGAGGATGGCGCGGGTTAAAGGATCTCACTTCTCGACTACAACGAACCTTTATTATATTTTTCCTAAATGTGAACATAGCAACAGCCTACTTGTACAGTTGCAAATATATGTATATCTGGCAACCCCACCCCCGAGGTTATTCAGGAGGTTTCACTGTATATGTACAGTAGACTAGAGAGCGTAGCCTGAAGCATTAAAGGAAAAAAGACCTACAAGGGTTTGACTCTCCAAACACCTTTAACCTTTAATATAGAGAGAAACAACAAATCTACAATCATTTCTCTATGAATAGGGATTTCCTCTACCACAGACAAAATGTGTGGTTCTGGTCCGTAGGGGCGCCCCATATAGACCCTAAATGATCAGATGCATGCTACTGAGCAGCTATTAACCCCACAATAATATGCAGCCAACACCCCAGACGAGATGCAGGGATGATCCCTCATCCAGGAGGAGCCAAGATAAGAGGAAGGCCGTGGAATGGGAGTGGAGTGTTTGGGGATGGAATGAGTGGGAGTGGATTTTATGCCTTTGTTTTTTGACTGCCTCCATTGTGAGGAGGAAAAAGCCTTTTGTATATGTATGTATTTATAATTTTTTCATTCATGTACCTATTTATTTATATATTTTTTTTTCGAATCCGACCTAATTCTGGACCAAAACGTCTCAGGTCAACATGCTCTTCCTTTGTAATATTTTGTAAACAAAATTAATACAGTCTATAGTCGTGCCCGGTGGCGCGGTTGGTAGAGTCCCAGACTGTCACTACGGCGGTCCAGGTTCGAATCCTACCCAGGGCTGAAAAATAATTTCAGTATCGCTGCGCTTCGAGTCGTTACTCCAACTCTCGTGGGCGGGGAGTTGGGTGTGTGTGTGCGTGTAAGGTCAAAGCATTACCCACAGATCGGTCATACGAGCTCTGAGCTCTCTTCCGGGAGGGAAATTGCTGTCGATCAAGAGTCCAACACGTGTTCCAAAGACCAGGGTGAATCACATAACCTCACCGCTACGTTTGACGAGCTGTGACGTCGTTCTCTCTAACGACAAACTATTTTATTCAATTGGGAGAAGGACAAGCACTAGATACATTCCTGTCTTGAACTCCATAATACACATGAAGCAGTCCTCCACCACGAACATGCAATCCACGTTTATGTGGATCGGGTGCATGATACACACATACACACATACACACACACACACATATATATATATATATATATATATATATATATATATATATTTATGACAGGTAATTTACGGATAGCCGAGTACAGCGGGTTCGAGCCCCGCATGCAACTGTCATAAAAAATCATCGGTTTGATGTCGCTGCCATTAGCGTATTTCTCACACACACACACACACACACACACACACACACACATATATACACACACACACACACACACACACACACACATATATATATATATATATATATATATATATATATATATATATATATACTATACACACATTTCAAGGAACAAAGTCCCAATAATACATCAGGAAAAGGAGCCTGTATCACTGTAGTTGAATAAAATAAAACTACAGTGATACATTACCCGCAGAGTGTTCCTTAGTGACTGTGTGTAACATAGTTTGCGTGTGTGTGTGTGTGTGTGTGTG
>NC_134793.1:35429745-35434745 GCF_046742065.1 Oratosquilla oratoria | reverse complement strand
AGGTATGACGCAATAGAAGCCCCCCACACTCACGCGCGCGCACCTCTCACGTCATAAATAATCGCTATGACGTCATCACACGGTTTCTGAAATAAACTCCAATTAGACGATTTTATTCAGAGGCGCTTAACCGTAAAACATCATTGCAAACGCTTGTTTGATAAACCGGGTTTGACAACCGGGTTTGACAAACCGTTTGACAAACCGTTTGACAAACCATTTGACAAACCGTTTGCCCTTCAAACGAAAAGGATCGCGGACACCAAATGTGACCCACGTTATTTCAGAATGATCTAAACATACAATATCTTCCATGGTTGTCATTGTATACAACTTTGTTCGGAAATAAAAAAATAATTGCCTTAATCCCTCAGAACAGCGAACCAATTCGCAACCAGGAAGCCCGGATGTGACGTCATCAGTTATGTCTACGCTGGGACATCAATAATTCTCTTTATCCAAAAGGTTACGCCACATGGAACGTGTTCCCTGTTTGTGATTCCATGGAGGAGGAGGGGAGGGGAAAGGGGAAGGGGAAGGCGTTGAGGGAAGGGAGAGAGTGAGGGGAGGGGAGGGGAGAGAGTGAGGGGAGGGGAGGGGAGAGAGTGAGGGGGTAGGGGGAGAGGGGGAGAGAAAGAGAGGGGGGAGAGTAAATTCTTTGTTCAGTCCAACCCCCTTGGGGGATGGAGGGTAGGAGGGATTTCTGACTGTACTAGACCATTTCAAAATTGGACAGAAACTCGAAGTCAAATATGTCTTGTATACTCTTTCAATTCTTGGTTGAATTTTACACAAAACGGTTATATTCTAGTCTTCTCTAAACGAACTTAAACATCATCAGTTCAAAACGATGATTATCCTTCACGTTGTCACGAAAATTGTAAAAAGAAAATTATCTCATTCGATTCCCCGTGGGAAAAATATATTTATGCATATCCTAACCTAACCTAATCTAACCTAATCTAACCTGACCTAACCTAACCTATCCTATCCAATCCTAACCTAACCTATCCTATCCTAACCTATCCTAACCTATCCTATCCTAACCTATCCTAACCTAACCTATCCTATCCTAACCTATCCTACCCTAAACTATCCTATCCTAACCTATCCTATCCTAACCTATCCTAACCTATCCTAACCTAACCTATCCTATCCTAACCTATCCTAACCTATCCTAACCTAACCTAACCTATCCTAACCTAACCTATCCTAACCTAACCTATCCTAACCTAACCTAACAAACTCACCTGGGAGCCTACGCTCAACTTGGGGGTTATCACACTGGGCTTCCACGGGCTTCACTAGCTCCGACCGTTGAGAGTTCGTTTGAGTAAGAACAACTTCGGTTACAATATTTGAATTTTCAAATCTCCAAATATCAAATTATCTTTCCCACATACATAGCAAAGCTGAATGATGAACTAAGAGGTTGTAAACCTAGATGAATTTTAGACACACTGTCGAAATGTTCTTAGAGAAGTCTAGATTTCAGTAAACGAAGTCATGTTCTAGTTATTCAAGAGAAGGTTGGATGTAGGGTTATAACCAATTCAGTGCCGAGTAATTACTATCGATAAAGAATTTTGCCTCCTTGGAGACCTCAAGAGACCTCAGGAGACCTCTGGAGACGTCTAGAGACGTCTGAAGACCTCTGGAGATCTCAGGAGACCTATGGAGACCTATGGAGGCCTCTGGAGACCTCTGGAGAACTCTTGAGATCTCTGGAAACTTCTGCAGACCTCTGGAGACCTCTGAAGACACTTCGACCCCGAGATCGACACTCGCAGATTCAGATCACCAAGGAAGCCAAAGAGATAAAAACCCGACAGGTGATGTCGCTAACCACGAGGGTAATGAGGGGGGAGGGTAATGAGAGGGAGGGTAATGAGAGGGAGGGTAATGAGGGGAGAGGGAGGGTAATGAGGGGGAGGGGGGAAGGTAACGAGGGATGAGAGTAATGAGGGGGAGGGGGATAAGGGGGAAGATAATGAGGGGGAAGTAATGAGGGGAGTAACGAGGGGGAGGGTAATGAGGGGGAAATTAATGAGAAGGGTAATGAGATGGGAAGGTAATGAGGGGGAGGGAGATGAGAGGCAGGGTAATGAGTGGAGGGTAATGAGGGGAAGGGTAATGAGGAGGAGGGTAATGAGGGGAGGGTAATGAGGGGAAGAGTAATGAGGGGAAGAGTAATGAGGGGGAGGGTAATGAGGAGGATAATGAGGGGGAAGGTAATGAGGAGGTAAGGTAATAAGGGGAGGGTAATGAGGGAAGGGTAATAAGGGGAGGGTAATGAGGGGGAGGGTAATGAGGGGGAGGATGAGGGGGAGGATAATGAGGGGAAGGGTAACGAAGGGGAGGATAATGAGGGGGAGCGTAATGAGGGGGAGAATGAGGGGGAGGATGAGGGGGAGGATGAGGGGGAGGATAATGAGGGGAAGGGTAACGAAGGGGAGGATAATGAGGGGGAGCGTAATGGAGGGAGGGTAATGAGGGAGGGTAATGAGGGGGTAAGGTAATGAGGGAGGGTAGGGAGGGTACTGAAGGGGAGAGTAATGAGGAGTTAAGGTAATGAGTGGGGAGGGTAATGAGGGGGAGGTAATGGGGGAGGGTAATGAGGGGAGGAGTGAGAGTAGTTAGGAGAAAGAGGGAGTGAAGAGAGGGGAAGAAGAGTGAAGGAAAGAGTAAAGAGAAATTAATATAAGAGAGCCGTGTGTGTGTGTGTGTGTGTGTGTGTGTGTGTGTGTGTGTGTGTGTGTGTGTGTGTGTGTGTGTGTGTGTGCACGCGACCACATTTGCCAACTCACTGTATCCTGTCTATTTCCCATAGCTTCAAAACATCACCACGAAATGTAGTATTTTTATGTGGGAAGGGAGGGGAGGGGAGAGGAGGAGGAGGGAGAGGGGGAGGAGGGAGAGGGGGAGGAGGGAGAGGGGGAGGAGGGAGAGGAGGAGGAGGGAGAGGGGGAGGGTCATCTCCTTGGGCGAAATGCTCCCTCGAGTGTGAGCTTCTTCATGGCCTCTCGAAGTCTTTTCTCTGTACAAGGAAGACCTCAGAGAGTGGTATCTTGGGGTATCTCGTGCTCGAAGATGCTACTTGCTTTTGCTACTTGCTTTTGAGTGGGAGCGACTTCGGTAACAATATTCTAGACTTCCGTAAGAACATCTCAAACAATGTGTCTAACATTCGTATTCTAGGTTTATCATCTCTTAGTTCGCTTATCACTATGTGACACGAGTAATTTTACATTCGGAAATCCGACAAAAACAAAAGACAAACTAAGTAGCAAAAGCAAGTAGCATGCTAGCGAGAAATACTTAGTGTGCCGCCACCAGACGACTTTATTCAGGTCTGTGACGGTTCCACGCCACAGCGTCACGCGAACCCAACACGTGACACTCGATACGTGACGTCACCGACACAGCATAATTATGCTGCCATGCTGTCTGTCGCAACTCGAGATGACGTAATTTCATTCTAGCCAAGGAAAAAATCAGGATAGAATAAGAGAGAGAGAGAGAGAGAGAGAGAGAGAGAGAGAGAGAGAGAGAGAGAGAGAGTGACAGAGAGAGAGAGAGTGACAGAGAGAGAGAGAGTGACAGAGAGAGAGAGAGTGACAGAGAGAGAGAGAGTGACAGAGAGAGAGAGAGTGACAGAGAGAGAGAGAGTGACAGAGAGAGAGAGAGAGTGACAGAGAGAGAGAGAATGACAGAGAGAGAGAATGACAGAGAGAGAGAGAATGACAGAGAGAGAGAGAGAGAGAGAGAGAGAGAGAGAGAGAGAGAGAGAGAGAGAGAGTGACAGAGAGAGAATGAGAGAGAGAGAATGACAGAGAGAGAGAGAGAGAGAGAGTGACAGAGAGAGAGAGAGAAAGAGAAACAGATTGAGATAGAGACAGAATCAGACACAGAGACAGATAGACAGACAGACAGACAGACAGAGCCAGACAGAGGGAGAGAGAGACAGAGAGAGAGAATGGCCGCTCCTGGTCGTCCAGACCCAATCAACGAACTTCCTTCTCCTAGCTGTAAGCCAATCAGTTTCTTTTCTTTCTCCTCTGAGCCAATCAGCAGCCTTCCTCCTTTACAAACGTTTAAGCCAATCAGCACCCTCCTTCCTCTGAGCCAATCAGCGAGCTTCATTTCAAGAATGAATGGTTTAACCTTTTCCTTACAGTGGGGAGAGGGGTTTATGCTAAATGAATAAAATCACCTGGCGA
Organism: Oratosquilla oratoria; assembly: GCF_046742065.1. NCBI lineage: Eukaryota > Metazoa > Arthropoda > Malacostraca > Stomatopoda > Squillidae > Oratosquilla > Oratosquilla oratoria. Next base: position 35,430,525 of record NC_134793.1, on the reverse strand, counting down.
CGGTCAAAACATGATAAAAAGTACCATCAGGCATGGAAGGTCATCCCATTTATCTATTTATTATTATTATATATATATATATATATATATATATATATATATATATATATATATATATATATATATATATATATATATATATAAGCCAATCAGAGAGCTCCATGTCTGCCAGGGGGCGTGGCTAAGGGAATGAATGGACCAATGGTTACAGTTTTCGGTGACGTCAGATAAGGTGGCGGCTCACTTGGCATTTCTCGTTAGCATGCTATTTGCTTTTGCTACTTCGTTTGAGGAGAAATGACTTTAGTTACGATCTTTTGTTTTTCACATTTCCAAATGTCAAATTACTTTTGCGTCATGAACAGGGATGATAGGTGGTAATGGGCATGGAACTGCCTAGTGTAGGCTTTATGGTCTCTTGCAGTCTCCTTCTTTCTAATGTTATTATGTTCTTAACTGGACCCCAACCCTTCCTTCGGCTCCTGACTCTTCCCTCAACTGAAGGAGAGAGAGGGAGGGAGAGGGAGAGAGAGGGGGAAAGAGAGTGGGAAGAGGGCCGGGGAGGGGGGGGAAGGAGGGGGGGGAAGAGTGAAGAAGAGAGAAAAGGAAACTGAATATAAGAGGAGGAATCACGTGACACTAGCCAAAAGAAACTCTTCCAAGTGCGCCGTGCTGTCTTCGCGGCAAAAGAAATTAAACCGGTCGATAACGGCCGTCGTCTGCGGACATCCCCACGGCTAAATATAGACATCTCTAAGACTGCCTCTAGACGCTTCATGT
>NC_134793.1:35417245-35424745 GCF_046742065.1 Oratosquilla oratoria | reverse complement strand
AAGATTTTCTTCGAATGAAAGTAAGCACTTCTTTAACCGGGTTGTTAATGTGTGGAATTCGTTACCTTCCACCGTCGTTGAAAGTAACACAATAATATTTAAAAATCGCTTAGATAAATATTTGGACTCTAATCCACAAATAAAATATTATCCTTTGCAATAAAAGATCTGACAGCCCGGCATTTAATTGTAATTGGATAGGATAGTGGTAGCAGTAGTGTTAGTTCATTTTCTATTGTCTAGTAGCCCTGTTTTCTCACTGTAGCTTAGTATAGTAAATACAGCCTCGTTAGGGCCAGTAGGCCTGCTGTGGTTTGTTCTTCCTTTGTGTTCCTTTGTGTACATCTTTACCTAACAGCAGATTTCTTACCGACGGCTCAGGACTTCCTTCTCTTAGCCAATCACAATCGTTCCAGCAGTCCGCTACTTTTCGGGACGCAGGAACTCTCCTGGTAACCTCACCTAGTGTAAATGACCTAACTTTCTAATTTCTTGACTCTCTGTTACTATACACTTCCCTCCCAGGAAATGTCGCTTGGATTTCAGTGCAAGGCACTCACGCCTTCATAGAGAAGTATTGCTCGAAAGTTTGAAAAGATTCTGTAAAAACTAAACAATGATTTCGGTATCGTCATCATTTTGTCATCACGTATTCGATATGACCTGATTCCGATATGTATGTATGTATGGATATATATAGATATACGCATACATATATTAGGTCGAAACGTTAAAGCATTAAAATTCTCCCATTATTCCTTGTCTACTTCCTCCACCTTCAGTACAGATATATATGAATATATATATGTGTATATATATATATGAATATATATATATATATGTATATATATATATATATATATGTATAAATATATATGAAGATGGAAAAAGAAGTCACGGGTTTAGTTCCGAGTTTCTGAGTTTATTCCTGACCGGTTTCGCTCTAAGCTTCTTCAGAGGAATAAACTCAGAAACTCGGAACTAGACCCGTGACTTCTTTTTCCACCTTCATCAACTTGTCACAATGTACCAGCATATATATATATATATATATATATATATATATATATATATATATATATAGATATATATATATATATATATATATATATATATATATATTTGAGCTCTTTTTTTTTTCAATTCTGTACCGTCGTCTGAGTATTCAGAGATGAGAGGGAAACTTGTTTTGCCACAACCCAGTGTACAACAACGGCAGTTCTTTCCGTCATAGCTACGGGGGTTATCACACTGAGCTATTTTTCCTCCGACATTTTATCTTCAACTTCCATCTGAATAACTAGAATAGGACTTTGCTTACAGATATCTTGACTTTTCTAAGAACATTTGGAAAGTATTTCTAACATTCGTATGGGCTTTTAATCTCTGAGTAACCGAAGTCGTCTTTACTCAAATGAACTCCCGACTGTCGACGCTGGTGAAGCCCGTGGAAGCCCAGTGTGATAGCCACTTAGACGCCTCTTGTCGTAGGCTCCTCTCCATCTATTCTATCCTTATTGGTTGATTGATTGATTTACTTATTTGATTGTTTATGTGTTAATTCATAGATAGGAGAGGGGAACATTACATTGATAATAATATGAACAGTGTGACCACGTCAGACAACTTTATGCACACACACACACACACACACACACACACACACACACACACACACACACACACACACGACTCGTGACGCAGTTGGTAGAGTTCCCGGCTGCCACTACGGCGGTCCCGGTTCGAATCCCGCCCAGTGCTGAAATAATTTCAGTATCGCTGCGCTGTGGGTCGTTACTCCAACTCTCATGGGAGGGGAGTTGGGTGTGTGTGTGTGCGTGTAAGGTCACAGCATTACCAATAGGTCAGTCATATATTAGCTCTGAGCTCTCTACCGGGCGGGAAATAGCTGTCGATCACGAGTCCAACACGTGATCCAAAATCATGGTGAATCACACACACACACACATACACACACACTACTACAACGTAAAATCAAATCCCGGCGGATGAACTTTAGCACTTTTCTTGTACGTTACAACTGCGTAAATTAAAAGATAAATGAATTAAAAGATACGTGAAGAGAAGCAAATTGAAAGAACAAAAAAAAAAGCCCAACGTTTTCCCTCCATTTCTAGGCCGTCCAATGTTGCAAGTCATCAGTGGCTTTGCAACTGAGTCCATAACTGTTGCAGAGGATGTCTTATTGACTGCAGGTTCCCTTGCAAGATTCTGCCATCGCCTGAGCGCCGACGCAAAGCTTGGTGCAAAAGAAACGGCAACAATGTACGAAAGAATTGGCAACAACGCGCGCGAGATTTGGCAACAACGCCTCCATCAAAGAAAGTTGGACCAAGTTGGAAAGCTGTACAGTGAAAGGAATGAATGTCACAGGGCATGCACCGAAGAAGTCTTCCCATGGTTCTTCCTCCTCCTCCTCTTCTTCTTCTTCTTCTTCTTCTTCTTCTTCTTCTTCTTCTTCTTCTCACATTGAGTTATAGTGACAACGCATGCCGACAAAAGAACTTTCATAACGAAGTCAGATCGAAGACATGGCGACACATGTCGCTCAGTTGTTTATCCGAGTGAATTCCCAAAGTTCGAATTGGATTGCATTCAAATGCATCAACTGGAAGATCATTCCAGTCACTGGCGAAAACGCAGTTGTGGGAAGTTGCTTCTACTTCCTTTCATGTTAAATCTACTCCCTGAGGCCATCTTTTCTCGTCCAATTATTAGTTTCAATATATTTTGAGTTATTTTTTTTTTTATCTTATCTGAAAAGCTTGTATCTGTCCTTTATTCATTGCAAAGGATTACAAAAGAGGAGCATACCGACAGGAGACCTTTTGGTCCATAACTTGGTCGGATGCGAAAAAAATATAATAATAACAATAAATAAATCAATCAAAATTATAATATAAAAAATAATAAACAAAATAAATAAATGCATAGGTATGGTTAAATAATTAACAAACAGGAAAATAGTAAATAATAATAATAAATGAGAATAAGTTTAAAAGTTTTTAGGCGGGTTCTCGTATGTTTTGTTCCTCATAACTGTTACGACTTTTGTGGCTCGCCGCTGCACCTTTTGTAATCAATCAATGTTTCTAATTAGATTTTGGGGACCATGCAGAGCTGGCATATTCCAAATATGGGCACACCAGTGATCTATGTGGCTGGCTGACGATAGAATTATTTTTATCTTTATTTTATTTTAGTTTAGTTTAGTTTAGTTTAGTTTATTTCATTTTATTTTATCTTTATTTTATTTTATTTTATTTTATTTTATTTCATTTTATTTTATTTTTATGCAGAAATATTCTTCTCCTCCTTCTCTTCCTCTTTTTCTGTCGTTTCTTCTTCTCCTCTTCCTCCTTCTACCTCAATTCTCCCCATCCACCTATTCCTTCATTATCAATCAACAAAGTGAATTGACTTCAAAATTAAGAATATCCTTACGTTACACACCAATTATACACAGAGCAATGGACCCATCCACCCCTGGACGCAAATCTCATCTAGAATCAGGTAGAAACAACTTCAAAGACAGCGTAGTTGATGAAGGCAATAAACATCTCGTAATTAAAAAATCTACCGACTTTTCAATAAACCTCTGTGATATTAATTACTGTGATATCAACTACTTTGATATCAACTACTTTTTCTTCTTACTCGTTTATGTGTTTATTGATCAGTTTTTTTTTTTTTTTTTGTAAATAATTCTGCATGCAATCTTGTTACACACCGACATGTCATCTGTCACTATCCTTTGGCACTGCGGACGATGACAAACCTCACAACAAATGCACAAAAACAAGGAAAAGACAAGCGACACAGAGAGAAGACCCTATGCGCTTACTACCAACAAGCTACACCAGTGATTCTTAACCTAGGGGGGCGCGACCCCCTAAGTGATTTTCAGGAAGGGGGGCGCGACCCTCAGGAGAAACGTAGAAATTTTTAACAAGTTACGTGTTACTCTCTTGACAAGAAACGGGTCAGTAATGTAAAGGAAAGTTCATGAGATAATGCAGAGAGGCAAAGAGAGAGAGGCAGAGAAAGAGAAGCAGAGACGAAGAGAGACAAGAGAGGGAAAGACAAAGAGAGAGAGAGAGAGAGAGAGAGAGAGAGAGAGAGAGAGAGAGAGAGAGAGAGAGAGAGAGAGAGAGAGAGAGAGAGAGAGAGAGAGAGAGAGAGAGAGAGAGAGAGAGAGAGAGAGAGAGAGAGAGGGAGGGAGACAGAGAGGGAGAGAGAAGCAGAAACGAAGAGAGACAAGAGAGGGAAAGAGACTGTGTGTGTGTGTGTGTGTGTGTGTGTGTGTGTGTGTGTGTGTGTGTGTGTGTGTGTGTGTGTGTGTGTGTGTGGGTGTGTGTGTGTGTGTGTGTGTGTGTGTGTGTGTGTGTGTGTGTGTGTGTGTGTGTGTGGTGTGTGTGTGTGTGTGTGTGTGTGTGTGTGTGTGTGTGTGTGTGTGTGTGTGTGTGTGTGTGTGTGTGTGTGTGTGTGTGTGTGTGTGTGTGAGAGAGAGAGAGAGAGAGAGAGAGAGAGAGAGAGAGAGAGAGAGAGAGAGAGAGAGAGAGAGAGGGAGGGGGGGGAGGCAGAGAGAGAGAAGCAAAGACGAAGAGAGACAAGAGAGGGAAAGACAAAGAGTGAAAGATGAGAGAGAGAGAGAGAGAGAGAGAGAGAGAGAGAGAGAGAGAGAGAGAGAGAGAGAGAGAGAGAGAGAGAGAGAGAGAGAGAGAGAGAATGACAGAAGGGGAGACAAAGAAAAAGAGAAAGAGGGAGAGAGAGAGAAAGAGAGAAAAGGAGAGAAGTGGGACAGAGAGAGGGAGAGAGAGATAGAGAACGATACAGTTTGGTTCTGGAGCTCTTGATTGTTAGTCTAGTCTAGGTCAACTTAGGTCAGGTCAATTCGGTTTGCTTCAAGTCAGCTTACACATAAGAACATAAGAATGAAGGAGACTGCAAGAGACCATGAGGCCTACATTAGGCAGTTCCATGTCCATTACCACCTGTCATAATCATCCATAAAGTTGTCTAATTGTTTCTTAAAGCAACTGATAGTTTCAGCGCTTACTGCATTGTTACTAAGTCTATTCCATTCGTCGACCACCCTATTAGTAAACCAATTCTTGCCTATTTCCTTCTTAAATCTAAATTTGTCCAGATTAATACCATTACTGCGAGTCCTGCCCTGTTGTTTTAATATGATGACCTTGTTTGTATCACCCTTGCTAAAGCCTTTGATCCACTTGAACACCGCCTATTAGATCACCCCGCACTCTGCGTCTTTCCAGAGAGTGTAAGTTAAGGTGCCTAAGCCTCTCTTCGTATGGCAAATTTCTGAGTCCATGTATCATTTTGGTCATTCTTCTCAGTAATGATTCTAGTGAATTGATGTCCATTCTGTAGGACGGAGACTAAAACTGTACCGCATAGTCAAGAATGGGTCTAACTATCGCTAGATAGAGTTTGATCATTACCTCTGCACTTCTATTCGTTACCGTCCTAGCAATGAAACCTAATGCTCTGTTAGCTTTATTCCTGGCGCTAATGCACTGTTTCCTGGTTTTAAGGTCCGGACTCACTAGAACTCCCAAGTCTCTCTCGCATTCAGTTTTCTCAAAAAGCGTGTTATCTAAGCTGTATCTATTTTTTTGGGTTGTATAGCCGCACGTTTAACACGCTACACTTAGATATTGAAGTTCATTTGCTATTTCACAGACCATGTGAACAATTTGTTAAGATCATCCTGCAGAATCTCTGCGTCGTCTCCTGACCTAATTAGGCGTCCTATTTTAGTGTCGTCCGCAAACTTACTAACCTCAATATTCATCCCATCGTCTAAGTCGTTTATGTACATAATGAACAACAAGGGACCCAAAACCGAGCCCTGGGGGACCCCACTAGTAACATTGCCCCACTTAGATTTTACTCCATTTATGGTGACCCGCTGTTTTCTGTTACTAATCCAAGCTCTAATCCATTCTAACACTTTTCCTCCTATGCCATGGGCTTTGATTTTATTTAGTAGTCTCTGGTGTGGCTTAGGTCAAGTAAGTTTAGGCTAGGTTTGGTTTGATTAGGTTAGGTCAGGTCATGTCATGTTAGTTTAAGTTAGGTCATGTTAGATTGGATTAAGTCATATCAGGTTGGGTTAGATTAGGTTAAGTTAGGTTAGGCTACGTTTGGTTTGGATAGGCTACGTTTGGTTTGGATAGGCTAGGTTCGGTTTGGTTAGGTTAGGGTAGGTAAAGTCAAGTTAGATTGGATTAGGACATGTCAAGTTGGGTTAGATTAGGTTAAGTTAGGTTAGGCTACGTTTGGTTTTGATAGGCTAGGTTTGGTTTGGTTAGGTTAGGGTAGGTCAGGGTAGGTTAAGTCAAGTTAGGTTGGATTAGGTCATATCTGGTTGGGTTAGGATACGTTAAATTAGGTTAGGCTAAGTTTGGTTTGGTTTGGTTAGGTTAGGTCAGCTTAGGTTAATTCAGGTCAAGTTAGATTGGATTAGGTCATGTCAGGTTGGGCTAGGTTGGGTTAAGTTAGATGAAATATAGCCAAATATTTGCTAGAATTTGTAAAATGCCTCCATGCCTGCCGGGACGCGAATCAAAAATGGCGTGTTGTTGACGTCATCATGGCGATATTGTCGCTTTAAGTGGCGATATCAGTGTCCTAAAATACAAACCCGAAAGAAGATGGCAGACTTTAAAAAAAAAAAAAGAGGAGACGGAGGAGAGGAATGGATAGAGAGGAAAGAGAGAAAGAAATGGTGAAACGTGAGAATAAGAGAACAGAAAGGAAAGAGATGAAAAAGAAGAGGAAAAACAAAAGAATAAAGAAAACGCGAAGGAGGAACAGAGAATGGAAAAGAGAGATTAAGAAAAATGTGGAAAATGTGAAAAAAAAACGGAAAAGGGTGTCAGAAAGAAAAGTGAAAAAAGGAAAAGGAGCAGGAAGGAAGAAATTAAAGAAAAAGACAAATAGAAAAAGTGGAAAGGGGAGAACACTGAAATAAAAGAAAAGTGTCAGAAAGTGCAAGTGCAAAAGACAGAGAGAGAGAGAGAGAGAGAGAGAGAGAGAGAGAGAGAGAGAGAGAGAGAGAGAGAGAGAGAGAGAGAGAGACAGACAGACAGACAGAAATGGGGGAGAGATATAGGGAAGAGAGAGAGAGAGGGGGGCGGAGAGGAGAGAGATAGGGGGGGACGGAGAGGAGAGAGAGAGAGAGAGGGGGGGGCGGAGAGGAGAGAAAGAGGGGCGGAGAGGAGAGAGAGAGAGGCAGAGAGAGAGAGAGAGAGAGAGAGAGAGAGAGAGAGAGAGAGAGAGAGAGAGAGAGAGAGAGAAAGGCAGAGAGAGAGAGAAAGAGAGGCAGAGAGAGAAGGGAAAGGAAAAGGAATGAAAACAATACTAATAATTAAAAAAGAGAAGAGAGAAGAGGAGTGGGAAAGAGGGGGAAAAAGAGGGGAAAGGGGACATGGAGGAGGGGGGTGTCTCCAC
>NC_134793.1:35397245-35412245 GCF_046742065.1 Oratosquilla oratoria | reverse complement strand
GAGATTTGAAGAAATAAAATATCGTAACCTAAGTCGTTTCTACTCAAACGAACTCACTCGAGTCGTGTGGATGTGGCAGGGGCATTTGTCGACAACAGCCGTTCAAATGAAGAATACCAGAAGACGTCAAAATGAATAAGAATCCCTCAACGTCAAAATGAAGAATCATGATTCTCATTTCTTGTCATCCTGAGAACCACATATCTAAATGAAATCGCCAGAACAAAATCTCTTGAGTGTCTCCTTTTTAAAAAGGTTCAAAGTAAAGTCATGGTGCGTTACGGGAGAAATGTCAGAATCAATTAATCACCCAATTAACCAATTACGAGTATTTAATCTATAATTCCCCATCTAAATAATACATAACAAGATTAACCTTTTGATCTATAACGCGTCAGGATGCCAGAAAATAAAATAAAGATAAAAGAAAAATAAACAAAGACAAGCACAAATAAGCAAATAAAACTGGTAAACAAAACAACCCAACCGAAAGGCTTACTGCTTTGGGGTTTCCTCAGCAACGTCTCCTCTAAGCTCTGCGCATGCGCGCGCGCGCACACATGTTTTACAACCAGCGCACATAAAGAATGTGCCCACACAAGGTTTTCAAATTATATTCAAATCCATTCAATAAAGAAGTTCCACCCGAACATCAACTTATACATTTTCAAAAATATGGTAACTTGCCAACCGTCAAACCGATAATTGTTTCTCTCTCTCTCTCTCTCTCTCTCTCTCTCTCTCTCTCTCTCTTCTAGCTCCAGCGCTTCCATTGCAAACGAAATTACTTTGCCGCCATGGATGCGCGCGCACATACTTTTTGGAATAGGCAAAGTTTGTACACAACCAAGTTTCTGCGCACTCACAGCAGCTAAAAAAAAAAAAAAAAAAAAAAAAAAAAAAGTGAACACTGCTCCCCAGGTGTACAACATTCCGGGTTGTTTTTTTTTTTTTTTTGTTTTTTTTTGACTGACTGACTGACTGACAGACTTGGTTGGAGAGGATTCTTCCACCTGCTTTATAATTATCGGGAAAAAGAATTCACGGATTCTTATCTGATCAGGTCAGGAAGCACTCAATCGCGGTTAAGGCGTTGTCACACTGGTCTATATTTCCTCCGATTGTTGGCGCAGATATGCAGCCTGGAGCTGTCTCCGATATGCTGAAGGAAAATAATTTTCCTCCAATATATCAAATGATATTCTATGTATTTTTGTTGGGGGGGAAATAGTTTAACATCGTGATTTTACGACGGAAACGGATCTGAAGGTGGGCTGTACCGCCGATTAATCGGAGATTGGAGGAAAGTTCGTAGCATGCTACTTGCTTTTGCTACTTCGTTTGAGTAGAAACGACTTCGGTGGCGTCATATAGCGAGAAGCTGAATGACGAACTGAGAGAAGTTAAATCTAGAATATGAATGTTAGACACATTGAGATGATCTTGCGGAAGTCTAGAATGTTGTAACTCGAGTAGTTTCTACTCAAACCAAGTAGCAAAAGCAAGTAGCAAAAGCAAGTAGCAAAAGCAAGTAGCAAAAGCAAGTAGCATGCTAGCCTAGTGTGCCGCCACCATTAAGCAAACGACGATTTCATTCAGTCACGGGGAACGGGGGGAGAGGAGGAGGGGGGAGAAGAGGGGGAGCTTCTTCCCACCCTTTCCCTCTTAGGACAAAAGAAAAAAGAAAAAAAAATCAGAATAGCTCCTTTAAGACTAGATAGCAAAATCCACGCAATTTCAGTCAGACGTGGGGGGGGGGAGGAGAGGGGAAAGGGGGAAAGAGGGGGGATGGGGGGAAATAACGATTTCTGCGATGCCGAGTCATTTACCCCCCCTCAACACCCCCCTCCCCCCCACCGCAGCATCGATGACGTCATTCTCAGGTCGTCGCTCTGTCTATACCACACCTGTCTACCACCTGTCTCCCCTCTCCTCCCCCCCCCCTCTCCCGGGTCTCGCTACTCAACGGCGGACCCACAGGGACTATAGACGGTCTGCCTGATTTTGAGGGACGTCGTTTATGTCCTTCGCCCCTTCAATGCTTCTGACGATTTCTGGGGATTTCGTTCAGTTAAGGAATCAAATTTTCATGACAACGAAAAAGTTATATAAATATAAAAAAAAAAAAATCTTACTAAATCTCTCAAACTCACTATTCCACCCCTGTCAGTTACTGCAAGCAGCTGTTGTTGTTGTTGTTGTTTTTTTAGGCCGATGTAGGGTCGCCTCCCCACGACATGGCCCAGAGCGGGTCACGGGAATCAAACTCACGACCACATGCTACCGTGCGGCCTAATTTCTTACTTAACAAAAGTGAAAATAAATTTTACAATTTTCTTTTTCTTGGGGTTCATAAGATAGGATTAAAATAGCCTGGCAACAGCCAGAATAAAATATAAAAAGTACCATCAAGTACGGAAGGCGTTCATCTGTTTGATCAAAATATTCCGTAATGTATTTCCATTAACTGGAAAAAATTAGATTAAGACTTCCAAACTTTGATGTCTGCTACACCTTAGAATAAAGGAAGAAAAACGGAATCCCAAAACTTACTGTATATACATATATACATACATATACCAAAGGTTTTTTCCCCCTATACGGGAGGTAGCCAAAAAGAAAAAGTCATAGAAACCACTCCCAATCATTCCATTTCCTATAGATTCCACTCCCCTCCACCCTCCCTCTTATCTTGGCAAATACAGTGTTTAGGAAGAAAGTCAAGCATAAGTACACATGGGAGAGGGTGGTGAATGGAAGGGTGGCAGATATATATGTTGTATATATATATATATATATATATATATTTATATATATATATTATATATATATATATATATATATATATATATATATAATATATATACATACATACATATACCAAGGCCTTTTCCCCTTCCAAGGGAGGCAGCCAAAAAGGGAAAGGCATAAAAACACTCCCACCCATTTCATCCCTAAATACACTCCACACCCCTCCCACCCTCCCTCTCATCCGAGCACCTCCCGGATGACGGGTCATCCCTGCACCCTGCCATACACATATACACTCCTTTAAAGCCCCTGTACAATAAATGCAACTCCGATCCAATTTCCCAACCAAACCTCAAACTACCAGCAAGAGTGACCCGAGAACTGAAGAACAGATCAACAAAGACCTGAAGAACTGTCACTGTCCTAACAGAACAGGTTAAGGCGTTATCACACTGAATTCTTTTTCCTCCGATTACTGAAGCAAATTTACAGCCAAAAGCTTTCGGGGAGGAATCCGATATGCTGGAGAAATGTAAGTTTCCCCCAGCATATCAAATGACATTTTGTAATAAGCTGTTGATAAAGCAAAATAGTTTGCCACAGTGATTTTAAGGAGGAAAGAGTTCTGGGGGTTGGCGGTATCGCCAATGATTTGGAGCCTGAAGGAAAAATAGCCCAGTGTGATATGGGATAGGAAGGTCGAGTGTGTTGAGGAAACAAGATCCTTCAGAGAAGATGGATCCCGTATCTACAGGACTCAGCATCGTTCTGAATAAAGAAAATAAATAAATAAATAGATGAAAATAAAAAATAAAAATAAGAATAAAGATAAAAATAAAAATACAATAAAATAAAAATAAGAATAAAAATAGAAAAAAAAATAATAAAAAAAAATAAAATAAAATAATAATAATAATGATAATAATAATAATAATAATAATAATAATAATAATAATAATAATAATAATAATAATAATAATAATAATAATAAAAACGATAAAACTCAACCAATCAAAGCCAAAATAAGGACATTCAAGGACATAAAATGTTGAATAAACGAATGAATGTTCTGTACGTAAACAGGTAGTATGAAAGCATATACAACATGATTGTCTTTAGTTGTCTAGTGTGTCGATCAACCTGGCCTTTATAGCTAAGCCTCGAACATGAAATTCTTTTCCTAGGCGGACCAGCAGCAAATATATAAACGTAAAATGTGCTTACTGTAACCCATGACAAAGCGAAAGAGGTAAAAGACCTAAAAAAAATGTCTCCGTCTATTCTCTCCTCCTGTCTTTCCTTTGAATAATACCTTTCCCCTAAACTCCTCTCTACCTTAAGCCAGTGGTTCTCAACCTAAGGTACGGAACCTTAACCCTTGGGGTAACAAACATGACAGCCAGTGCAATGGCACAGCATATTTACCATAAGAAAGCATATTGTGCATTCATTGTATCCTACTAACTGACATTTTTAATTTGAATATAAAAGATTATGGGAAAGGTGGAGGGGGAAACACGGATCTTTATCTGAATATCGAGTTTATTCCTGACCGGTTTCGCTTACAATAACTTCTTCAGAAGCTAGTGTAAACGAAACCGGTCAGGAATAAACTCGATATTCAGATAAAGACCCGTGTTTCCCCTTCCACCTTTCCAATAATTTGTCCCAATGTCTCTACATTTGAAATAAAAAAGTACCTTTGTTCAGTAATTGAATATATCTAACAATTTCTCAGTCAGATTTGTATCGCTAATCCTTTTCGTATGTTTGTATTGTATTTATATTGGATGGGGGTACGAGAATTTTTTTTTAGATGATCAAGGGGTGCGACTACTGAAAAATTGTTAAGAACCATTGCCTTAAGTTAAGCTGTAACGCGGAACATCCCTGAGGATGTTTCTGGGACTTAACCGAAACGTTTCGTCATAGATTTCCCTCATCGGGCCTGCTATTTACATTTTTCATACCAAATGGATTCCAGACACCAAGTACTTCAAGCATATGCATGTTTATATAAACATGTATCTTTTATCATTCAATTAACCAATCAATCATCCATTTCGCGTCCACTACTGAACAAAAGTCTCTTCCTGACTATTCCATGACTTATTCGCACGACTGCGCCAACCTCTGCCACGTCACTCCTACAAACTTCTCTATCTCTTCTCTCCTTCTTCTGTCTTGTCTCCTCTGCCAAGTTTCCCATCTCGCTGCATTCACTCAATAACACACTAGCACCATCACCAATTATTCTTTCGCGTTATCTTTCCTGACCAATTCCATCTTTCTCTTTTTTGCTGCCTCCACATCCTCTTTCACTCCAATTTGCTCTCTTCTCTCTCTCTCTCTTACCTTCCTCTCTTCATGTCTTTCAGCGTTATTCCCAGAGCCGATCTCTCAATTTTCCTTTGTGTAATCCTTAGTTCTGCCTCTACCACATTCGTACATTTTCAAGTCTAATATCCGCATATTATAGCTGGTATCATACACTGATTATAAAATTTGTGTTTCATACATACATATAGATAACTTCTCTATTATTTTTATAATCTTTAGTCAGTTTCAAAAATCCCAAATAATAACTCTTCAACTTCTTAAAACTCTCACCATCGATTATAATCCCTTTACTTTGAACTCTCGTGTTGAACATTAATTTGGTTTTATGCTTATTTTCCTTCAAATCTACTTTGAAAAATTCCTTGTTTAGATAATTCACCATATCTTGCAAGCTGTCTGCGCTTCCTGAAATACAACGTCACCCGGAAATCTTAGGCGATTAAAATATTTGCCATTAATCTTCAAACCCAACTTCCCAACTCAGCCTTCTAAAAATAATTTCCAAAGAAGCTGTGAATAGTTTGCGTGAAATTATATCGCCATGACATACTCCTTTCTTGATCTTTATCTTTTCTGTATCTTGTTGTATTCAAACCTCGTCTGTACTTTTCAATAAATGTTCTGTAGAACCTTTACAGTGTGTTTGTAGTCTGCATGCGTATTGTTCTACAGCGTCGAAGATCATTTCGTAATTTACAAATCCTAAACTTAGAGGTTTATTGTGTTTTGTTGTTTTCTTGATTAGTTCATTTATCGTTTGCAAATGGTCTATGGTCAAGTATCCGCTTGTACAAAAATGTGTCTATTCTTTTGGTTGGTTTACATTTTAAAGTTTGACTAGTCTATTTGCAAAGATTTTGGAAAATACATGTTTGATACCAAACTAATTGGTCGGTGGTTATCAAAATCTTACCGATTTCCTTTCTTGTGAAGTAGAATCACTATAAGAACATAATGAAGGAGACCGCAAGAGACCATAAGGCCTACACTAAGCAGTTCCATGTCCATTACCACCTATCAACCCCATCCATAAAACTGCCTAACATTTTCTTAAAATAGCCGATAGTTTCAAAGCTCACTACATGGTTACTAAGTCTATAGCATTGCACCATGATTCAGGAAAGTATATAGGTAAGCTAACCTATAATCTTCTTTCTCAGCGTCTTCCAGATCTATCGATATGCCACCTTCCCCAGATGCTTTCCCTCGTTTCATATTTTTTAGAACAAAAGCTACTTCTTCCTTTGTAACTTCTGGTACTAACGTCTACAAATGAATGTACTGACTTAACTACGAGTGAAGCTATTTATAGAAAAAAAGTGAAGCTTTTTGAGATATTATTATACCCTTTTCACCTGTCTCTGCGTCTAATCAGCTCACTTTCAAAGACATCTGCCGACTCACTAGAGCTAGGTTGAGCTCGGCATCTTTAATACTTTTACTTTTCCAAATATTTTTGGGATGTTTGTTTTCGGTAACATTTCCTTCCAATTCTCATCTAATTCCTTGGCCATATATATATATATATATATATATATATATATATATATATATATATATATAGTATATATATATATATATATATATATATATAAATATATATATATATATGAATATATATATATATATAAACTCTTTATCCCACACTCGGAAAAAGAAGACACTAATGTCGAACGTTCTGTATATTTCGATCACTAACTGTGACCCTCTTCAGCAGAATGAATACATAGTGGAAGGCATAAGCTTATATACAAAAATAATCTTTTTCCGACTGTGGGATAAAAAGTTTATTTTATCAATGTGCTACGACATTACTTTATAGTGGATATATATATATATATATATATATATATATATATATATATATATATATAATATATATATACACGTCCCTATACATACATATACGGATACAAATATACATATAACTGTGAAGATTAGGCTCCCTACCAGTCCCGCTGAAGACGATAGCCGAGCGATGACTTGGCCTCATCAGCACCTGGCAACCTCCACCATGAAGCGGCTACCTCTGACCATACTCACCACAACATCCCGTCGGAGGGCACTGTGGCTGTATAACAATATCCTCCTTCCCCCTCTTCTTCTTCCTCCTCCTTTTCCTTCTCCTCCTCTTCATCCTCCTCCTTTCCCTCCTCCTCTTCCTCCCCTTTCTCTTCCTCCTTTTCCTTCTCCTCCTATTCCTCCTCATCTTCATCCTCCTCCTTCTCCTCCTCCTCTTCCTCCCCTTTCTTCCTCCTCCTCCCTTTCCTTCTGCTATTCCTCCTCCTTTTTCTTTCCCTCCTATCCCTACTCCTCCCCTTCCTCCCCTCCTCTTCATCCTCCTCCTTCTCCTCCTCTTCTTCCTCCTCCTTTTCCTTTTCCTCCTTTTCCTTTTCCTCCTACTCCTCCTCTTCCTTCCCCTCCTCCTCTTCATCCTCCCCACCTTCTCTTCATCCTCATCCTCCCCTCCTCTTCTTACTCCTTTCTCCTTCTCCTCTTCTTCCTCCTTCTTTTCCTTCTCCTCCTATTCCTCCTCCCTCTGCTCCTCTTCATCCTCCCCTTCTCCTCTTCATCCTCCCTTCCTCCTCTTCATCCTCCCCTCCTCCTCTTCATCCACCTCCTCCCCCTCCTCTTCTTACTCCCTTTCTCCTTCTCTTCCTTCTCCTATTCCTCATCCTCCTCTTCCTCCCCTCCTCCTCCCCTTCTTCCTCCTCCTCCCCCCAACCCACTTCTCTAAGGTGTCATTTTCTAGAACCGAAGGAAATCTTTGGTGTTAAACCAAAATGTAATCAATAGACAGAGTTGCTCTAGCGAGGGGGTTAATCGGGATAGCCAGTTGATTTTACTTAGCTTCAGGGGTTCAATAGCCAATGCAATGGTGCTGTATTTTTACCATGAGAAAGCATAATGTGCATGCATTGTATTCTGCTAACTGACATTTCTAATTTAAAATTAAAAATTACCTTTGATCAGTAATTGAATATATATATATAATAATTGATCAGCAGAGTTTGTATCACTAATCCTTTTCTTATGTTTGCATTGTATATATATATATATATATATATATATATATATATATATATATATATATATATATATATTGTAGGTTTTTTTTTTCTTTTCTTTTTTTTATAATCAAGGGATACGGACACCGCAGACAATTGAGAACTCAAGTAAAAACGACTTCAGTTATGGTATTCTATTTTTCAAATCTCTAAATATCAAAATATCTTTCAGTCGTATATAGCAAAGCCGAATGATGATATTGCAAACCTATACGAATGTTAGACGTACGCTTGAAATGTTCTTAGAAAATTCTAGATTTCTGTCAACTAATTCATATTCTAGTAATTCAACTGGAGGTTGGAGGTAGGGTGTTGGAGGGAAAATATCCCAGTGTGATAGCCTCTTTACTGCTACAAATCCAAAAACATTCTTAATACACAAAGCTGACTGAAATTACGTGCCCTTCGATAAAATCAAATCCACAAAATGGCTACAACAATTTCTTACTACACCTATATCTACACTACACACTGCATCTCTATCAACTGCTTCCTCCTCCTGAAACACGCAGAAGTCATTCGGGACTATTCCCCCCCGCGCTGGGAAGAGTGGGGAGAGGTGGGGATCTCCCCCCCTTCCTCCTCCCCCTTTCCCCCATGTCTGGAAACCCAGTCGGCCATCGTGTCTTGCAGTCTGTCGCGGCGTGGTGGAAGGGGGAGGGGGAGGGGGAGGGGTGGGCGTAGGAGGAACTACCCAACTCCCTGTGCACCTAAATAAAGTCTAGAGCAAAGACTATATAATCTTCATTAACCCAAATCCTATGAAGCACTTGATATTTCATTCAGCAGAGGAAAGTTGCACTGAATACAATAAATGTGTAATATAATCGTATATGGTTAAACTACAAATGCCCAATTATAGGAAGCTGCTAATTAGAAGGAAATCAATTATCTCCTGTCTGCAGAGACAAATTCTAAGCAATTTCATCCACGTTAATGCACTACACACACACACACACACACACATACGAGTACACACACACACACACACTTTTATTTATTTAATGCAAGTACATCAACAACGACTCTATGCTCGTAGGTCGACGCTGTGGAGCCAGGGGTCTGTACACGACTATCACGCGGCGCAAATAATCGATATTAATCAGTCTGGACCGTAGTAGTCTATGGAAACTACCATTTCAGCTCACTACGACAAGAGTAACGGCAACCGCCTACGTCATGTCGCCTTTGCGGTCAATTTCAAATTTCCTTGTCATAGCAGTGCAACAACGGCTCACAGTGTACCTTCCCAACGCCATGCCCTTGGTACACAAAAATGAACATTTAAACACCTCTAACAGTACATAATTAATGAAAATTCGGTCAATGTGAGAGAAAGAGAAGGGTCACGGAGAAGAGGTGTTGCCAATTCATAATTATCACAAGGTCAAATGGTTAACGTTTCCATACGACCTGGTAACACGTAAATATTATAGACTGACGCCCAAACCACTAGAAAAGCCACAAGAATCAAATAAATAATCCTGAGACAGCCACTACCCACGTACAAGTAAGGCAAATTAAATGGATGGAGAAAAAAATATTGGGTAACTCCTCCTGGCTACTAGATGCCATATCTCGCTAGACTGTCACGTGCCCCCCCCCCACCTCTGTAGTGGTAACGATCCATGATTTAAGATCTACTTGTGGTTTAAAGCATGCAGTTTCGTAAGCCGTGGGCCTTATCCGATAGTACTGAACATTACAGCTAGATATAATGTTTTTTGTGTTTGTAGACATTGGGTCGTTTTGGTGATCAATACCAACATTTCCAACCCCTCTGTTCAGACTAACACTGCAATCGCCATGAACTTTTCACGCTGTAAAAATATGTTTGGCATAGGACTGTAGCTACGACCACCTTAACGACGTACAAAATACAGCGTAGTTAAAAAACCTAAAGTATGGGTACATAATTTCTACAATTTGCATGAAGTTGAAATTATAGTACAACTACAGGGTACGATGACAACACTTTGCAAATACATGAGAACACGTATATATTTAACTTTGAAACCAACCAAAAAACTGCCACGAAGAATGTACAAAAAAAAAGGGAGTAAAAAATAACTTTGATGCAGACTGCTCCTTCCCTTCCCGCGCTACAGTAGCAGACGACGCACTGGTCGTATCGTCTGCTAGGCGCTCGCTCACACTAAAAATAAACCTTCTCAAATGTATTTTCTCTTCTCGTTACTGACCATTTCCCCTGCCATATTTGTTTTCATATATTCACATTTCGCTTCATGCTGTGATACTTCTCCGTGTCGACCAAAGCCAACAAACTTTTAAATCATGTCCTTGCACCTCTGTCAGTATGACCACAGACATCTGACGTTTGTACTTTGGCTATCGACCTGTCTCAGCATCATTCCCAGCCTTGTTGACCCCTTTATCTGTCACCCATTCCTTTTTACGTTGGTCATAGACACTGTTGAAACACTGGGAAGTAGAAACAGGGCCTATCGATTTCAAAAACTTACCTTCATTATAGGAAGGACAAGAATTCCATACGACCACAACACCTAGCAAGAGCCCACTGCAGCGAGCTGGCAGAGCCACCTGGTGCTTATCAGCGAAAGCATGGCGGCGCGCGCTACTTGAATCACATGGGAGCGTCTGACATCTGCAGTGCTCTATCGGTCTGTGTTGCAAAGCAAAGGATTAGTTACTTGTTTACGGAAGAATTCAATAAACTTTGAATTACTGCAATACGCTTAGGGGTACAGTGCCGCCACTGGACGTTACGTTCAAAAAACACGAAGTGACGTCAAATCTTGCAACGACGACGACACAAGTCGACCACCATCGCTCGGTCTGAAGTTCGATTATGCAAATAGAACTTTACTTACATCACCTCTGACGTGACGTTGTCACTGATGACAAGGTGATAGGATGTCACGTATTTATTCTCCCTCTGGGCAGACCTGAACTTTAAATTATTTCGCCTCTTTTCCCCAAAGGAAGCAAACTATATATGAATATGGACACTTTCTTGCATGGAGTGAATGTTATACTGCCGTACATGATCAAACTCATTCCCGTGAGACGATTTCCCTGTCTATTTAGACAAGACATGAGTGATTGTATAGGTACTGCCAAACAGAGGAAGGGAGAGGAGGAGATGGAGGAGGGAAGGGAGGGAGGGGAGAGAGGAAGGGAGTGAAGGAGGAAGGAAGGTGTCCAGCCAATTGACGCGTGGGAATGTCTGTCTGTCAAAAACATAAACTGACATGACGGATAGACAGAGCGGAGGGCAGTCCAGACGGTACCGAACATATATTGATTTGTGAATCATCAAACACGCTGTCCTCTTCCTCCTCCTCCTTCTCCTCCTCCTCCTCCTCCTCCTCCTCCTCCTACTCCTTTTCATCTTCTTCTTCCTCCTCCTCCTCTTCCTCCTACTCCTACCCCTCCTCCTCCTCTTCGTCATCCTTGTCATCGTCCTCCTCATTTTATTCCTCTTCCTTTGCTTCCTTCTCCTCCCCTTCCTCTTCCTCCTCCTCCTCCTCCTCCTCTTCCTTCTCCTCATCACCATTATTATCTTCCTCCTCCTCTTCATAATCCTTGCCTTCATCCTCTTCCTCCTCCTCCTCTTCTTCTTTTTTTTTCTTATTTCGCCTCTTCCCCCCGCTCTCTCTCTCCTTTGTCCTCCTCCTCCTCCTTCTCCTCCTCCTCATACTCCTTGTCTTCGTCTTCCTCCTCCTCTTCCTCCTCCTTCTCCTCCTCCTCCTCTTCCTCCTCCTCCTCTTCCTCCTACTCTTTTTATTTTATTTCCATCGCCTCTTCTCCTGCTCTCTCTCCTTAGCCCCTTCTTCTTCCTCCTCCTCCTCCTCCTCCTCCTCCTCCTCCTCTTCCATGTCGACGCGTTGGTCCGCATTCAACCAGCATTACTCCCACTTATCCACCTCCACTCCTCTTATCCACCTCCACTCCACTTATCCACCTCCACTCCACATATCCACCTCCACTGCATTTATCCACCTCCACTCCACATATCCACCTCTACTCCACTTATCCACCTCCACTTATCCACCTCCACTCCACTTATCCACCTCCACTCCACTTATCCACCTCCACTCCACATATCCTCGTCACTTATCCGACCGATATCCATTGGGTGACATGATCCTTATCCTTATCCACATTGGATACATTCTCCTGGCGTTAACAATAATGCAATATCTAAAGGGTTTCATTGGGTTGAAGCGACAAGATAAAATCACTAATAGAAGTTGGGAATCGATCCACGGCTGTCTTGGTCATCAACTATCTCTCCCTCCCCCCCTCTCTCTCTCTCTCTCTCTCTCTCTCTCTCTCTCTCTCTCTCTCTCTCTCTCTCTCTCTCTCTCTCTCTCTCTCTCTCTCTCTCTCTCTCTTGGTACAAGTGCCTAGTCTGACCTAACCTTACGTATCTGTTATTCAACTTAACTTATCATAACTTGACCTAACCTAATGCAACTTGACCTAATCGTAAATTCACCTCAGCTATCCTAACCTAACGTAACTTAACCTAACCTGATTTGCCTTAACCTAACCTAACCTATCCTAATTCCACCTGACCTAACCTAGCTTAACCTAATCTGACCTAACCTAGCTTAACCTAACCTGACCTAACCTAGCTTAACCTAACCTGACCTAACCTAGCTTAACCTAACCTAACCTGACCTAACCTAGCTTAACCTAACCTGACCTAACCTAACTTAACCTAACCTGACCTAACCTAACCAAATATTTCTTTTGGTTGTGACCGGGAAAGACTTGTTTTATTTATTTTTTCCGGAATTTTTTAGACGATTCTTTTTCGGGAACTTTTCTGTTTCAGTCCAGTGATTTAACATAATATGACCATAAAAATGGAGGAGACTGCAGGAGACCATAAGACCTACACTAGGCAGTTCCATGCCCCTTACCATCTGCCATCCCCATCCATAAAATTATCTCATCTTTTTCAAAACGACCAATTATTTCAGTGCTAACTACATAATTACAACATAAGAACATAAGAATGGAGAAGACTGCAAGAGACCATAAGGCCTATACTAGGCAGTTCCGTGTCCTTTACCACCTGTCATCATTCTCCTCAAAGTTATCTGATCTCTTAAAACAACCAATTGTTTAAGCGCTAACTACATGGTTAATGAGTCTATTCCATTCCTTAACCGCTCTGTTGGTAAACCAGTTCTTCTTATATTTAAACTGGTTCAAGATCCATTACTACGAATCCTGCCCTGTTGTCTTGATATGATGACCTTGCTTGCATCACCCTTGTTCAAGTCATTTACATATCTTACTCTGGCTCCCACCTGACGATTTTATTCAGCTGAAGAAAATAATCAGTAATCAGTAAAATGTTAATGGTGTCTCGTGTGTGTGTGTGTGTGTGTGTGTGTGTGTGTGTGTGTGTGTGTGTGTGTGTGTTTACCTAGTATCTTATGGAAAGGGAACCTATGCTCATGGTGTCCCGTCTTTGTATCTCGTAGTGTCTAGTTTGCTCTTAAATTCGTGAATGGTTTTTGCACACACTATTGTTTCGTCTAATTTGTTCCAGATGTTCCAGATGTTCCATTCCGTCTGGAAAACTTGTTAATTTTTTTTCATGTCCTCTTATGTTTCTCTTGTCCCAATTTAGAAAGTCCTCTCTACCGAAGACTTCCGTGCCTTTCATGATTCTGTAGATGGTCAGAAGGTCGCCTCTTTCTCTTCTTTGTTCCAAAGTCGGTAATTTCAATTAAGTCAGTCTCTCCTCATATGACAGGTTTGCAAATGCTGGGGCCATTTTCGTGGTTGCTCTCTGGATTCTTTGAATTTTCTTTATATTCTTTTTGGTACTGGGTGACCATAGTGTCGCAGTATACTCCAATCTAGACCTTATTGGTGTGACTAATATTTTTTTTAACCATTTCTTCATCTAAATAAACCTTTACTGATCTTATCAAGTTGTAGGATTCTCGGACAGTTTTGTTTATTTGTTTATCAGGGAACAAGTCATTTGAGATAATTACTCCCAGGTCATTCAGATCCCACTTTCTTAAATTCCTTTGTTCCAATTTTATATTGTCCTGATATTCTTTATTTTTATTTTTTCCGAACTCTATCAAAATACATTTCGTGTGTGTGTGTGTGTGTGTGTGTGTGTGTGTGTGTGTGTGTGTGTGTGTGTGTGTGTGTGTGTGTGTGTGTGTGTGTGTGTGTGTGTGTGTGCTGAATCGAATCCTCTGGCATTAGCCAGGAAGGAACGCACGAGTTGGCTCACCAAGACAACAAGAGGTCAACCTGGGTCAAAGTAGGTCAAAGTAGGTCAAAGTAGGTCACTAAGAGGTCAAACCTCGTCAAACTTACTCACTATCCCCCTCCCACGAAACGGGAAGTGAGAAACCCCCTTTCTTTAAGGCCGATGTTGGGTCGCCTCCTCGCCTGGCCAGGGCGACAAAGCCTGCAGTGAGTCCCGGGTATCGAATTCACGACCACCCGGCCATGATTTTGACACGGTATCCGCTGGGCTACCGTGCGGCCCTGACGTCAACCAGAACCAAATTATTAAAGTTACCTGTGGATCCTCGTACAGGAGCTATGCCTCCCACGACCTGAATAAATTATGTTGATATTCTTAAAATAATCCTTATATAAATCTTATATATATATCCTTGGAAGGGAATGTTGTGTATATGGAAAGATTTTTTTTAAATATCACCGGTGATATTCTTAAAAAAAATCCTTGTATAAATCTTATATAAACCATTCGAAGGGAAAGATTTATATAGGGAAAGAATTTTTTAAGAATACCACCGTAAGAATCTTACGGTGGTATTCTTAAAAGAAATCCTTATATAGATCTTAT
>NC_134793.1:35264745-35379745 GCF_046742065.1 Oratosquilla oratoria | reverse complement strand
GAAGTAGTCAAGCAGATTGAAAGACTTAAACCTACAAAATCCCCGGGTCCAAACGAAATTTTTCCGAGAATGCTTAAGGAGTGTAAATTTGAAATCTGCGACCAGTTAACTGGTTTTGTGCCTACTGCTTGGAGGCAGGCAAACGTTGTTCCTGTTTTTAAGAAGGGAGATAGATTGCCTATATGCAACTACAGGCCAATCAGTTTGAAATCGATTATAGGAAAAATGTTTGAATTAATAATAGTAAATAGACTTAGAGAACACATCGAAAGACATCATTTAATTCGTGATACACAGCATGGTTTCTCCAAGGGTAAGTCATGTGTGACTAATCTTCTATCCTTTTACACTAAATTATATAAGCCATCAGATAACAATGATAATTACGATGTTATTTATCTTGACTTTAGCAAAGCGTTCGACAAGGTGCGACACCAGAGACTACTAAATAAAATCAAAGCCCATGGCATAGGAGGAAAAGTGTTAGAATGGATTAGAGCGTGGATTAGTAACAGAAAACAGCGGGTCACCATAAATGGAGTAAAATCTAGGTGGGACAATGTTACTAGTGGGGTCCCCCAGGGCTCGGTTTTGGGTCCCTTGTTGTTCATTATGTACATAAACGACTTAGACGATGGGATAAATAGTGATGTTAGTAAGTTTGCGGACGACACTAAAATAGGACGCTAAATTAGGTCAGGAGACGACGCAGAAATTCTGCAGGACGATCTTAACAAATTGTTCACATGGTCGGTGAAATAGCAAATGAACTTCAATATCTCTAAGTGTAGCGTGTTAAACGTAGGGCTACACAACCCCGAAAATAGATACAGCTTATATAACACGCTTTTAGAGAAAACTGAGTGCGAGAGAGACTTGGGAGTTCTGGTGAGTCCGGAAATTAAAACCAGGAAACAGTGCATTAGCGCCAGGAATAAAGCTAACAGAGCATTAGGTTTCATTGCCAGGACGGTAACGAATAGAAGTGCAGAGGTAATTATCAAACTCTAGCGATAGACCCATCCTTGACTATGCGGTACAGTTTTGGTCTCCGTTCTACAGAATGGACATCAATTCACTAGAATCAGTACAGAGAAGAATGACCAAAATGATACATGGACTCAGAAATTTGCCTTACGCAAAGTGAGGGGTGATCTAATAGAGGTGTTCAAGCGATCAAAGGCTTTAACAAGGGTTATGCAAACAAGGTCATCATATAAAAACAAGGCAGGACTCGCAGTAATGGATTTAATCTGGACAACTTTAGATTTAAGAAGGAAATAGACAAGAATTGGTTTACTAATAGGGTGGTCGATGAATGGAATAGACTTAGTAACCATGTAGTAAGCATTGAAACTATCAGTTGTTTTAATTAAGAAACGATTAGACAACTTTATGGATGGGGATGACAGGTGATGATGGATACGGAGCTGCCTAGTGTAGGCCTTATGGCCTCTTGCAGTCTCCTTCATTCGTATGTTCTTATGTTAAGTATACTGTTAAAAAGTTGGTCCAAAATATAAGTCATCGTTCTTGACAAAATATGAACGAATGAAAGGCAGAAATCAATGACATCACAACTCCGAAGACTAACTGTTGAATTGATCAACTTTCTCTTATCCGACAGATGTTTATTGGTGGACCGCAAGGGGAAGCCTGTTTGTAATGACGAGTACATTTTCTTCCACCTGGTGATCACGCATCTGCTCATTCTGCATTCTTCACCACTGACGAAACCGTCTCCGAAAAGTCGTTTGCTTTGGTTCGTACATTAGAAAAACGACAGTTTGGTAAAAAAAAAATGTTTTGTTGGTCTACGGTGAAGTTTTTTTTTTTTAAGAATTCATTAACGTTGGTATAATGGCTTGGCTTAAAGTATGTGCGAGTCAAAAAGAGTGAGAGAAGGATCGAGAAGAAAGTCGAAGAGAGACGGTGAGTGACGTTGCTATCGACGAGCATAGTGAAACAAAAATCTTAAAACTTAGGAAACGACGATTCCTTAGTCTTTTTTTTTTTCTAAAATATGATTCCATTTCGCCACTTCTAGCAAAGTATTCTACGAGATTTCCCTAGTCTAGATCCAGTGATTTTTGTCAACATAGAGAGTGGGAAATGAATCTCATGTTCACGTTCTCTTACGTCATATCGCTTGGCACAAGACTAAAAAGCGTGAACGAATGAGTAAGGAAACGGTTGACGAGTTCATATTTTTAAACTACACTTTTCACATGAAATAATAAGGATTACTGATACCCAGATTTATCAATAAAGAAAACCCTGTAGTAACAATAATAATTATTAATTTTCCATCATGATTCTTGAGGCACCAATGTCCTAACCAAAATACCCTCATTTTCAACATTGGTATGCGTCAGGCTGTGCTCATAGGATTATTATTATTATTTTTTTTTTCATCCGCAGGGGAAAAAGAACAGGTGCCAACACTTGAGATAGGACAGTTACCTTAGACGGAGACTTAATCCAAGAATCTCAGCAATGTTTTAAGACCGACTGCAGCAGGTGCATTCAACGAGACGCGCATGCGCCGTACGGTTGATGTGAGACCGCGTACTTTCATTTTATTGAATTACTTATCTATATCTTTATTTACTTCTTTTTATTGTGAGAGGGGCAGTGCTGAACACAAACTCCCAGGTACACAAATTCTGCCCATTTTATTTTGTATAAAATCTTCTCAATGCCAACATGAAGTCATGCAGGACTGAGAAGAACGTTATGACGTCATTTATACATCTCGCCTCTCTGAATGTATTATTTTTCCATCATTAGCCAAAGTTTCTATCTATGGAGACAATATCGCACCGAAAAGATGGAACTGTAGAATACAAAGACATTTTTTAAACATACACATAAACACTAAACGTGCACAAAAAATCGCACAAAACACAGAAATCAGAGAGGCCAAACAAAAATACAAGCAGCAAAAGAGGGAAGGGGAGGGGAAGGGGTTACAGGTGATGGGACTATAGATTCCTTATTTATTTGTTTATTTATCTATTCTTTTCAGGTCATTGTTATCGCGGCTCTCTTCACAAATTTACTTCTGAACGAAATCATGATATCGACGGGGGACAGATAAAACAAATGAAAAAGTAGATCGAGTCTGATATATATATATATATATATATATACATATATATATATATATATATATATATATATATATATATACATTTTTATCAACCACAGTGCACTGTAATTCTAAGCCATCAACATCGGAAGAACCGAGGAGGCACATGCAGAAATTGAAACGTGGTACGTCCGAGGACTCGAACCAACGGCCAGTACGTGACCAGTGCTTGTAGTGACTTGACCACTACACCATCACGAGAGATATAAGTTGAGCGCAACTTTTCTTACATATTTGTATGCTCGAGTTACATACACATACACAAAAGTTTGCATTCAACCCATCTCCACTATGATAGTACAAGTGGTAAGTATACGAACGCGGGAAAGTATTTGTACAACACTGAATGGGTCCCAGTGACTAGAGATACATTTTTATTAACCACAGTGCACTTTAATTCTAAAACATCAACATCGGAAGAACCGTGGAGGCACATGCAAAAATTGAAACGTGGTATGCCCGAGGATTCGAACCAACGGCCAGCATACAAATATGTAAGAAAATTTGTGCACAAATTATATCTCTTTTGATGGTGTAGTGGTTAAGTCACTACAAGTACCGGTCACGTGTTGGCCGTTGGTTCGAGTCCTAGGGCGTACCACGTTTCAATTTCTACATGTGCCTCCACGGTTCTTCCGATGTTGATGGCTTAGAATTAAAGTGCACTGTGGTTGATAAAAATGTATCTCTAGTCACTGGAACCCATTCAGTGTTGTACATATAGATATATATGTGTGTGTGGGTGTGATTCACCTTGGTCTTTCACCTTGGTCTTTGGATCACGTGTTGGACTCGTGATCGACAGTTATTTCCCTCCCGGAAGAGAGCTCAGAGCTCGTATGACCGATCTATGGGTAATGCTATGACCTTACACGCACACACGCCCCCAACTCCCCGCCCACGAGATTTGGAGTAACGACTCGAAGCGCAGAGATACTGAAATGTGTGTGTGTCTGTGTGTGTGTGTGTGTGTGTGTGTGTGTGTGTGTGTGTGTGTGTGTGTGTGTGTGTGTGCGTGTGTGTGTATCAAATGTTCTATCAAAGTGGAAGCGTTGAAATTATTCTTTATTAGTCTTCCTATATAGTCGCAAAATAAAATAATTTACGGTTGGCGAAAACAAATTATTCAAATGTCTGCATGAACAAGTCATAGTAAGGGACTGAAAATTTTCCCACATTTCATTATACATATATATATATATATATATATATATATATATATATATATATATATATATATATATATATAAACTTCTTCAGAAGAACGGCGTCTATGTCCTCTGCAGTTACGACGCCAGGTAACCTTTAATCAATCAATCAATCAATCTTCAGAAGAAGTTCTACGCGAACGAAACGTTAGTGTTTAGGGTTCCGAGCCTTCCCCTGTGTTTATGTTCTCCATCATCCAAATAATTTGTCTAAAATACTTATCAATATATATATATATATATATATATATATATATATATATATGCATATATACATATATGTATATATATGAATAAATGAATGTCATTTCAAATTAATCACATAAAAAGAAAGTAATTATTTTATTGTTTTTCTCAAGCCTCAAGTAGACGACACTGGTAGTATTGTTAATTCTTTTATGTTTCATTATCTATTTAGTTAATTAGTGGGTCAGTATATGATTTATTTATTTGTCTACATTTTATTCTGCGTATTCAGTATTGTGTTGATTTATTTGTTTATTCATTTATAAATTCAATAATTTATGAACCGCCTTTCAAGGAAAAATATTATTGGCCATTTGGTGGAAACTGCCAGCTCTCCGTCCTTCCACCCTTATCTGCCAATGCCACACTAATGGTTAGCCATGGCACGGATAGCTAAAACAGCAATAAACAAGGTGAATACGTCCGCTTCCTCTTATCACAGAAAGAACAGCTGAATATTGTCTTTTGTTATTAACTACCGAGAGATTCGCCGCGCGTGAATTCAAACGTCGTTTGCCGCCAAAGCGTGCTCGACATAATTTTATTTATCAGATGCTTGCAGTAACATGTCTATTTTCCTTTTATTATTATTATTATTATCATTATTATTATTATTATTATTATTATTATTATTATTATTATTATTATTATTATTATTATTATTATTATTATTATTATTATTATTATTATTATTATTATTATTATTATTATTATTATTATTATTATTATTATTATTATTATTATTATTATTATTATTATTATAATTATTATTGTTGTTGTTGTTGTTGTTGTTATTGAAATCACCATTATCATTAGCAGTAGTAGTAGTAGTAGTAGTAGTAGTAGTAGTAGTAGTAGTAGTAGTAGTAGTAGTAGTAGCAGTAATAGTAGTAGTAGTATTATCATTATTATCACTATTATCATTTCTCAAACGCAATTCCATATACTGAAGAGAAATAGAGAGGCGATCCAAACATACATTTACCAGTCAAACATTTTGCGTGTTTCTATGCACGACAAATCTACCATAACTCGAATTATTTATGTAAACAAAACTGCTTTGCTGCAGCAAAGTCCAAATTAAATTTTGCACAAGTCTGTAAAGCCACGGGGTTGGTCAGTTTTAAATAAACGTATTTATTCCTTATATATATATATATATGTATATATATATATATATATATATATATATATATATATATATATATCATATATATGTATGTATGTATGTATACATTACAGCCTTATGTCAGGTACATTTTTTTTATTTTCTCTTCATAACCTTTTCTAATTGGGTTATACTATGTTATTTCCCTCTCACACCCATGATTCAGATTTTTTTTTTTTTTTTTTTTAATATGACGGAAAGATAATTTGATATTTGGAGATTTGAAAAATGAAATATTGTAACCGAAGTCGTTTTCACCCAAACGAACTCTCAACTCTCGGCGCTGGTGAAGCCCGTGGAATTCTGACCAGTGTGATAACCCCTTTAATCTAATTATGTTTATATTCTTCTCCCGTCATCTTTTGTTCTTAGGCGTCTTTTAAGTCAATTTTATTCAATCTAGCCACGGTGTCACTCTTTTCTAGTTTGTTCTAAATACTGTCGATTCAAGAAAGTGACCATATCTAGTACACCCGTCCCTCTCTCTCATGCATTTTCGAATAGAAACTAGCCGGTTTGTCATACAAGCTTTCCCTTAGCTGAATCCAAATTTGTTGTTTATCAATATTCCTTGTTGTTAGAGATATTTCATCTAGCTATATTTAACTATTTTCTCACACACACGCGCGCGCGCGCGTGTGTGTGTGTGTGTGTGCGTGCGTGCGTGTCACTCCACACAGTGCCTTGATTCACTCCAGCTGTGAACTAACCAAAGACAATGTTGGAAGCATTCGGTGGTTCATAGATATTCCTGATAAATGTTATAGCAATTGATTAGCCTAAACATAAATATAGAACACATATCTTGGAAAGGAAAATGCTATAAAATCTTGGTATTGGCAAAAATTGAATAACTGTGTGATCGGTGGTCTTGTGGAAAATCGGAAATGGCGCGTAAACAAATTTGAAATCACATGTGAAAAGCTATTATCTGTTAAATAAAACAAAAGTATTTTTGTTTCCCCTTTATGCATTTGAATGGAAATATGATCATCATTAGTTTGATTTGTGTTAGTTTGAAAATCCCCTTACCTCTTCGCGGAATATATGTATAATATAAATATCCGTTATCCCAACCGGTAGTGGAGCTTGGAAAATCAAAGTCGCCATCAACAATGGCAGGTAGTGCACTTATTTTTTTTTTTCATTCATTCATTCTTTAACGGATGTAGATATATGAGTGGAAGAGGGAAAACAGGGAGAAGAAAAATATAGACATTTTTTTTTCAAGAGTGACGTGACGAAAATTGTCATCATGATGCAACTGATGGAGAAAACATGTTCGGCAACAGACTACAAATGGCTAATAACTGACCAAAGGGATGTCATCACCTCCGCCGACCGTTGAGAGTTTGACTAAAAACGACGACGGTTATTTTTCAAATCTCCAAATATCAAATTATCTTTCCTGCATACATAGCAAAGCTGAATGATGAACTAAGAGATTGTAAACTTACACGAATGTTAGACATACTCTCGAAATGTTCTTAGAGAAGCCTAGATTTCTGTAAGCAAAGTCATATTCTAGTTATGCAAATGGAGGTAGGATGTGGAAGGGAAAATATCCCAGTATGATAGCCCTGTCAAACAACGCAAACTAATCGTAATTGTCTGGTTTCCATGCACTAGGACTAGAAGTCCCTTACTGAGTTGTTGTTGTTGTTGTTGTCGTTCCCTAGACTGTCTGTCCGAGCAGTCCCGTCTCCCCAAGGAAGGCCACAGCCGAAACTGGGTTTTCCCACAAATCCTTTGTAGAGTGTATGTTGTGTTGTTTGCGTGCATGATTGTGTATAATGCAGTCTTCCATTATGTGTTGTATGGTATGGGGTGAAGTGTTACATCCTGGGCAGCTGTTCACAACACGGTCGTCCAGCCTCTTCTGGTAGCTTAGAAGTGCTGGGTGGTGACCGCATCGCAGTCTGGCCAAGTGGACTCTGTCCTTACGTGGGAGAGAGGATTCAGAAGGGTGGATATCAGGGGGTCTGGCATGCAGCAGTGTGTTGTCTTTCAGTGTGTTAATGGAGCGGTGAGTGATATGATTATGAATATGTTTCCGGAGGCTGGTATTTGGTGGTTGTGGAGGAAGAGAAGAGAGTATCTGTGTGTAATAAAGGTCTTTGGGTGTAGTTTTAATGTTTCTTGGTGTGTGTGGGTGTTCTGCTATGTAGTGTAGCGGGTGTGATGTGTTTGTGGTGGCTGCAGCAAGTGTTTGTGTGCCTCTCATGTCGAGGTGGTCCTTGACTTTGAGGACTTTTGTTTCATGGTGTAAATGGTCTGTAGGTGATGTATTTGTGCAGCCTGTAATTGTTTTTAGGGCTTTGTTTTGTATGATTTGAAGGGTGTTGTGGTGTGTCTCACTGAGATTAGGAGCCCATGCAGGACTCGCATAATTCATCACTGAGCGTATGCATTGTTTGTATATTGTTATATTAGTTTCTTTGTTTTGTCCAAATGTTGTTCCAGTGATTGACTTAAGTGCGTTAAGTCTAGGTGTGCATTTGTTTTTTATGTTTGTGAGGTGTTGTTTGAAAGACATGGATGTATCGTATGTTACACCAAGAATTTTCGGTGTGTTTGTGTGTGGTATTAGAGTGTTGTTGATGTAGAGATGAGGTATGTATTTGTGTTCTTTTGTCCAGTTGGTGAGAAGTGTTGCTGTAGATTTGGTTGGAGCTATTTTGAGTCTGTTTGTGATGAACCATGTGTTGAGTGTGTCAAGGTAAGGCTGGATTATTTCTGCAGTTTTGTCTGTGTTACGATGTGTGCATGTGATTGTTATGTCGTCTGCGTAGGAAGAGATTTGTATTTCTGAGGTGTCTGGCGTGGGTAAGTCATGCATGTATAGATTAAATAATGTGGGGGATAGAACCGAGCCCTGTGGTACTCCGTTCTTAATGTTTCTGATGTGCGATGATTGGCCATTATATGACACATGAGCATTCCTGCCTGCCAGATAATTGGCCAGCCATCTTTTGGTGTTATTGTGCATGTCTGTGTTATATATTTTATTTGTTAGGTTGTGGCGGGGGATAGCATCAAAAGCTTTACTAATGTCCAATGTTATAAGAAGTGTTCTGTGGTGGGGCCTATCTGAATTGATGCCATCTAAAATTCTTTGTGTGAGGTTTGTCAGAAGAGTGTTTGTGGAGTGTAGTGGCCTAAAACCGTGTTGTGAGTCAGCAAGGGGAATATATGGTGTGACAAGTTTAAGTATTAGGCGTTCAATGACTTTAGAGGGGGTGCAGAGAAGTGTGATTGGGCGGTGCGATGTTGGGATTGTTGGGTCTTTGTTCGGTTTTGGAATGGTGATTATTTTACCATGTTTCCAGATGTCGGGTATTGTGTTGTGTGATAGCTGTAGTTTGCAATGTTTGTGAGTGCGTGTATACCTTGTGGTCCAATGTGTTTTAGGTGTAAGTTGCTAATGTAATCAGGGCCACAGGCAGATGAGTGCTTGAGACTATTTAATATGAGTTTTGTCTGACTGTCTATGAAGGGTGTATAGTCTGAGTCTGTGGGAAAGTCTTTCTTACGTCGAATGGTGCGTCGGTCGTCAGGGTGAGATGTAAGATGGCTCGTCTGTGCAAAATGACGTATGAGTGCGTTTGCTTGTTGTCTGTTTGAGGGTAGATTATCTGTTGTTGTGATTATTGCTGCGTGAGAGCGTGTAGTGTTAGTGTTGGATAGTGTGATGCTGTTGAGTGTTTTGTACAATTTGCTGGTGTTTGTTTTGTGATCAAGTGTATTGATAAAGTTTTGCCAATTTTGTGTTTTTTGTTCATGTATTTTATTGGCAATCACAGTGTTTAGTGTTTGTATTTGGTCTGCTATGTTTTGAGGGATAGGTGTGGGGGTACCGTGTTTAAGTGTGTCACGTTGTCTGATGAGGCCTTGGATTTCTGGTGTGAAGTTGGGGTTGTGTGATTTTCTGTTGCCTCTAGGGATGTATCTCTTGTCTGCGTTTTGTATGATTGTATTAAAAGCGTGCACAGCATTGTTTATGTTTGTGATTGGTGTACTGTTAAGTGTTTCAAAATGTTGTTCTGTCTCTTCATTAAAGGCTTCCCAGTTAGCTCTCTTGTAATTGGTGTAAGTGTGTCTGTGGCCAGCTGGGGTGCATCTTGTTTTGGTGGTGATGATGATTGGAAGGTGGTCAGAACCAAGGGCTCCGACCACTCTCCATGATGTTGTTGGGGTTAGGCAGGGGGAGCAGAAGGTGATATCAGGAGAGGAGGGAGTGTAGAGGGCTTGGTATGGGATATGTGTATGATTATGCGTGTTGTTCATGATAGTCAATGAGTCGAATTGAGTCTGTATATCAAGCCCTCTGTCTGTGTCAGGGTTGTCGACAAACCAGGCAGACGACTTGGCGTTGAAGTCACCACCCATGATCAGGTTGGGGATTGAGGTTAGTTGGCTGAGTTGAGGTCTGAAGGTGTTTGGAACTGTGGGTGCTGATTGGGGTTGAATGTACATGTTAACTATTGTTAGTGTTGAATTGTTGCCTGTGCGGATACGAATGGATTGGGTTTCTGTTGCCCCATCTGTGGTAGGGAGGAGAATTTTGGTTGTGGCACGTGTGTCCACAAAACAGATGGAATGGTGGATCAGGGGGATGAGTCCACCGCGATTGCCGTCAGTCCCTTACTGAGTTGTTGCTGACGGTTTCCCACAGAAGGTCAGAATAGTCAATAAACATCCCTATGCAAAGAATGAATAAGGTTGATAGTTGCCTCCATTCATCGGGGCCTGGAGGAAGTACTAGTGGTCTCAACAGAGGTGGTCGCGTTCCTCGGTGCGTTCCGCTTTAGTTTGGCCGCGGTTAGCGCTCCCAAACTATTAAAGCAATATAGATGCCGGTATAGTATGTGGCCTACCTTTTGGATGTGGCCTACGAAATTGTTCATTAGTGTAGTATGTGACCTACCGGAATTCAGTTTCGGTATGAACCTGTCTCTTGAGCTTTAATAGTTCGGGAGCGCTAACTGCGGCCAAACTAAAGCGGAGGGCACCTAAGAACGCACCGAGGAACGCGCCCAGCCCTGCAAAAAAGAGCTACTAACCTAGTCCCGGAATTGAAAAACTGTTGATATGAGGAAAGATTAGCTTAGCTAGACTGAGACTCACCACACTTGAGGAACGAAACTTTCGAAATCTTGAAAGGTATGGATAACGTTTTCCTTTATTATTAGCTGTATGTCAATTTATTATTATTTACTATTTACCTGTTTTTTATTATTTAACTATGCATATGCATTTCTTTATGTATTTTATTTGTTATTTACATTGTTATATATATTTTTTATTTATTTATTTATTATTATTATTATGACTTCTTTTTTCGCATCCGACCTAGATATGGACCAAAAGGTCTCCTGTCGGCATGCTCCGCCTTTATAATCCCATTACTTACAGTTGGTTACCGGAGACTGTTACCCAGAAACAACGTCCCCTCTAAGCTGTGCACATGCGTGCACACACGTTTTACAACTAACGCACATAAAGAAAATAAAGTGCGAACACAATGTTTTCAAATTATATTAAAATCCATTCAACAAAGAAGTTCCACCCAAACATCACCTTATAATTTCTCTAAAAATTTGGTAACTTGCCATCCGTCACTCTTCTAACTCTAGCGTTTCCATTGCAAACGAAATTACTTTGCCGCCATGGATGCGCGCGCACATACTTTTCGGAGAAGGCAAAGTTTGCGTACAAGCAAATGTCTACGCACACTCACAGCAAAAAAAAAATAATAATAATAACAATAATAAAGAAAAAAAGAAGGAGGGAACATTGGCCACCGAACAGTAAAGAGAAATAAGCATTTTGATTCGAGGGTATTAAGTAAGTGGAACAGCCTCACTGAAAACGTGGTTACTAGCATAAGTGTAAATACATTTGAAAACCGGATGTGACCAGTTTGAAACTATAAATACGGCAGTCGAGAAGAGGCGCTCTTTGTGAAATCTAACGGTCGTACTTTAAAATACTTTCGCCAGTAGTGGAAACCACTTTCTACCGTTACAAATTCGATTTTTAACTGGTTTCCTAAGTACGTTTATACTGCTTACTAGCTTATCCACAAAATTTACCGGTAGTTTTCATAATCATAGCTAATAAAGATTGTAACATTCTAATTCCTAATAGCAGAGAGCATGCGTATCAAAATAACCACATTCAGATCATTCAACGTTGATGAAAACCACAGTTCTTAAAACGGACGCATTTAGCAACATTTGGTGTCGTCACCGTCACACTGGCTCTGAGCTGTTTGTACTTCCAGCCTTCGCCTATCCCCAGAACTTTTTCCGCCGTAAAATCACAGTTATTATTTTTTCAACAAAAACATATGGAATGCAATTTGATATGCTGGAGGAAAATGGATTTCCTCCAGCACATCAAATCGCTTCCCGACAGCTGCGGGGTGCAAATCTGTTCCAAAAGTCGAAGGAAAAATATCCCAGTGTGATAACGCTTTTATAATTGTGGCGTCGAGTCTAATAAGGTAGTTGTAATTGGACGAAGCCCAATTCCAAGAAATTTTTATTACTATTATTATTACTATTGTTATCCAATTATTGCAAGAAAAGGCATATATTTTTTTTTCTATTTTTATTTATTTATTATTTTTATCCAAATGTATCACACTTCAATTCACCATAAATCCAAACCAGTAGCACATTTACCAAGATAGAAAATATAAAATCTATCTTGATAACTGAATTCCATAACACGAAAAGGCTTTGAGCATAGCGTCAGAATCATGTTAAAAAAGGGAACACATCTGCCGTCGTCTATGTAATGGCGCGCCATCAACAATGTGTTTACAAACTGTTACAATAGATGGCGCACTAACTCTTAGTGACAGGAATTCTGAACTTTTTTCTTTATAATCGTTTGGACGCCAATTAAACGGAATATTCATTTGTTTATCCATATTATTCTATATGTTTTTTTTTTTTTTTTTTAATTATTTACCAAAATAAAAATAACAAGATGGAGATACGAGTTATTTTTCTGTGTGATTGATGATGTGCAGTGCGTCAATTGACAAGTTTTCGAATTGGAGCTGAAAATATGAATGAGGGTGAGGGTGAAGATGAATCTAGAGCCCTTAGAGCCTAGAATCTAGGTCATTTTGTGGGAATTTTCCACAAATTTGTGTCTCAGAAATTTGCTCACATGCAGAGCCCATACATGCCAAAGCAACGTTCTCAGTGACGCCTCCCCTTTCCCCATCACCACTTCCTACCTCCACCATCCCTTACTGCCTGTTTTAGCTATTGGCTTGCGAAATAATTAAACGGATTTTAAAGATTTATCTAATGTCCCTATGGCAGAAAGGATAAGGGAAAAATATTTCATATTCTGTTGATTCTAACGCTAAATTCGTATGTTCAGACTAGAATTACCGTCTCCCTAAATATGCCGCCCCGGGGCATATGCCCCCCCCCCATGCGAGGAGCCTGCTCACATGGGATGTTTTGTGAGCAAATTATATGTTGCAATGAACTTATTTGTGTATATAATAATTGCTTCTTTTTGTGGGAAAATCTGGAAATCCAGATTTCCTTGTGAGAAAAGTTTCACTCATTTGTGGAATCTGGCATAGATCACAGTGGCAACACTGGGACTAACGGTCCCCGGATAATACTAAGATTTTAAAACGAGATCGAATCCAACGTGACCTAATAGCATGCCAAGAAAACTAAAATTTATATACTAATTGCTTAGCACCCTCAATAATCAGACTTAATATAAAATCAAGTCGATAACGATTGCTGATATCTAGACACATTCGACATTGAGTTCAATCATGCAAGAATGCACAAGGTGAGTGCGCGTCCGTCTTAACACTCACTTGCAAATTACTGTCATCCTCTTCCCTTGTCACTAACTTCCTTAATCCCTCATCCTATTCTGCCACAAGCGCAGTGTCATCAGCAAACAACAGCTGGCTTATCTTCCATGTTTCTCCGTTGTCTGTAACCGTCTCCAATCCCATTACCCTTGCATCCTCTCGCACTATTCCATCCATGTATAAATTGAACAACCAAGGCGACATAACACATCCATGATGGCAAAGCCCCACCTTTATCTCAAACCAATCGTTCTCTCCATTACTAATTCTAACACAGGCTGTGCTACTCTCGTAAAAACTCTTGACTGATCTTGACAGCTTTCCTCCTATTACATATATCTGCAAAACCTCCCATAGTGCTTTCCTGTCTACCCTGTCATGAGCCTTTCTAAACGCATAAAGGTCCCCTTAAAAAAAAAAAAAAAAAAAAAAAAAAAAAAAAAAAAACAACATCCTTACCTTTTCCTAAAGCTTTCTCGCATATCTGCTTCACCACAAAAATCTGATCAACGTAACCCCTACCTGTCCTAAACCCACACTGTTCCTCACCAATTACTCATTCTGTTCCTCTCCAAATCCTCTCGATCAAAA
This sequence comes from Oratosquilla oratoria, assembly GCF_046742065.1. Taxonomy (NCBI): domain Eukaryota; kingdom Metazoa; phylum Arthropoda; class Malacostraca; order Stomatopoda; family Squillidae; genus Oratosquilla; species Oratosquilla oratoria. The sequence goes on along the minus strand of NC_134793.1, from coordinate 35,365,517 downwards.
CCCTCCCATTAGCCTTCCCAACTACACTCAACAAACTGATCCCTCTGAAACTACTACACTCACATGTGTTCCCCTTTCCCTTGTAAAGTGGAACTATAAACGCACTTCTCCAGTCCTCCAACACTCTACTCTCTTTTAAACAAACATTAAACAACCTCATTGGCCAGTCCACCATCACTGTACCTCCCTTTTTTAGATACTCCGCATGACAACCATCTAATCCAGGTGCCTTGCCTGCTCTCATCATTTTAATAACTGCTTTCACCTCACCTTTCTTTATTTCTCCTCCATTTTCCTCATTCATCACTCATTTCCTTAGCGCTTCCCACTGCAACTACCTTCCCCTCCCTATCCTCCTTCACATTTAGCAACTCCCTAAAATTCTCTGCCCATTTTCCTCTTACTGCATCACTTCCATTATCATCTCTCCATCTGCACCTTTTACCATTTTTCTCTACTTGATTCTTCTCCTCTCTTGATTTCCTTCCAAAACATATTTTATTACTTTAAACATTTTCTCTCATACTCTAACCCCATTTCACATCTGCTCTTCATTTTACCTCCTTTATTTTATGCTTTACTTCTCTTTTCTTTGTACCTCTCATGTGATTCTCGTCCTATTTTTAACCAATCTGCAAATGTTCGTTTCTTTTCTTCTACAACGTTTTTTGCTTCACCACTCACTACCTTCCTTTTATTTCCTTCCGTCCTTCTTGTTCCACACACCAACTTAGCACACCTTGTGACTCCCTCCTTGAACCATCCCCATTACTCCTTCGCTCCTAGTTCTACTCTATCCTTCACTCCCTCCCAATTCTCTCACTGTTTCTTCTTGTACTCCTCCTTTTCTTTCTCATTCAAACATTTTACTCTAAGCACTTCCCTACCTTCTGTCCTTTTCCTTTCTCCGTCTATCCTCCACTCTCATTTTACCTTCTACCAAAAAATGATCTGATATTCCCCCACTTTCTCCCCTTAGAACATGTACATCCTTAACTTTTCCTGTTTTACTCCTATCTACCACTACATAGTCCATTAACGCTCTATCTATCACCCTTCCATCCACCACTCTCATGTGTACTTATGTTTGACTTTCTTCCTAAACACTGTAATTGCTACCATCAACTCTCTAAACACATCTTCACATTCAACTCTCAACTACAATTTTCCATGGAACTCCACACTTCCCAATCACCCCCATCTATTGGTTCATTTCCTACCCCAGCATTAAGGTCTCCCAATACCACTACAATGACATTTCTCCTTAAACCCTCTATGTACTCATTTAAATAAATTAAAAAAGCCTCACTTTCATCTATACTCTTCTCACTACCAGGCCCATATGTACTTACAAAAACCCACCTCTCCCTTCCCAGTTTCACCTTCATCCACATTAACTTTGAAGAAACCTCCTTCCACTCCACCACACGCTTACCTATCTCTTCACTTACTAGTATAGCCATCCCTTCTCTCCTTTGTCCTCTCTTCACTCCTGACACCCTCCCAGCTACTCTCCCAAACTCAAACTCACCCCTCCCTTTCAACTTAGCTTCATTCATCTTTCTTCTCACAAACATACTGCCTATCTCTTTCCTTTTACTCTCATCTGTACCACATCCACGCACGTTAAAAGACCCAAATCTTAGGGTTCTGATTGGAAAACTCCTCCCAGATCCTCTTATGCCTTTTTTATTATTTTTTTTTATCTCCTTTGTTGCTGCAGAGAGAAGGATGTCTATTCCTATCCCCGTCCTGTTTTAGTCGCATTTTACGACTGAAGTGGGACCACTCGGTGGCAGTACTCTTCTTCCCCCCCCCCCTCCACAGGGTTCGGCGATAAAAATGAAATGAACATTCAGAGAAGTGGTACAGGGCAATATTAAAAGTGGCGGGACAGCATAACGAAGGGACAGTCGCACTATAATAAAGTATTATCATTTCTCTATGCACTGAGATTTCCTCTATCACAGATAAAATGATGTGTGACTCTGGTCCGTAGGGGCGCCCCATATAGACCCTGAAGTAGCAGCTGCATGGTACTGAGTAGCTTACCCCACAAGACGGGGATGTGTAATTACATCAGTGCTAGAAACGAAAAATTTTGGTATTCCGCACAATCAAAAACATTATTTCTCGTGCAATGAAAAAAATAATGTATTATCATTTGGAACAAAACTTTCGAATGTGATATACATTAGAACGTATTTTCATTTTATGAAATGAATACGTATGTGAATGATTGACCATGACAATTAATTTTTATTACAGATGTATATAAATAAAACCTTAATATTGCGTTCAAGAAAGGTAATATTTGAAATAGGAATATTTAATATATATGTTATTTTGGTTACATATATATAATTCTTGTAAAATTTACAAATATTTGTTGAAAGATCAAACTAGTTTCTTCATGCATGACAGATACGCTGATCGCCTAGCCCTTTTACAAAAACTAAACAAAAATATGGATTTAAGTATTTCAGCATTAATATAATAAATTTATTTTATTGTCTTGATGCAATTATTATCTCAAGATATTTTTATTAAAATCATATGATTTGTACATTTATATACAAATATATTTTTTCATTTAAGTTCCTACCCCTAGATTGATGTTACATAGTAGTACGACAAAGTGGTCGTGACAGTAATCGTCCGTGTAACAAGAAAGAAAAGCTTATTTGCAATGGGAATTGGTGATCAAGGGAAGCATCCTATTGTTGCTGAAGGTATTTAGGGATTACAAGATAGTATAGAGCAACGTACTAACTATGCTTGAATTTAGTATTTTGATGAATCGTGTGTTCGCATTTTTTATGTTAGTCAAAACAGTATAGCGAACTAGCAAATTTATGCTAAGTATGTTGCTAGTCATCCGCGGTCTTGAAGGGGCTGTTAATATAAAATAATGGTCATTAACTCCATGAATATAATAAAGAAGGAACAAAAAACAAATGTGTCAGTAGAGTCGTTCACATATTCTTTAATTCACACTGGGCAGTATGTGTGTATATATTTTCTTTTCTTTTATTCTGGTTGCCATAGCCATAGGGTATTCTATCCACATAGCACCCTTTTATTAGCATTGTAAACATAAGTATTAATTCTATCCACACTGAATGGTACTTGTCCATTTATTCCGGCATTTGCCCCTTTAGTGAATGAGAGTTAAACATGCATATTTTCTTATGTAAATAATATACCCATCCTTTAATTTTATTTGGCTCTCCAGGCTATTTTATTAAGCTTTAGACTGCGTCTGCAGAAGAGTGCTTACCTAATGGTAGTAAACAATGAGGGAGGGAGCAACACATGGAGTCCTGTCTGCTACTCTCCAATTAATCATACATAGCCTGAACCTCATATATGCATATGGTTCCAACTTGGTCTAGACTATATCCTTAATTTCCAATTATCATAATGAAATTTGAATTTGTGTATTATTCTAGCTTGGGCTGTATAACATTCTGAGCCATTCCAATTATTTGTTCATCAATACATAAAACTGTTTATTAACATCCTTTAAACATGTAGTCTTTTTTTTTTTTTAACTTGTTCTCATGACATGACCTCTGAAAGTAAATGCAATCTTCATGAAATACTGTAATCATATCACAGGGTGTTTAGCTTTATACAGACTGACTGATTCACTATCCCCTATAGCAGCCTGAATACGATAATCATATCACCCCTTTATTTTTAATATTTCATAGTCATATTTTCAGAGGGTGTTTAACTCTAAAAGACCAACTGATTTATTGTTGCAGGTGGCACCGAGGATGAAGACTGCTCACTGGAGACAAAAGATATCGGAGCGGGGCGAGCGGCTTTGGGAACCATCAGGTTGGGGTTCATTGGGTGTGGAAATATGGCACAGGCTCTACTCAATGGCTTCCTCAAAAATGGTAACCTTAAAGGCTTCTGAGCTGTGACAGCTTTGCTGAAGATCAGGACTTTACAGATTTTCTGTAATTTTTATCTGTAGAGCTAGAACTTGTATTAATATTACCTGTACAGTCTGTAACCTTGTCAGCATGATATAGATAATAGATTTTGTTCTAGTTAGTGATTTCACATAGTTGAAGACAGGAGCTGAATTCAAAAGGTTTTGATGAATTGAGACTTCGTCATATAAGATCATCAGCATCTCATAGAAAATGTCAAACATGTATGATATTCCGTCACATTAGAAGGATTATATTTTTCAACTCCATTTCTGTCTTTCCATCAATTTGACCAATTTTATTAGTTCATAAATGCATCATTGTTTTGAAGGACTAATTTAAAAGTGAAGGGCACTTTAGGGCATATAATAAGGTGCCACAGTATTTAGGATCGCATTTTTTGACTCTGTTTAGTTTGTTTTCTGTTCTTTATGTCTCAGGTCTGGTCCAGCATAAGAATGTGACAGCAAGTGCTCCATCAGATCGCAATTTGTGTAAATTGAGAGGCCTTGGTGTTGCCACAACTCACGAAAACAGTAAGTTGATGAGATATAGTGCAATAGATTGTATTCCATGTTTTAAAATCATTGCTTGATATTGATGGTTTAGCGGAATGGATGTTGGAGAGATTCATTGCTCCACCATCCATCTTCAGAGCCCACAACCACCTTCATCTCTGTCATCTTCAACTATCTTTCTACCAGTTTTTCACACAAGGAGAGTTGGTAACCAGTACTGCTTCCCTCCTATTCCTACTAGCTGGTGACAAAAACATCTCCACTCCCACATAACACAGACAACAGACCAACATTTCTTCCTGGAAATATCAGCGGGAAGGGCTGCTGATTAGTGCTGGGTTCTGTGGCGACACATGTTTCCAGTTTGAGAAATTAAAAGAGAGAGAAAAAAATAGTAAGATAAAAATGTGGTGGGTATGTTTGTAAGTGGAGGCTACACCTCTATATGGAAACAAACCTTGAACAAAGGGATCCTGTCCTTTGAAAGGAAGTAATTGCCTGTTTGCAGGTTCATTGTGGTATCAAGTCCTTTAGTATAAGGCCCCACTTTCAGTTGAATAAAATTGTGTAAAATAGACCAAAACAAAATCTGTAAAGTGGATCGTCGTAGCGAAGGGATTGTTTGAGATCGCCTTATTTCTTTGGTATGGAAGACCACCCTCAAGTGGATGAAATCATGTGGATTAGGCCAAAACAAAATATATAAAGTGCATCATCGTAGCCAAGAAGGCAAGTGAGGCAATGTGTGAAAGAAGGAGATATGACAAAAAAGGTGCATGTAGAGAAGATGAACCAAGCTCTGATGAGTTGGTATGCTCATGTATTTACCTAATTATAGTATACAGGAGAGGACTAACCCTCATTTGGTCCTGTCTCCTATGTTCTAATTTTCTAACATACCTAGACTCAAATTCATGTATGGTTCCAACTTAATCTACATCATTAATTTCCAATTATCATATTTAGATTTGAACTCGTGTATTTTATGAGCTTAGGCTATATCGCCTTCTAAGCTATTCCACATATTTATACATATGTATGGGAAAATGAATTTCTTCACATCATTTTGATATGTGGTCTTTCTTAATTGACTTCCATGACCTCTTAAAACCCTCCCATCTTTAATCAGGAGATCTCCTCTATCAATGTAATTATATCACCTCTTTCTCTTCGATCTTTCAAAGTTGGTAGACCCAATACTTTAGGTTTTTCCTCGTGGTTTATCTGCCAAGGTGGGGAGGCCAGTTTGGTTGCTGCCCAGTGTATTCTCTCAATCTTGCTTATATCCTTCACTCTGTGTGGGGACCATACCACTGACACGTATTCCAGTCTTGGACATATCTGGGTTTCAATGAGTTTTTTCATCATCTCTGCAACCATGTAACGGAATGCCACTTTAATCTTCTGCAGTAGTCCATATGTCTCTTCCACAGTCATGCTGATATGTCTGTCAAGTGACAGGTTGTCTTTTATCAACAATCCCTAGTCTTTCTCCTCTTTTACTTTTGTAGTTGATTCGCTTTCCAAGGAGTAGTTTAAGGATGGCTTCTTGCCACTATTGCCCATTTCTAGTGATATGATGATATGATATAGTTTAACATCACAAACTACCCCCTATCGAGAGGCTAGGATGGTGCCTCTCACAGAGGGCTTTGTACATACATACAGGCTTTGTAGCGTGGAATTTAATGAACCATGCCCTTGGTTCAACTTCGCTGGTAGCAGGATTCGAACTGCCCTCACCTCGACCTTCGCCACAAGTAACGACGCCCTAACCCGCTCAGCCAGCAAGTTTCCATTTCTAGTACTTTGTGTTTTTTGGTATTGAACTTTTTTTCCCATTCTTGATTCCATTCAAAAATAGTATCTAGATCTTTTCGCAATATTCTACCATCCTCGTCATTTTTTACTCTCATGATTTTTTGCATCATTTGGAAACATGTTGTTGTTGTAACATGTTGGTATAACTTGTTGTTCCCTCCATCATGTCATTAACATTGACAAGAAACCTTTTCAGTGCAAGCAGTGGCGAAGAGAATAGAGAGAGATAAGACTTGTTCAAAGGGAGGAGTCAAATTAAAGAAGAAAAGGAAGACTGTGAAAACAGTAGATAACTTTGGTAGGGTATACTTCCTGTACACACGAGGGCTTCGTAATCTTGAGAACATGTAAAGGAACAGGAACCTCCTTTCCATAGGGCTAATGAAGCTAAGATATTGTTTGCATTCCACTTGTATGGGTTCCTTTCACAAGAATACATTAACAGTGAGCCTTCATTTTTCTTTCATGCTTCAACCCCAAAAAATCTTTTATACGTTACCGATGTCTGTTCTGTGTTGAGGTTGGACAGTGTAACATTAAGTCTTCTTTATCTTTGGAGTGCTGTTTACATCTTGGGCAGATGGTGCCTCCTGTTTCCATACTGATTCTGTGTTGATGATGTTTCATTGCCGATTGGTGATCGTATCAGAGGTGGGTTATCATGAGTTAGGTGTCTCAGAAGTGTTTATCATCTTGGCTGATGTTGTGTCAAGGAGCTATGCTTTCAAGTGGTGACACTTGGTGACGGAAGAAGGATGGACCCCAAAACCAGTGAGGAATCCTCCAGCCTACTGCAAAGAACAGCTTGCAAACCCCTACCTCTACCTGAGGGGCCAGTACCTGATCTCCTGAACAGATCCAGTGTCCACTCACTCATTAAGAGCTCTCCAACTTCCTTCCAGCCTTTATTTTTGTTCTATATTTTTATTTATTTATTTTATCTATTTATTTTTTGTTTTTTATTTTATATATATTTATATATATATGTTTATATATATATATATATGTGTTTATATATATATATATATATGTGTATATATATATGTGTATATATATATATATATATGTGTATATATATATATATGTGTATATATATATATGTGTATATATAGACATATATATATATGTATATATATATATATCTATATATAGATATATATGTATATGTATATATATATATATATATATATATATATATAATTTTTTTTTTTTTTTTTTTTTTTTTTTTTTTTTTTTTTTTTTTTTTTTTTTTTTTTTTTTTTTTTTTAAGGAGAGCAGTTCACTGGCCCCTGCCCTTCCTTTTGTGCAAGCTGGAGGCATCAAAGGAAACCTAGGCCCTTACATTTACTCCAAATACACAAAACCACAAGACCCATGACATACACACAAACATCACTCCACCGCTATATTTACCACTCCTGGGTCCACTTAGAATGCACCACACGTAACAGCACAAAACGATACACTGTAGATATTGCTTGAGGACTGTCGAAATTACAGAAGAGTCACTATTGATTATAAAGTGCAGAGAAAAATACAAGGAAGAATACTTGTGGATTGGATATGTTTAGTATACAGAATACAAAAAAGTATTTGGGAGAATACAGTACTTGAATTTGATAAGTGGATTCACAGAGGATAAGGTAGGAGAGGAGCAGGCATGAGATGTGTGGATAGTGTTTACCTTGAAACAAATAACTGAGAAGTACAGGGATATATGGGGAACCTATTTGTGTTGTTTTTAGACCTGACAAAGGCATATGACATTGTACAGGGATGCCAGAGAGACATTCCTTTTTAAGCTTTTATAATATTTCTCAAAAGCTCACCCTTTCAGCTTGTACTTTTCGTTCATGATCATATCTCCTCCGAGTATATTGTCAAAATGAATTTCAGAGTTGGGTGTGTTCCTCGGTGCATTCCTCAGTGTCCTGACTAGCACAATATTGCTCGGGACGCTGAGGAATGCACCGAGAAATGCACCCGGCTCTGATGAATTTTCATCTCTTCTCATTTCCTTTGAGACCTCTTCAATGTAGAATTTTCATTTTGATTAATGCCTCAGCCCCCTCTTCCCCTCTTGCCTTCTCCTGGTCCAACTTGGGGGTCATCGCCGGATACCTTAGGGCCGTTGGTTTCGTGCAAGAGAAACTCAGAGCAACCTAAGACGAGTAGTAAGTCACCATTTGCCAGCTCTTTGTGTTTTCTGCTGCGGCAGTAAATGCACTCTCCACTGTCTTGCCGAAGTGGCCTCAACATCTAAAGACATCCAGTCCAACCTATCCTTCCTAATTTATTTGATTTTGTCAATATATTGTCCAACCATAATGTAGTATTGTTCTTAGCCTTGCAAGCTAATCTGTTGTTTACACTGTGATTTTAATATTTAACCTATGATTTTCATTGTATATATATATATGTAGCCAAATGTGAGAAGGATGTATGTTTTCTTTATTCAACTTTGTTGGTCAATATATTTTTCTATAAATCTCATTTATTTTCTTGCTTTAGGTGAGGTTATAGAGTCCAGCGATATTATCTTCCTGTCAGTGAAACCACATTTGCTGGAAGGCGCTGTACAAGAGCTGAAGCCTGTTAAAATAACTCACAACCCATTATTTGTGTCCATTGTGTCTGGGATCTCTCTAAAGTCCTTAGAGGAAGTAAGTGCCTCTTTATTGTTAATAGTTCTTAAGTTTTGGAATGTAAGATCCCATTCACAATTACATACATACATATACCAAAGGCTTTTTCCCCCTTACACGGGGGGTAGCCAAAAAGAAAAGGGCATAGAAATCACTCCCATCCATTTCACTTCCCATATATTCCACTCCCCTCTACCCTCCTCCCTCCCTCCTATCTTGGCACCTCCTGGATGACGGGTCATCCCTGCATCCTGTCCACTGCCCGGGGTCAGAAGCAATTAATACCTTTAATCTCAGTTCTCCACCTAATGCTAAAATGGTACCAATACAAGACAGGACTGGTCGCAGAATCAAATTTCCCCAGATGCAATCATTACATAGAAGACATGGGACATGTCATCCTACATTACCCTACTCTAGTCTTACCCAGAAAACATCACAATATATTTTCCTTCAGTGACTTTTGGGCTTCTCTTTTTCTGCATGAGGGGACAGAGAGGGGGTGGTCGCCAATTTAATGAAGTAGCCTTGCTGTGGATGTGCTGTGCCTTATGACACTGCTTCTGACCCAGGACAGTGGGCAAGATGCAGGGATGACCCGTCATCCAGGAAAAGCCAAGATATGCTGGAGGGAGGGGGGAGTGGATGGAAGTGGAGTATGTGAGGATGGAATGGATGGGAGTGGATTTTATGCCTTTGTTTGTTTGCTACCTCCCTTGTAAGGGGGAAAAAGCCTTTGGTATATGTATGTATGTACTTTTGGGCTAATGTGGTCTAGTTATTTGGGAGCTGTGGGTCTTTTGCAAGAGAGACCTGAGGAACAGCTGGATTGATTGAACCTGGTGACATGTCAATCTAGTTGTGGCACTATAAAACAAACAAAGGTCTTGATGGAATGAAAAAGTTTGAGAAATAGGTGTTTGGGGATGAATGCATCCTGAGAGACCTAGAGCAACATGATGATTGAATGCAAAGAGAGGGTTGTATAGAATAGTGAATGTGCAGTTAGTGCCCCGTTGAGCAGAGACTTGGAATATGAGGGAGGTGGAAAGGAGACACTGAAAGTTTATAAGATGAAGTGTTTGAGGAACACAATAGGTGTTACAAGCATTACAAAATATCCCTGTTTGGTATTTTCTTTGCAACCGAATCAGGGCGAGTCAAGTGTAGGCACAAATGGAAGAATAATATAGATTCTATTGCTCTATTTACACTGAACTTAACTCAGAGAACAAAATGAACGAAGGTCGGGGGGGGGGGCATGCGAGAATACTTAGCTGGTTTCCTGGGAAGGGAGAGACGAGGCGATGGAGATCTCTCGGAGGAAAGATCTCTGAGAATAGTGAACATTGGCGTGCCTGTGCTAATCTTATAGCTGCCCATGGCCTGACCCATGACCCAGCCTAACCTACAGCAGTCAACTGTTTATACCCTTTCTGACCTCTTTGACCAGTGAGTTAGGTCAACTATCGCACAACTCTACAATGCATAAGCTTTGCACTTTGCATACAAGCATGTATATGGGCAATAATGCACAACACAAGAATGGATAGATTGAGGAATGTGAAAGTGAGACAGAGAATGAGAGTAGGAAGAAAACTGTTGGATGGCATAGAACAACAACCACCAAGCTGGTGTGGGAATATGGGAAGAATACATACATACATGCATATACCAATGGCTTTTTCCCCCATACAAGGGAGGTAGCCAAAAAACAAAGGCATAAAATCCACTCCCACCTATTCCATCCCCACATACCCTACTCCCATTCACCCCCCTCCCTCCTTTCCTCTTATCTTGGCTCCTCTTGGATGACGGGTCATCCCTGTATCTCGCTCACTGCCCTGGGTCAGAAGCAGTGTAGCAAGACACAGCACATCCACAGCAAGGCTGCTTCATTTAATTGGCGACCCCTACCTCTCCATCCTCTCATGCTGAAACATGAGATGGGGATTGTTCAAGGAGTGAATCGCAAAGTGTGCAAAGTTGATGTGTGGAACAAGGAGGATGGGAGGAAATAGAAGGAAGGGTAATGAGTGGTGGGATGATGAAGCAAAGAAGGTTGTAGAAGAAAACTGCCTAATATAGGCCTTATGTTCTCTTGCAGTCTCCTTCATTCATATGTTCTTATGTTATGTTCTTACATCTCCAATTGATGTGAGGGTGTTGAGAAGTCTGAAGATGGGTAGCATCAGGGAGATATTTAGCTTAATCATTTGTCTTGCAGTACTGCCACTAGTATGAAAAGAAGGGAAAAAAGAAAGAGAGCTTTTACTCTTTGGTACAAATTTCATTGTAGAAGAAAAAATTGACTACCGATATTCCAATAGTGAAGTTATAACATATCCACTAAATTCCACTGTGTAGCTCAGAATAAGTAGCTATAGCCATTTTCTTGCAAGTATTTATGCCTCTGCCCATCTGTGCACAGGAAATTATTTACAAATTCATTTAATTTTCAGATGTTGGCTCCAATTGTTCCAAAGCCACGTGTTGTGCGTACGATGCCCAACACACCATCTTTGGTTTCCCAGGGTTGCTGTGGTAAGTATTTTAGCACAAATTACTTTAGTAAATGTTTGTATACGTATCAGTCCAAGGATTATTCCCAAAGAAATCTGTGGTAGTGCCCAAGGAACTTTGACAGCTGCTGTTGGGCTGAAGGTTTCCAGTCAGTGAAACTTTACTTGGTTTACTTGGTGGAGTTTCGAGGACAGTCCTCACGGCCGTAGTGGTCTACTGCTGCTGCCAGTCCTGCTGTCCCTCCTCACAATGGCCAGTTGGTCTGGTATTGAGTTTGAAGCAACAATTGAATTAAATAATCTCCTTTTATATTAACCATTTGCTGTAGGGGTACAGCTTCCAGTCAGTGAAACTTAAAGCAACATAAATACATATACCAAAGGCTTTTCCCCCTTACAAGGGAGGTAGCAAAAAAAACAAAGGCATAAAATCCATTCCCACCCATTCCATCCCCCACATACTCCACTCCCATCCATCCCCTTCCCTCCCTCTTATCTTAGCTTCTCCTGGATGACGGGTCATCCCTGCATCTCGCCCACTGCCCTGAGTCAGAAGCAGTGTCACAGGACACAGCACATCCACATCAAGGCCGCTTCATTAGATCGGTGGCCCTCAAAGCAACAACTGAATTGAATAATATCCTTGTTTATTGATCACCTGCTGCAGAGGTAGTATCTTGTTGCTTTGCTTTGCCTCTGACCCAGACCAAGAGGTGTGGAACAGGGAGGACCCTCAGAGTCTCCAGACTGGGCCCAAGACCTCATTCTATCAGCTTCAACTGTATATCTTACACTTTATCACACGTGGAGGGCTGACAACCAGTGACTGTACCCCTTCCCCTACCACTTTCAGCCAGTAATATGGAAACTGTCCCATGCTGATACAACAAAGGATTACAAAGGCGGAGCATGCCGACAGGAGACCTTTTGATCCATATCTAGGTCGGATGCGAAAAAAAATCATATTAATAATAAAATAATAAATAAAAACTATAATAATGTAAATAACAAATAAAATACATAAATGCATAGGTATAGTTAAATAATAAACAAACAGATGACAGCCCAAAGTTTCCTCTGTGGGAGGAAACAAAGACTGTTCCCAGCCACTGTCAGGCTATGGGTTTTTTAATTTGTGAAATTGTTTATATATATATATATATATATATATATATATATATAATATGGCGATTTGAACTGCTCAGGGTGAGTTGAACTAAGGGTATGGTTCATTAAATTCCACGGTACAAAATCCACTGTAAGGGGCACCATCCTAGCCTCCCAATAGGGGGGAGTTTGTGATGTTAAACCAAATCATCATCATATAATATGCACAGACACTTGTTCATTTGTTCACATCTTTACCTATTTATCACACATCATTGGCTTTGTTAGGGACCAAAAGACCTTCTGCCTTCATTTATTTATTTTATTTATTTATTTATTTTTTTATGTTTTTATTATTTTTATTATTATTTTATTATTATTAAAAAAAAAAAAATCAGGGATGGAATGGGTGGGAATGATTTTATGCCTTTTTCTTTTTGGCTACCACCCTTGTAAGGGGGAAAAAGCCTTGGTATATGTATGTATGTATGATGTATTATTATTATTTTTTTTTTATTTTTTTTTTTTTTACATTCTTGTAAGTTATTAAACTGAAGCGGCCTTGCTGTGGATGTACTGTGTCTTGCGACACTGCTTCTGACCCAGGGCGGTGGGCAGGGTGCAGGGATGACCCGTCATCCAGGAGGTGCTCAGATGAGAGGAAGGGCGGGAGGGGTGTGGAGTGTATTTAGGGATGAAATGGGTGGGAGTGTTTTTATGCCTTTCCCTTTTTGGCTACCTCCCTTGGAAGGGGGAAAAAGCCTTGGTATATGTATGTATGTATGTAAGTTATTAAAATATTGAATGTGTATATTGAAATTTGTGCATGTACTTTGACATTTTGTATCCAATAACTGAGATGAATATTTGCCCTTGCAGTGTACAGCTTGGGTTCGTACGTGAAAAAGGAAGAGGGCCAAATAGTGAACCAACTCATGAGTGCCGTTGGCATCTGTGAACAGGTCCCAGAGAGCCAGATTGATGCCATCTGTGGACTCTCCGGCTCAGGACCTGCATATGTAAGTACATATATACACCAATAGCTTTTTCCTGTTACAAGGGAGGTAGTCAAAGTCTAAGGCATAAATCCACTCCCACCCATTTCATCCCTACATACTCCACTCCCATTCACCACTCCACCCTCCCTCTTTTCATGGCATTTCCTGGATGATGGGTTATCCCTGCATTTCGCCCACAGTCCTGGGTCAGGAGCAATGTAGCAGGATAGAGCACATCCACAGCAAGGGTGGTTCATTTGATCAGCAATCCCCCCTTCTGTCTCGGTTCCCTTATGCAGAAAAAGATAGGACAGTGAGAAATCCCTTTGGGTTGGCATCAAAATATTATTCCAAATTCCATTATACTACATTTCTTTGTGGTGAAGTCCACTTCCCATTTCTGACTCCATTCCCAGACTGTTCAGATCTCTCTGTATTGGGTCACAGTCTGCTTCAATACTAACTTTCTTTAACAATTTTGCATCATCTGCAAAGAAGTTCATGTAACATTCCACACCCTTTCCCATGTCATTCACATAGATAGCAAACATTATTGGGGCCAATACTTATCCTTGTGGAACTCCACTAATTACCTCTTGCTAAGTAGAACTCTGAGCACTCCACTCATTTTTCTTCCATGCAAAAAGTCCTCCATCTATTTCAGTAGTTTTCCTTGTATCCCTCCTATGGTTCCCAGTTTTCTTAATAGGTTTTTGTGAGGGACTTTTATCAAAAGCTTTTTGTAGATCATGGAACGCACAATCAGCCCATCCATCCCTTTCTTGTATTATGTGTATTAATCTTGAGTAATAACAGATCAAATTAGTAGTACATGATCTTCCCTGTCTAAATCTGAATTGTCTCAGATTTAGGATCTTGTTCTCCAGATGTTTTAGCCATCTAATTTCTATAACTTTTTCACATATTTTAGCTATTGTGCTTGCGAGGGAAAATGGTCTGTAATTTGTTGGATCTTCCTTATTTCCTCCTTTATAAATTGGTACAATACCAGCATTTTTCCAGTCCTCTGGTATTTTTCCTTCTTTGAGTGAGCAACTTATGTTATATATTTTGTCCCTTAGTTCTTTTTTACGTTCTTTTAGTATCCAGTTTTCTATTCCAACCAGGCTGTGCAATTTCCTAATATCAAGGTTCATTATTTGATCCATTATTTATTTTCGTGTTACTATTGTTACCCTCAATTGGGGGGGGGGGGTCTTGCTTCTTGCCCTTCACCCCGATGCTGTACATTTTCTCTAGAGAAAATTGACTTGAAGCATTTGCTCAAGACTTCTGCCATTTTTATATTTTCTGTGTATTCCTTATTCTCTTGGTGTAGTTTCACTATTTCCTGTTTGTTTTTTAGTTTACCATTCACATGTCTATAGAATAGTTTTGATTGATCCTTACATTTTTCTGTTATGTCTTTTTCATAGTTGCTTTTTTCTTTCCTGCATATTTTTATATATTTGTTCCTTTGATTAATATATATTTGCCACTTTCTAGGTTTTTTTATGTTTCCTCCATCTTTTGAAAGCTGTGTGTGTGTATATGTGTACGTATATATATATATATACTCGGCTCTGACCCAGGGCAGTGGACAAGGTGCAGGGATGACCCATCATCCAGGAGGTGCTAAGATAAGAGGGAGGGTGGAGGGGAGTGGAGTGTATTTAGGGATGGAATGGGTGGTAATGATTTTATGCCTTTTTCTTTTTGGCTACCTCCCTTGTAAGGGGGGAAATCCTTGGTATATTTATGTATGTATGTATATATATATATATATATATATATGTATATATATATATATATGTATGTATATAATTCAGAACAAAACCGCATATCATATTTCAAGTTTTACTTAGGACAAATTTTAACTCGTTTAGTTTTTATCCATACAACTGCATGAAATTGTCTGTTGGTGTATTCTGAATGAAATTAATGAATTACAGTATTTTTGAAAGATAAAATTAATTTGTTTTCACAGATCTACATGGCTATTGAGGCTTTGGCTGATGGGGGTGTCAAGATGGGACTTCCACGACAACTGGCACAAAAGTTTGCAGCACAAACGGTTTGTACTTTTTATATTGAGTTAACCATAAAAGTTAAGGACAGGATGCAGAGATTACCCATCATCCAGGAGGTGCCAAGATAAGAGGGAGGGAGTAGGGTGGAGGGGAGTGGAATATATAGGAAATGGAATGGGTGGGAGTGGTTTCTATGCCTTTTTCTTTTTGGCTACCCCCGTGTAAGGGGGAAAAAGCCTTTGGTATATGTATGTACATGAATGCATATAGTCCTGGTAGTGAGAAAAGACAGTAGGAGAGGGAGTTGTTTTGGACTGATTTAGCCCATAGAATATGGTGACTCCTACATGTCATGAGCCATGAGAGGGTATATGGGGATGCTGGCATTAGCATCCTGATTATTTTTATTTTGTGATTGTAGCTGAGTGACTCCCGTATTCTACAAACAGACTTGATTGCATTTTCTGTGGTTATGTTTCATTGGAAAAAGATACACAAAAAAAAAAAAAGGAAAAGAAAACCTACTCTCCTCACGCTATCCCATTTAGTCACTGTTATGCTGAGTAAAGATTTTACCTTAACATAGACAAATTATGTGTGATTCTTGTCAGGGGCATACCATTGTAATCCCTTAACCACTTTAGTATGAGTCAAATTTTCGCCTACAGCATCAGCTGCCATATGAACAATGCATCACACTACTTGATTTATGAAATATAAAGTCACTGCTGTAATACTTGTTCTTTTATTCTGAATAATAATACATACATACATACATACATATACCAAGGCTTTTTCCCCCTTACAAGGGAGGTAGCCAAAAAGGGAAAGGCATAAAAACACTCCCACCCATTTCATCCCTACATACACTCCACACACCTCCCACCCTCCCTCTCATCTGAGCACCTCCTGGATGACGGGTCATCCCTGCACCCTGCCCACCGCCCTGGGTCAGAAGCAGTGTCGCAAGACACAGCACATCCACAGCAAGGCCGCTTCATTTAATCGGCGACCCCCCCTCTCCGTCCCCTCTTGCATATAAGGAGAGGACGGGGAGAAAATCCCTTCAGGCTGCGTCAAAATTTACTCACACATACTACCCCACCCCCCACCGCCCTGCCCTTTCCTCGTCATGCAATAATAATAAACATAGAAAACTTGATCAAACCAGTTCACAGAATCCAGGGAGGTAACTCATGTACAACTAAAAAATATATATAATCAAGATGCCGATGCCAGCACCCTCATGTATCCACTCACCTCGTGACGCCTTTGTAGGCATCATCATACCGAAGTGGTAGAGCACTGACTGCAAGTCACAATTCAATCAGTACCCCTGGGGATGGGTTCTTACATATATACACCAAAGGCTTTTTTCACCCTAACAAGGGAGGTACCCAAAAACCAAAGGCATAAAATCCATTCCCACCCATTTCATCCCCACACACTCCACTCCCATTCACCCCCTTCCTCCCTCCTATCTTGGATCCTCCTGGATGACGGGTCATCCCTGTATCTCGCCCACTGTCCTGGATCAGAAGCAGGGTGCCAAGACACAGTACATCCAGAGCAAGGCCACTTCATTTAATTGGCAACCCCCTCTCTGTCTCCTCATACAGAAAAAGAAAAGACTGGGAGAAATCCCTTTGGGCTCTGTCAAATTATGATTCACATATACTCCTTTACCCCCACCCTCTTCCATGCATCACAGCATCATCCATACACAACTATTCTCAACTCACCCCTATCTTTTGTCTTCTCCCGTCCTTCCTCATCAGACATTCCCCTCTTTCCCAATGCCCCTTTTACCCCATCCATCCATCTCATCCTTGGTCACCCCATTATGTTCACTCCTTCCACCTCTGCCTTCCACACCTCTTTTACTAATCTTTCTTCACTCATTCTTTCCATGTATCCAAATCATCCCAATATTCTATCCACCCTATCTCCCAACTCCCTTTCCACCCCCGTTCTCCTCCTCATCTCATTTCTCACTCTGTCCAGCCTAGTAATCCCTATGATACTTCTCAGGCACCTTTACTCAAACATAGATAAATATTTTTTCTGTTTTTTTTTTATATTCACATATCAGGTGAAAGGAGCAGCTACCATGGTGCTTGAGACTGGAAAACACCCAGCAAAACTCAAAGATGAGGTGTGTTCGCCTGGTGGAACAACGATTGCTGCCGTTCATGCCTTGGAAATGAATGGATTGAGGTTTGTAACTAGAGCTCTTACAGATGACTTTATACTACTTATTGATATTTCTTGCTTTTCAAGATAGAAATGAATTGATATTTTTCATTCACCATGGCATGCTCTCTCTCTCTCTCTCTCTCTTTTTTTTTCTGTGTCCTCCCACTCTACTCCTTCTTCCTTTAACTTGTTATAGTCATATTTCAGCTTTTCAGATTCACTCTTATGTAGCAACAGATTGATTGACTGATCTCTGGGTTTAGAATTGCTACATCACTTAATGAATATTCTAACTTGTATATATGACTTATGGTCACTTACCTTTTTATCAAGTTTATTAATACTTTTCTTTCTTTATCATATCTTCTATTAATTTCTTCATTATTTCACTTGCTATGGCCATTCTTGTTTTTGTTTTTATTTACTCTGAATTACTTATCTCACTTGTGAATGTTTTCTAATGAATATGTTGTTCCACTTCAGTGCTCATGTCAAATTCACTACTACAGTCTTTTCTAGTCTTGACAATTTACTATTTCCCTCACCTTCCTAATTGTGGTTTTCCTTCACACTGACTTACACCATGTCTATCTATATACTGAGGGCTTTTTCCCCCTTACAAGGGAGGTAGCCAAGTCACAAGGCAGGTACCCACTCCTACCCATTTCATTCCCATCCATCACCCGTTCTTCTTGCTCATCTTAGCTCCTCATGGATGATGGGTCATCCATGATAAAATCCAGCATGATCCAATATAAAATAGTGGAATGTGCCACAGTTCTTACAGTGTTACATTCCACTATTTTATGTTGAAGGCACTTTTACATATACCAAAAGGGACTCTAACTTCTTTACTACAAGTCGAATATTTGTGCACAAGTGTTAGGTTGCCTGATGTATGATGATTCAGTAATGCATCACAAGAATCGCAATATGAGATACATATACCAGAGGCTTTCTTCCCCCTTACATGGGAAGTAGCCAAAAAACAAAGGCATAGAAACCACTCCCACCTATTCCATCCCCTACATACTCCACTCCCCTCTACCCCCTCCCTCCCTCTTTTCTTGGCTCCTCCTGGATGATGGGTCTCCCTGCATCTTGCCCACTGCCCTGGGTCAGAAGCAATGCAGCAAAACACAGCACATCCACAACAAGGCTACTTCATTTAATTGGTGACCCTCCTCCCCTCTCCATCTCCTCGTACAGAAAAAGAGGAAGTGTAGAAATCCCTTTGGGCTGCATTAAAATATCATTCACACCTACTCCCTAACTAAACCACCCCCCATCCCCAGCCACTCCCTTCCATGAAGAAGCCATAATAATGAAGTAAAATCTCAAAGGCCTGGTTCCCACCACCTCCAGCAATGCAAGTGGCAAAACATTTCACCCCATGATTTATGTAGGAAGATTGCTACAAGATTTTTGTCTCCAAACGTTAGTCATCTCACTTTGTCATGTACAAGCCCCTCATGCATAATAATTGTATTATTATTTAATGAAGTTTCTCTTCTTTTCAGAAATGCTCTCATGTCTGCAGTGGAGGCATCAGCTTGTCGATCAAAAGAATTGGGCAAAAAATAAATAAATATGTATATAGATATATATATCAGACATATGAAAAGAGATTATGTAGGAACGTGTTTAATGGTTTTGGGGATGTAATTAAGCTGCTAAAATGTACCCTGTGTATGATTTCTTCCAGAAAATGTTTTTCATTTTATTGTTATTACTAGACAGTTGCCATTACGTTACTACTACTCGGCTGCACTTACAAACAATACATCAAAGAGGAAACACATTACTGGAACAACTCCCTCAAACAATAGCCAACCTGATGCTAAACTCCAGCTACTTGCACCTCATGACATCTACGTGGGCGTTGTCGTACCGAAGTGGTCATCTTTCTCGCACTGGAAAGGTGTGGCCCCACTGTGTCTGGCAACAGTCCCTAGGCACTACCATTAATTTCTCTAGAAAGAAACTTTGGACAGTTGTTGGTGTCGTATTAGAACATTGTTTCTGTATTTACCTAGTTGTATTATACAGGAAGGGGAGCTATGCTCATAGTGACCCATCTTTATATCTCGCAGCATCTAGTTTGTTCTTAAATTCTTGTATGGTGATTGCACACACTATTGTTTTGTTTAATTTGTTCCAGACATCCATCACTTTGTGGAAAACTTATCTCATCTATAACTATACTTTTTGAGTTTGTTTTCATGTCCCCTTGTTTTTCTTTTAACCCACTTCAATAAGTCTTCTCTGTCAAGGACTTCCATGCCTTTCATGATTCTGTAAATGGCCAATAGATCTCTTTCTCTTCCAAGGTTGGTAGTTCCAGTTGACAACCTTTGTTCATATGTCAGTTTTGAAAGTGTTGGTGCTATCTTTGTCATTGCTTCTTTGGAGTCTTTCTAATTTCCTTGTATTCTTTTTTTGTATTGGGTGTCCATAGTGTCACAGCGTACCCCAATCTTGGTCTTATCAGTGTGTCAGCAGCTGAAAGTAGGAATGAAGCAATCACTGACCCAACATGGAAAACCATTCATGATCTCCCCTAAGACCACTTTCCCATAAAGATCACTACAAAATTCAAAGGAATAATGAGCCTGATGTACAAAAAATATACATGAAGTACGAGAAAGCAAAATGACAAGGTTATGTAGCAGAAACGGAAAAGAATTTAGAGGTCAATCAATCCAACCATAGCCTCAGGTCTCTTCCAGATCCATTGTTTCTGGGTAATTGGCAATGGCCACTGGACCGGCCCATAAGTTCATCCATCTGTCCAGGATGTAACACGTCACCCCATACTATTCAACACATGGAAAATTGCATTGTACACAATTATGCATGCCAACAACACAATATTTACTCTATAAGGAATACATGGGAAAACTCCATTCCAGCCATGGTGTTCATCAGGAAGACAGAGCTGCTTAGCTTAGGGAACATCATCACTGTAGCAATGGTTTGCTATGTATAGGGGGACTTAGCAGGTGATGTAAAGTCTTGGTTGGACTTTGTTGATTTATTGGCAGGTACTTGATGTATTTACAACTTCAGGGAATGTCTCCCCTACCTAGACTAGGGGAGTCTTCCCAGTCTCCTCTTCTAGGTTCCTGACCTAGGCTGCCTGTCTATGGCAAGTGCAGTCACCGTTATAAAAGGTAAATACAACTTTGACAGTAGTCCAGCATTTCTTCAGTAGAGATTTATAGGACCCAAAGGCTTTTGCTGACTATCATAAGGCTGCAGGTTTCCAGCCAGTGAAACTCAAGGCAACAATAGTTATTATTACTACAAAATAACTTCTTTAATTTCGTGCACACAAGTTTACAGTTTCACAGATTTTATTTTTCTTATGTTGAAAATATTTATTTGTACAATAACAAAGGATTTAGAAATAATGTTTGACACTACAAAGGCATCTTTACTTGTTACCATTCCATTCACATGAAGATGTAAATATTTTTTTCCTCGTGTAATTTTGATAGTTTACATGTCCTTGAAAATTAATATCCATGTACTTGCTTAAACATGGCAAAGGAGACTTGGACTGTGAGTGAAGTGTTTATTCCTGACGTTCCACCTTCTGATTTTTTCCAAGGAAACGTTGGGAATAAACACTTCACTCCCAGTCCGTGTCTCCTTTGCTGTGTTTAAGCAACTTGTTACATATTCTTTATTTATATGTCTTGAAATAATATTCAGGATTTTTATGAAACAATGTTCAGAGTAGTATGTTCTCCCACTTTGCTGCATAGAACATACAGACCACTGCAATCTTGAGCATGGTGTCCATGCTCGGTTTATTTGTATGGTAATGCTATTTATATTGTACA
The DNA here is from genome assembly GCF_046742065.1 of Oratosquilla oratoria. Classification (NCBI taxonomy): domain Eukaryota; kingdom Metazoa; phylum Arthropoda; class Malacostraca; order Stomatopoda; family Squillidae; genus Oratosquilla; species Oratosquilla oratoria. Next base: position 35,343,885 of record NC_134793.1, on the reverse strand, counting down.
TGTTCCTATTCTTATTCTCTGTCAGGAGAGGATGTATTAATATATATATATATAAAGGCCTCAGTTCTCCTTATAAAGGAGTGGTCATCAGGACTTATACCCGCACCAAAAGACCTACTAAAGGGGTTATCACACTGGGCTATTTTTCCTTCGTCATCCTACCTTCAACCTCCATTTGAATAACTAGAATATGACTTCACTAACAGAAATCTAGACTTCTCTAAGAACATTTAAAAAATATGTCTAACATACGTATAGGTTTACAATCTTAGTTCATCATTCAGCTTTGCTATATATACATACATATACCAAAGGCTTTTTCCACCTTTCAAGAGAGGTAGCCAAAAAATAAAGGTGTAAAATCCACTCCCACCCTTTCCATCCCCACATACTCCACTCCCATTCACCCCCCTCTCTCCCTCTTATCTTGGCTCCTCCAATCCCCAACCCATTACCCATGCATTTACCTCTCACATCACCCCCATCCATGTATAAATTGAACAGCCAAGGTGACATAAGACATCCCTTACAAATTCCCAACTTATCTCAAACCACTCACTCTATTTCTTATTCTAACACAGGCTCTACTACTCTTGTAAAAACTTGACTGCTCTTACCAGTTTTCCTCCTATCCCATATATCTGCACTATGGGAGGTATCCCACAATGCCTTTCTATCTATCCTGTCATAAGCCTTTTCCAAATCCATAAAGGCCCAAAAACATCCTTACCTTTTCCTAAAGCTTCCTCGTATATCTGCCTTGCTACAGAAATCTGATCAATGCAACCACAACCTGTTCTAAACCCACACTGTTCCTCACCAATTACTCCCTCTGTTCTTCTCCTAATCCTCTCAATCAAAACCCTCCCATAAGCCTTCCCAACTACACTCAACAAACTGATCCCTGTGAAACTACTACACTTACACTTGTCTCTTTTTACATTGTAAAGTGGAACTATACAGGCACTCCTCCAGTACTCTACCCTCTCTTAAATAAACAGTCCACCATCAATGTACCTTTTTTTTTTTTTTTTTTTTTTAGACCTACATGACACACATCCAACCCAGGTGCCTTACCTGCTCTCATCATTTTAACAACTGCCTTCACTTCATCTTTCCTTATTTCTCCTCTATTTTCCTCACACATCACTGTCATTTTTTTTAGCACTTCCCACTGTAACTACCTTTCCCTCCCTAGCCTTCACATTTAGCAACTCGCTAAAATACTTTGCCCATCTTCCTCTTACTGCCTGCTCTTCCATTATCATCTCTCCATCTGCTCCTTTTACTTTTTCTTCTCTACTTGATTCACCTCCTCTTCCTCTCTTAATTTCTTTCCAAAACATCCTTTTATTACTTTCAAAATTTTCTGTCATACTCTTACCCCATTTCACATCTGCTCTCCTCTTTGCCTCCTTTATCTTATGCTTTACTTCTCTTTTCTTTGTACCTCTCATATGATTTTCTTGTCCTATTTTGTAACCAATCTGTGAATACTTGCTTCTCTTCTACAACCTCCTTTGCTCCCTCATCCCACCACTCACTACCCTTCCCTCTATTTCCTCCCATCCTCCTTGTTCCACACACCATCTTTGCACACCTTATGACTCCCTCCTTGAACAATCCCCATTCCTCCTCCACTCCTAGTTCTACTCTATCCTTCACTCCCTCCCACTCCTCTGCCTAGTGTAGGCCTTATGGTCTCTTGCAGTCTCCTTCATTCTTATGTTCTTATGTACTCCTCCTTTTCTTTCTCATTTACATATGATGGAAATATAATTTGATATTTGGAGATTTGAAAACTATTGTAACTGAAGTCATTTTTTACTTGAATGAACTCAACTGTCAGTGCTGGTGAAGCCCGTGGAAGCTCAGTGTAATAACACCATAACATTACTCCTCCTATCTTAGCACTTACAGGATGGTTCTTGATCCTGCCACTCTGCATGGGTCAGACAGTGCAGCAAGGGGTATCTCATCCACTGCAGGACTCGACAGCAGATGTTTAGTCCATCTACACTGCTTCTCCATACAGCAAACTCATCTATGAAATGTTAGGAGCATCCCTTCAAGTTTATTCTGTATATGGAGATGATGTATACACACATCGATATACAAAAAGGCCCTTTCCCCTCATTTAAAGGGGTAGCTGAGTTATAGTATACATCAAGCAGGGTGATCATCCCAACTTAGTAAAAGGACAGGCTGACCCATTGTCCCTAAGGTGCTGACATAAGAGAGGTGGTTGAGTGGCTTTTGTTTATGATGTGGCTGTGTGCAATGACTCGCCACACCCTCGTTATGAGAGGGAATGACTGTATTGTATAGCCATTCCACCCCCAATCTCCTTGTGTCTGCCATTGTTTACAGTAGATTTTATTTAGTGGGAAGACACATTGTTATCGATTGAAAGACACTGGCCACTTGTAGGCCAAGATTGCAGGAAAACATAGAGCAGCTCTTTGAAGATAAATGTAAATATCACAATAACCAGTTTGCAGGGTAGCTCTGCATAAATTATAGAATTATTTATTATGTGGATGATAGAAAAAAAATTCTGTCTACATATATTTGTGTGGTATGTTCTGTTTTTAACAAAATTATGGAACACAAACAAGTAATTGTGTAGCTTGGTGTACCAGGAGTTGTTAACAAAGAGATCAATAAATATAGCTAAACCTTTGTCCGTGTTGTGGTTTCATCTTTAAGAGTTAATGGAAATATTAATTAAAAATCAAAATTCAATGTGATATCTTTTCTTTTCAAAAATCCATCACAAGCATGAGCTTTGAAAAACAGAAACTCTAATTATGGTCTTCAAACGATTTATGAGAACCACTCTTAACTATGCTTTCAGAACATAGTTCCCAACATTCAGCAAGCCAGAGATACTAGGTAACAGGAAGTTGTGTTCACCTTTCAACATATATTCCATGTCTTCAGTAAAGAAGACCTCTTTATAAGTGGAGACAGCTGTGCCTAGTTTTGGAGCACTCGTTACTAATTTTCAAGGTTTTTCAGTTGATAACACCAAAAGGCCCTGTCTCCCTTATAACACCTACTTGTTTTCCCTTCCTTGTGGATGAAGGGCCACCCTGTCCCTTGCCCATTCATTGTATCAGAAGCAATGCAGCAAGGCACAGCACCTCCACAGCAGGGCCCAACAGCTAAAGCTGGTCCACCTCTATTACTTCATTACATGTTGACCCCAACTCCTCATCCACTCATGAAAATACAAAGCAGACAAGAAGAAATCCCTTAAGGCTACATCAGCCGTTCACAACCACTCTCCACTCACTCTTGCCCTCTCCCTTCCTTACTCAACAGGCATTGATCCATGGCCCTATTCATCCTTGTGGCCACAAGGGCTGTATTGTCCACAAACGACAACTGGCTCACCTCCCATCCCCAAACCCCCATCTTTCACTCGCCTCTCCATTTACCTCTCATACCACCCTATTTACATGTTGAACAACCATGGTGATATTACACAACCTTAATGCAGCTCTACCTTCAACTCAAACCACTCACTCTATCCACTTTCTACCCCAAAATCAAGCTCTATTAATTATGTAAAAGCTTTCGATGGCCCTCAACAGTCTTCTCCCTATCACATATATCTGCAACACTTACCAAAATGCCTTCCTGTCAACTATGTCATATGCCTTCACCAAATCCATAAAAATTATTTTTTTCCTTTTGCCAAAAAAATTCTTGCTATATATTTTACTATAAAAAAATTATCCACATATCCTCTTCCTTTTCTAAACCTACACTGTTCTTCCTCAATTACTCAGTGTGTAATGCCGGGATTCTGGAATTATATATGTAGGTTTAGAAGGTTAGAAGCATAACATGAATCGGTAATCAGAAATCTAATTAGACATAGGCCATAAGATGCATCACCCCCCCAGGAGCCCCTCCCTTACCTAAGGTGTACATGACTCTTCACACGTACGAAACCACCCTCCGTCCCTGCCGCACCCTCACAGTTTGGGCAGTGTATCATGTTCTTCACCTTCAGTGATGCCAGTTGGCTTGTTACACCCTGACTCAGTATATCTTCCAAGACTTTTACTTCTACCTCTAGCTTCCCTACTCTTTCAGGATCCCCAAACTTAAACTCCAGTTTTGTCTTTTCTTTTATTCCAATCACCATTTTCTTTATCTAATTATTTATCTTTATTTGTTTCTTTTATATTATTCCTTTATTTATTTTGTTTTATTTTTTTCTGTTATAAGTTTAATGTGAACCACCCACAATCATCAGCCAGCTGTTGGGCACTCTGATTACCTATCTCCCTATTTTATTCTCCTAATTTAGTTATTAATTTTCAACAATATTATTCCAGATGATTTTGATAAGTTTCCCCTTCACGAATGTCTTCCCTTCCTCCACCCAATGAACTCCGTCTTCTGCCAAGGTCTCTTGAAAACTACTAGTGTTAAAATGGATGGTTTGGAACTTCCTTAGCTTCTTCAACCTTTTATTTACCTAGTGTTCAACTTTTTTTATAATTCTGCATGAGGGGACGGAGAGGGGGGTCACCGAATTTATGAAGCGGCCTTGCTGTGGATGTGCTGTGTCTTGCGACACTGCTTCTGACCCAGGGCAGTTGACAGGATGCAGGGATGACCTGTCATCCAGGAGGTGCCAAGATAGGAGGGTGGAGGGGAGTGGAATATATGGGAAATGAAATCGGTGGGAGTGATTTCTATGCCTTTTTCTTTTTGGCTACCCCCCATGTAAGAGGGAAAAAGCCTTTGGTATATGTATGTATATACTAATTGGTCCTCCCTCTGGATATGCTCTCGGTTCCATCAGGCATAAGCATACTTCTGCCTCACAATCTCTCGTTACCATTTCTGCAACCTCCACTATGCCATCATCAAGACTTTCCTCTTAAACACTGTATTTACTATCATCAACTTTCGAGACACATCTCCACCATCATCTCTCCACTACAATTTTTTCCTGAAATTTCACACTTCCCAACCAATCTGTGTATAAGTTCATCTCCTATCCTAGCATTGAGATATCCTAATAACACTACATCCAAAAAGCCTCCCTTCCTCTACACTCTTCTCACTACCAGGTCCATATGCACTTACAAAGACCTACATCTCCCTTCCCAGTTTCACCTTCATTCACATTAACCTTGAAGAAAGCTCCTTTCCTTCCACCATATGCTTACCTATCTCTTCACTTACTAGTACAGCCACCCCTTCTCTCCCTTGTCCTCTCTTCACTCCTGACACCCGACTACACTCCCAAACTCAAACTCACCCCTCCCTTTCAATATAGTTTCACTCAAGGCCAACACATCCATCTTTCTTCTCACAAACATACTGGTTATCTCTTCCCTTATACTCTCACCTGTACCACATCCATGTACATGACCCAAAACTTAGGGTTCTGGTTGGTAAACTCCCAGACCCTCTTATGCCTTTACATTTTTTTAGGAATATCCCCTTTGGGGCTACAGATTGTAGGATGTCTAGTCCTGTTCCTGTCCCTTTTTTGCCGCCTTTTATGACTCAAGTGGAAACACTTGGTGGCAGTATTCTTCTTCCCAACCACAGCATAATGGAGGGACAGTTGTAATACAACAAATTAGCATCATTTCTCTATGAATAGAGATTTCCTCTATCACAGACAAAATTATGGGTGGCTCTGGTCTGTAGGGTGCCCCATATAGACCCTAAGTATCTGCTGCATGTTACTGAGTAGCTTTTAACCCCACCATAACATGCAGTCAATACCACAGACAGGAAGACACTGGTAATACACAGACAAATACACGAGAGACCCGGGGCTAAGGATAGATTGATTTACAACCTTAAAATCAATGCTTCTCATAGCTTCCAAGAAAATATCAGTCACTGTAATACTTTTAAGAGGAAGTAATTATATATTTGATCTACAAGTACATAGAAACACCATTTTATGAATGATACATCCCTCTGTCAACTACCAGGATATAGGAATCTATTAAATTAGACTTTGTGACAAAAAAGGTGATGGAAAAACAAATTCACTATTTCCATTTTATAAAAAAAAAATTAATCACATTATAATGATTAAAAAAACATTATATGCTTTATACAGTGTATACTTTGCAAATTAAATATTTGTCTTTTCCCACAAAAGACTGTCAAGCTGCATCTTTTGGAATGAAATTTTGTGGATGATAAAAAAAAAAAAAAATTAACATTTTGTGTATATGTTTGAGCAGATGGTAACAGTAACAAGAAAATATTCGGCCTTAAAATAAGGCAATTACTGGGACTCCTTCTTGTGAAGGTTTTTTATAGCCATATTAGTGGCCAAAATTGCCCTTCGAGAGAGCCTCATTTGTCCAGTTGCTGGGTCACGTCCAAAGTACTTTACTTTGATCTGCTGATTCACCTCTAAGCCTAAAGCACTAGGATGCTGCACCTGTGGGAAGAAAGAAGGTACTAAGAACTGGTAGTTTCACAATAATATGTATAATAACAGAAGAACTGTCACTGACGAAAATCTTGTGTATTTGGTCTACAGCCAGAGAACACATGACTGCCTTTATACACATTGTTTTTTTTTCTAACATAAATACATATACCAAAGGCTCTTTCCCCCTTATAAAGGAGGTAGCCAAAAAAACAAAGGGCGCTGAATGGCCTACCGGCTCCGGCACTTGGCCTTCGAGCCAAAAATTTCATCAATCAATCAATCAGTCAATCAAAAAACAAAGGCACTGCCACCTATTCCATCCCCAACATACTCCACTCCCATCCACCCCTTTCCATCCCTCTTATCTTGGCTCTTCCTGAAGCTTATACATTACTTATATGAAGTGGCCTTGCTGTGGATGTGCTGTGTCTTGCGACACTGCTTCTGACCCAGGGCAGTGGACAAGATGCAGGGATGACCCATCATCCAGGAGGTGCCAAGACAAGAGGGAGGGGAGTGGAGTGTGATAGGGGTGGAATGGGTGGGAGTGGTTTTTATGCCTTTGTTTTTTGGCTACCTCCCTTATAAGGGGGAAAAAGCCTTTGGTATATGTATGTATGTATATACTCTGGTAAGGTGGAGAGCAGAGATGGAAAAAGGGCTGGCAAATAGGGTTAATCAAAGAATAATGGGGTCGTCTGGGCATATGTAAAGAATAAATAAAGACTAACGAACAAGTGAGGGAAGATAGGTGAATGGAGTAAGCTTGAAGGGAAGCCCTGAGAATGGGATGGATGGATGGATGGATGAGGGCCTTGGGTAAGTCTATTAAGCATGGAAGGGAGAGGGAAAGAGACACATCTGGATGGGGATTGGTTGTGAATGGATGGTAAACTGAAGCAGCCCTAAGGCACTTTTTCTTGTCTGCTCTGTGTTTTTGTGAGTGAATGAGGGTGGAGTTGGGGGGGAGGGTCACCATGTAATAAAGCAGTGGGGGTTAACCAGCTTCAGTTGTTGGGCACTGTTGAGGAGATGCTGTGTCTTGCTGCATTGCTTCTGACCCAAGCAGTGGACAGGGAATAAGGCTGACCCTTTATCTACAAGGATATAGGATGAAACCAAAAACAAATGAGTGAGGGTATTTTGACTTAGCCACCCCCTTATGAGGGGTAAAAGACCTTTTGTTATACATATGAAACTTTTTTGTTACAAACATACATACATACAACAAAAGGTCTTTTTCCCTTGTAAGGGAGAAGCTATTGGTATATAGATACATAGATATGTGTAACTTAAACACTAACACCCAAATGAGATGGCTAGACATAGTTGTCATTCCCACTCCCTTCACATTCACTCCTTTCTGGGATAAAGAAATTGTGCAATGGAGTTCCTGAAGTAGTAATACTCTTACTTGCACTATTTAACCTTCTCACAAGTAATCTCCCCATACCAAATAGACAGCATCATATTAAAGTGCTCACATATGCAGATGACCTACCAATAATAATGCAGCACAGCCACTAAAAAAGCAGCTGTTGCCCCTAGTCTCACTCACAGAAGACCCATGGCCTCCAAGAAACTGGCAACAGCCCCAGGGCTAGACCGTAAATCACTTAGGGAAGAGATATTGTGTTATTGTCTGGGGATTGGTAATGTGGGGCAGTGTATTTACCTAGTTTTACCTTGTTATATTATATGGGAAGAGAGCTATGCTCGTAGTGAGCCATCTTTGCATCTTTCAGCATTTAGTTTGTTCTTAAATTCTTGTATGGTTTTTGCACACACTGTTGCCTCATCCAATTTGTTCCAGATATCTATGGGGTGCCTTATGTCTTCTGTGTGGTGGTTGCATCTGGGGCAGTTTGAAAATGTGGCCAGGCCTATTCTGTATTGGTACAGTACTACCTCTCATTAACAGATGTTACTTAGCTGTGTTTGCGGTGTTTTTGCTGTGTTTTCGGTGTTTTTGGTGCAGTTGTTTAGTGCTGTGCAATCACTATGCCACCCAAAAACCACTCCAAATCAACAGATTATTCACATCAACGGATACCGTTACCCACCTTTTAGTCCATTAATGAGAGGTAGTACTGTACTATCTTAATGATGGATGGTGTCCTCATAATAGACACACTAATGTGGTTCTTGTCTGGTGTGGGAAGGAGTACTGAATATCGAGTTTGGTGGTCTTTCTTAAAGGGCTTCTTTAATCATCTGGGTAGGAATATGTTTTTGTGTGGATGTTTTGTGTGGTTTGGGTGGCAGGTTGTGGTAGTATACTGCTAAGTGGACAAATCTTTCCAATGGAAAGGAACCAAAAAAAAATCTGGGTCTAATACTTGGTACCCAAATGACATTTAGCCCACATATCAAGGCAGGTTGTGGTAGTATACTGCTAAGTGGACAAACCTTTCCAATGGAAAGAAACCAAATAAAATCTGGGTCTAATACTTGGTACCCAAATGACATTTATCCCACATATCAAGGACATGACAACAAAAATCAACAAGAAAACAAACCTATTGAAAACCATCACTAGCACAGACTTGGGAAACAAAAAGAAACTCTAACAGCCATCAATGAATAGTTCATAAAAAACACTCGAAAATATGCCTCCACAGCATGTTTCCCAACAACAAGCAAATCAAACACAAACAATTTACAGTGCAAAAAAGGGCACTGAGTAATAACTGGATGCACCAAAACCATTACTACAGGACACCTATATACAGAAGCCAGAATCCTTATAGTAGAACATTACATGAAAATGACAAGAACACAATTCTATGCCAGAACCCTTAACAACACACACCTTTCACACTATATTTCATGAGCACCACCAGCAAAATGAAAAAGGAGAAAAAAAAAAAAACTACCACCCAAACTATACAGAACATCCAAACAGAAACACATTCGCACCCAGATAACTAAACAAGCCCTTCAAGAAAAATCATCTTCCATACCAGAGAACACAAAAAGCCTAAAGAACATCACCAAAGCAACTCTAACAGAATATTTTTGCCTAAGAGACCAAAATCCTCCCCCAACAAGCAGTACATGAGAACAATTGGGCTACAGCTTTATGCTAAAACTTTTAACCCATTCGCTTATCATTGCACCACACAACACATACTACATGACATGACAAAAATCAACTCCTGCAGCATATAATTCGAAGATCTACAACAACTTACTCCTGCCAATTACCCCCCCCAGTATGCTTATCCAAAAACATGTACACACACTAAGCAGTGTTTACACCAAATGAGTCCGGGTTGATTCTCGCCAAATGCTAAGAATATGAATGGCTACAAGATTTTGTTTGCAGCATTCTAGACATCCCTAAGAACACTTCAACAATCTGTCTAACATTTGTAAAGGTTTAGCCCCTTTCATTTCATCATTCAGTTTCTCAATACATGACACAAAGGTAATTTGACTTCTGAAGATTGAAAAAACTAAAGATTGTAACCGATGTCGTTTCTACTCAAACAAACTCACAACAGTTGAGGAGAATCAGCCTTGACTTGTTCAGTGTAAACACAGCTTGACTCACAAAACACACTCCAATCCAGATATACAAATCCAGTATTTCACTACATACCCAGAGACACCAACCTAAATATCACTTCCAAAACACACAAGTGATGTAAAAATGCCTTCAATCAAGACCCCGCCTATCATGAAAACAGTACCAATAAAGAATAGACTATACATTAGACACCAATTGCCTCAGATGGAATCACCACACATACATACATATACCAAAGGCTTTTTCCCCCTTACACAGGGGGTAGCCAAAAAGAAAAAGGCATAGAAAATACTCCCACCCATTTCATTTCCCATATATTCCACTCCCCTCCACCCTCCTCCCTCCTTCCCATATTGGCACCACACAGTCACAAAATACATAATCTTACACTACCCCACTCTCACAAGCAACACAAAATAAGTGAGATCCAAATTAGCTGACTGATCACTGGCATACAGTCCTGTAGAATCCAATAGAATTCTCTTGAATATCACCAAGGGAAAGAACTAGCTAGATACAGAAATGATCAACAGTCCTTGAATTTTATCATGCATTATCATCTGTACTATTATTTAGTACCCCACATTTCTTCATTATGGTATTAAAAAAAAAAAAAAAAAAAAAAAAAAAAACATAGATAAATAAAATGAAAGAACAAGAAATGTGTTTTTCTCATCTAAATATATACTAATTCATCCTTACAGCAGTTAAATAAAACCATGCATGAACTTACCATTCTTGTGTCCAACTGCGAGTTATGTAGTAACACTGGATGCATGGAATCATATAAAGTCACCATTACACCTGTCTGGCGTATTTCAACAATTGTGGCAGTATAAATAGCTCCAAACTCAAGCACTGGTTCACTCTCTGTTAACAGCTCATCGAGAGCTTCTCGAACCTCGTCCATGGATGATTTTTGGGGTGCGAACAGAGTCAAACTGCCTTGGTCCTGCCAACTGAACTGTACACCTGTTTCACTTTCCAGTCTTCTAAGATTAATACCACCAGGTCCGATCAATCGACTACGTTTATTTGCAGGAACTGTTACTGTTTCTACTTTTGGCCAACATTCTTTCTCCTGTTGCCGTGGAGCGGACATAACTTCATTCATGATGTTGATAATCTTCCCTTTAGCCTCCGTAGCCTGCTGTATTGCTTCCATCACCACCTTCAGAGGAATACCAGGAACCTTGATGTCAGCTTGCAATGCTGTGATGCCCTTTTTAGTTCCAGCAAGTTTGAAGTCCATATCTCCAAGGTAATCTTCTATACCCTAAATAGCAATGAAAAGAAATAAAATGTCAATCTGTTGCCCTTGATCTCTTGCAGAGGATTTCCAACCTCATGGAAACTAGCAACAGCCTCTGGGCAGGTCAAGTCACTGAGAAGATATATTGTATTGTTGTCTGGTTAGTGTGGGACTGCCCATTTTCAAAACCCATGAACACCGTCACTTCCATTTACTCTGTTTACAAGATGAAACCCTGAGAGGCTGATACTTGGTCTCTGAGCTGGACCCAAGGTCTCTTTCTACTAACCTCAACTGTATTTCTTATACCTTTTCACACATGGAGAGCTGACAACCAGTGGCTGCTCCCCTCCTTTTATTTTCAATTGGTGACATTACAGTTAGGTAAATACATACATTCATATACCATAGGCTTTTTTCCCCTTATAAGGAAGGTAGCCAAAAAATAAAGGCATAAAAACCACTCCCACCCACATCCCTATACTCCACTCCCCTTCACCCTCTTCCCTCCCTCTTATCTTGGCACCTCCTGGATAATGGGTCATCCCTGTATCTTGCCCACTGCCCTGGGTCAAACAATTAGGCAAATATAGAAAGTCACACCCCAATACAACACAGACAACTGCCCAAGTTTCTTCCCAGAGAGCTGTGAGAGGTCCTGATGACTGCTGCCAGCTGCCATGTGGCTGTGGGTTTTTCACTCAGTGAAACTTAAGGCAAAATTGGTCATTATTATTTGCTGCTTTTCCTGTTCCCTTCCATCCTCTTCATTCCACATACCATCTTCACATACTCTATAAAACTTTATCCTTGTTCATACTTGAAACATTACTGTTTTTCCTCTAATCCTTTTTGTATTTATCCTTCACTATATTCATCCCATAACTCTCTCACCTTTGCCATGTATTTTTTCTCCTTGCTGAACCTTTGAAGAAAAGAAAAGAAAAGAAAAGAAAAAAAAAAAAAAAAATCCAACATTCCTTTGACTTACCAGAATGTCCGTGAGAGTTTTATACTGTTGCAGTTGTCCTTTGTCATCATAGCGAGTTACAAGACCTACAGCTACTCCTGCAGCTGCAGCTGATACATTGACTCCTGCATCCATCAGTGCTAAACTGCCACCACACACAGTTGCCATGGATGATGACCCTAGTGCAAATGAAAAAAAAAAATAAATAAATAAAATAAATAAAAAAATACTGATTAGCCTTTACTTACAAAATGAGGTTGCTAGACATGAACAGGAGCATCCTTGTCCCTTTCATTTCTATCACAGTTGTCACTCCTGCTCCATGAGAAAAACTGCACCTTCTTTGTTTCCCAGCAATACTGGGGTGGAAAGGCAGTTGGGAGAGAGTATTGATAAAAGAGTATTGGGATGGTTTGGACACATGGAAAGAATGAGTAAAGAAAGATTAGTAAAAGAAGTGTGGAAGGTAGAGGTGGAAGGGCAACCAAATATGAGATGGATGGATGGGGTAAAAGGGGCATTGGGAAAGAGGGGAATGTCTGTTGAGGAAGGAAGGGAGAAGACAGAAGATAGGGGTGAGTGGAGAATGGTTGTGTATGGATGATGTTGTGATACATGGAAGGGAGAAGGTGGGGGATGGGGTGGTTGAGGGAGTATGTGTGAATGATATTTTGATTTTTGACACAGCCCGAATGGATTTCTCCCCGTCTTCTCTTTTTCCACATGAAGGGATGGAGAAGGGGTCGCCAATTAATGAAGTGGCCTTGCTGTGGATGTGCTGTGTTTTGCTACATAGCTTCTGATCCAGGGCAGTGGGCGAGATGCAGGGATGACCTGTCATCCATGAGGAGCCAAGATAAGAGGGAGGGAGGGAGTGAATGGGAGTGGAGTATGTGAGGATGGAATAGGTGGGAGTGGATTTTATGCCTTTGTTATTTTGCTACCTCCCTTGTAAGGGGGGAAAATGCTGTTAGTATACGTATGTATAATGAAAGGCACTTGTTCTTTTCTGCATGCCAAATGACCTAATTCAACTGTGCAGACCATTCAATATTGAGCCTGAGCTTATTTCAATTAATTTCATCCATAGTGGAAAGCACTATATTTTTGGTCTGATAATTTCATTTAGCTGTTTGGTACCCCTTCAGTACACTAAGTACATACTTCCTTTGAGATCAACAATTTCAATTCTATAACCATTGGACTACATGACAGTGGAAGTCAGAAGAATCGTACTATTTCAATTCTGTTACCATTGGACTCCATGACAGTGGAAGTCAGAAGAATCATACAATTTCAATTCAGTTACCATTGGACTCCATGACAGTGGAAGTCAGAAGAATTGTACAATTTCAATTTTGTTACCATTGGACTCCATGACAGTGGAAGTCAGAAGAATCGTGAAGGGGTGACTGCTGGGTAGTAAAGGTCGCAAAGCTCGCTCAGCAAGAGCTCCATGTCCGACCTCTCTTCGTGTCACCGCTCCTCCTCGAGAGAGTTCGTTGTTGGCATACGAAGGAAATGAGTAGTGCAGGTGGAAATTTTGGTCTTTCATACCCCTGTTGAACACAAACATATCTGAGTCAATATCTGTGTAATTAATGTATTTACATTGGCAAAGCATATTGGAAGATTTTTCAGTGTGCAATATGATCAGACAATGAATAATATTCAAACAAATGGATTAACAAACACATACATAAGTAAAAATACATACATATACCAAAGGCTTTTTTCCCCCTTATAAGGGAGGTAGCCTATGATTTGGTTTAATGTCACAAATTTTCCCCTATTGGGATGGTAGGACAATACCCCTTACAGCGGACTTTGTAGCATGGAATTTAATGAACCATGCCCTTAGTTCAACTCACCCTGAGCAGGATTCGAATCGTCATCATCTCAACCTCCGCCAAAAGTAACAATGCCCTAACCTGCTCAGCCAGTGAGCATCCGAAAAAGCCATTTATTGGCCCCCCCCATCTTAGCTCCTGTTGGATGAAAGGTCTTTCTTGTCCCCTATCTACTGCTAAGTCAGAGGCAATGCAATCAGACACAGCATCTCCACAGCAGGGCTCACCCACCAAAGCAAGTTTAGCTCCACAATTTCATTTCATGGCAACTCTCATCCACTTGAAAAGTAACCGAGAAGACAAAAGAGAAATAATTTCAAGCTACATCATTTCCTCACCCATTCACAAACACTTTCCACTCACACTTATCTTTTGCCCTCTCCCTTCCATTAATCTTGCATTTGAGGCACCTTTCACCCTATCCATCCACCTCATTCTTGAACTTCCCCTCAAATTCATTCCATCCACTTCTGTCTTACACGCTCCTTTCGCAAGTATTTCTTTACTCATCCTTTCCGGATGTCCAAATCATCCCAGTATTCTTCCATCAAACCTATCTCCCAACTTTCTTTCCGTCCCTACTCTCTTCCTCACCTCACTTCTCACTCTATCCAACCTAATAACCCCCCTCCCCGACATACTTCTTAAACATTTCATCTTAAATACATTTAGTCTCTTCCTTTCTGCCTCCTACAAATTTCGTGTATCATGGGCACAATCACTCCTTTGTGCAGTCTTCTCTTTGCACCTATCTCCAGATACCAATTTCTTAAAACACTTTTTATTTTTTCCCGACATTTACTTGGTTCCTTTTCTCTAAAATTCTCCTCCACTTAGATTAATTGACAAACATTACAGTATACTACTTGTTATCAATCAATCTGTTGCCCTGGGTTTATCTTGCATGAGAACCATTGCCCCAAAGAATCTAGGCATGGCCACCTATTCAGCCCATAAGTCACTGCAACATCAATTCTTTTCTTTCATAATTATTGACTCTTTTCAAAACTAGTACCTGATGTAGCCCTCTGTATCTATTCCCTATATAGAGTGAAGGCATGCTAACCAAACCAAACCTAACCTAACCAACCTAACCTAACCAAACCAACCCTAACCTAACCAAACCTACCCTAACCTAACCAAACCTACCCTAACCTAACCAAACCTACCCTAACCTAACCAAACCAAACCTACCCTAACCTAACCAAACCAACCCTAACCTAACCTAACCAAACCAACCCTAACCTAACCACCCTCATTACATGTGGGTCATTGATATAGTACCTACTATGGTGGAAACTACTTACCCAGTAGCTTGAAGAAGTGGATCCAGCCTTGGTGAATTCTGTGGAGCATCAAAAGCAACAGTGCACTGCACTTGGGTCTGCCCACGTCTAAATGTTGACGAGCCATGTAAAGGATTATACAAGTCGACTTCACACTGAATGGGGCGAACATCACAGACATCCCGGCCATCACATCTTTACAGCAATGAAAGAAAAATAGTATTATTAGTACATATAGAGAACAAGATCTTGATAGATCTCCTACAAGAGAAGACTGGGGCAAGAGCAACTGAATATATACATGTGTCAACCCCCTTTAAGGGGAAATCTAGAGATGAAGAAAGAAAAATGTAAGGTAAAAAAGGAAAATAAGGATGTTAAAAAGGGACGCTATCTATCTATGAGTATATACCAAGGGCTTCTCCCCCCTTATATGGGACATAGCCAAATCAAATGGATAGCATGTTACATATACATACATAATCCTACAACTTGCTAAGATCAATAAAAATGGCATTTACATATTTGGACTAAGAAATTATTAACCCCTTCCATACGGTGCCGCACACGTAGGCATCATGGGGAGCGAGTGTATTCGCGAGGCTGCCATATCGGCGTCTTGATTATATTTATTGTAGTCACCCCTCCATAATGACATTCTTTCTAATTCTTTTGTAATCGCATTTTCTATGGTTATCAAAATTCACGGGTGAAGAGAGAACGATCAATATAAGCGGTGACTATATTTTATGATGCGAGTATTATTACGACACGTCGTACGGCTGGCATTGGCTGCTGCCACCGAGCTCTAAGTCCATGACGCCTACGTGTGCGGCACCGTATGGAAGGGGTTAAAAAAATATTGGTCACACTGATAAGGCATAGAGTAGAATATGCGGCAACATTATGGTCACCCAGTACCATACATACATATACCAAAGGCTTTTTCCCCCTTACACGGGGGGTAGCCAAAAAGAAAAAGGCATAGAAATCACTCACACCCATTTCATTTCCCATATATTCCACTCCCCTCCACCCTCCTCCCTCCCTCCTATCTTGGCACCTCCCAGTACCAAAAAGAATATAAAGAAAATAGAAAGAAGGTAGCCAACTCAAAAGGCAGGTACCCACTCCCACCCATTACAGTCCCATCCATCAACCTTTCCTTCCTCTCCCCGTAGCTCTTCATGGATGATGAGTCATCCCCTTATCCTGCCCACTGCCCCGGGTCAGGAGCAATGTAACTGCCCCATACATACCTGACATTTTCATCAAGAATTAGAGAGCGGAAGACACTTTTGGTGACTTTATTGAAAGCCTCATTCAGAAGCAAAGTGTCCGTCCCTGGAAAACTCTGCAGTAATTTTGGTAAGATGTCGCAGCGCACACTGTTCACCTCACCATCCCGGGACAGTTTGTTATGACTAGAATCGCTGAAGATTGTTCTTAATCGAATTTCACATAAGGATCTGTAAAAGAAAAGGAAATGAATATGAACTGTGAAATAGATTCTACATACATACAAGATTGTTCTTAATTGAATTTCGCATAAAGATCTGTAAAAGAAAAAGAAAAAAATATAAACTGTGAAATAGATTCTAGAAAATTGAAAAATCAATACTTTTTCATCAACCTTTTGTCTCTGTGTGGCAGATTTCTGGAAATGAAAAATTAAACAATGTAAAAACATATTTCCTGCACACATAATGATCCTATATATGGTAAGAAAAATTCACAGATACAGTCTCTGCTAGATATTTTGTAGAGGAAAGAGCAGGGAGAAGGTACATCTGCCATATCCTATTATTACATGTTATAATGGGTTCGGTATACGGTAATTTCAATTTGCGGTAAGGTTTTCAGGAACGCATATGTACCGTATAATGAGGACTTACTGCACCTCTATGGAATTTCTTCTTGTCTACTCTGTAAATTCTCAAGTGGATGAAAGGGGGAGGGTCACCATATAATGAACCAGCGGGTTAAATCTAAAAGTAGCTTACCGTGTAGCTTCCTGAAGCTCCTCAGAAACCTCCAGAGGGTTACTGAATTCCCGTTTTGGTTTTCCGACCTCTTTCTGAAGTTGCTGGATGGACCTGATAATATGCTGGCATTCCTTGACACCCATCTTCAGTGCCTTCATTAGGTCTTGCTGAAGTACATTGTTGCCCCCTCCTTCCAACATTACTATGTGGTACATGAAATAACATTGTAGAAAGAAGCTCCTCATACAGAGGTTGTAAGATTACCATAAATATTACACACATTCATACATAGATATACCAAAGGCTTTTCCCCCCTTACAAGGGAGGTAGCCAAAAGACAAAGGCATTAAAACCATTCCCACCCATTCCATCCCTAATACACTCCACTCCACTCTCTACCCTCCCTCTCATCTTGGCACCTCCTGGATGACAGGTCATCCCTGCATCTTGTCCACTGCCCTGGGTCAGAAGCGGTGTCGCAAGACACAGCACATCCAGAGCAATGCCACTTCATTAAATTGGCGACCCACCCCTCTCCGTCCCCCCATGCAGAAAAGGATAAATATTACAGCTTGGTAAAAAGGATACAGCCTACATGATTAACCTCTTCCATACCATGATGCCTATGTTGGCATCATGAGGTGCAAGTGGGTACATAGGGATGCCGGCATTGACATCCTGATTATATTTATTTTGTAGTTGTAGCTAAGTGACCCCCAAATTCTGTGAACTGGCTTGATCCCATTTTCTGTGTTTATTATTACTGTGGATGTGCTGTGTCTTGCGACACTGCTTCTGACCCAGGGCAGTGGACAAGGTGCAGGGATGAACCGTCATCCAGGAGGTGCTAAGATAAGAGGGAGGGTGGAGGGGTGTGGAGTGTATTCAGGGATGGAATGGGTGGGAATGATTTTATGCCTTTTCCTTTTTGGCTACCTCCCTTGTAAGGGGGAAAAAGCCTTGGTATATGTATGTATTATTACTCAGTGAAAGAGAATGAGTAATACAGCAGTGACTTTACATTTCATAATGCAAATATTGTGATGCATCTTTGAATCATCATACATCAGGCATCCAATGCTGCACAAGAGAATTTTACTACTATTGAAGAGGTTAACCCCTTCAATATGGGTCACATCGCACATCTGGCAGCATTAGCTGCCAGACGTGCGATGTTGCGTCATAATACTCGCATTATAAAAAATAAAGTCACTGCTCTATCGCTCGTTCTCTTTCACCCGTGAATTTTGATAACCATAGAAAATATGATGAAGCCAGTTTACAGAGTATGGGGGCCATGCAGGTACGACTACAATAAATATAATCAAGACGCCGACGTCGGCATCCTCGTATACCCACTTGCTCCTCATGACGCCTACGTAGGCGTCACCGTATGGAAGAGGTTAACCCCTTCCATACGGTGCCGCATACATAGGCGGCATGAGGAGCAAGTGGATACGCGAGGCTGCCATATCGGCATCTTGATTATATTTATTGTAGTTGCCCCTGCGTAATGACATACTCTCTAAACTATCTTCATCACATTTTCTATGGTTATCAAAATTCACGGGTGAAAGAGAGAATGATCGATATAAGCGGTGACTATATTTTATGATGCAAGTATTATTACAACACATCGTACGTCTGGCAGCTAATGCTGCCTGTGAGATTTTGGCCCATACTGAAGAGGTTAAGGGAACTCTTTAGCCTCTTTAATATCCAGAGTTTTCCCTAAAACAACAGTAAAAACTGTCTGGCATAAACCAGAACATAATCTTTAAAGGAGGCGGCACTAGACCTTAAAGAACTGATCAAAACATAATTTAACCTTTTAACACCCATAGACCCCTTGAAAGCTGAATGAAATCATTTGTCATATGTGACTCCAAATATTTCAGGATCTCCAGTTCCTCCATAAAATAAATCTATCTATATTACAAGGTAGGTAGCCAAGTTTAAAGGCAAGTACCCACTTCCACCCATTTCATTCCAACCCATTCCACTCCCATCCACCACCCTTTCTTCCCCTTCCTCTTAGCTCCTCATGGATGATAGGTTGTCCCTGTATCCTGCCCACTGCCCTGGGTCAGATGCAATGCAGCAAAACAGTGCTATAAAATAAATAAATAAAAAATATACTCACCAACTAGATTCTGTTGTGATGCTGTAATAACCATATTCAAGGTACTGTGAGATAATTCTCTACGAGTAGGGTTGGTAATGACTTCATTGTCAATAAAACCAACCCGCACAGCCCCTACAGGACCACTCCATGGGATGTCTGACACCGCTAATGCTGCCGAGGCTGAAAAGGATAATTTGTAAATAAATTATTGAGCTAACTGAAGAAACAAATTTCTAACATTACTATATGAAAACATCAGCAATACATACAAGATTGCACTGGTAGTCCATAGCCCTAACAAGCTTTCAAAACTTTCAAAATGCAGTTGATTCTTCAACAGTAAGATTGTGCCATTTCCTATGCTTAATATATTTTTTGTGTTTCTCTTTCTAACCCTGCTGTACAGTGAGACCTCTCATTAACGGACATTAATTAGCTGTGTTTGCAGTGTTTTTGCTGTGTTTTCGGTGTTTTGGAGTGGTTTTTGGGTGGCATAGTGATTGCACAGCACTAAACAACAGCACCAAAAACACCGAAAACAGAGCAAAAACAATGCAAACACTGCTAATTAACGTCCATTAATGAGAGGTAGTACTGTATCATGTTCTTCTCTCCAAACTATAACAATGAAACATTTTTATCTTCTGCCGCTTTTACAAAAGTTTCTTTACCCTTGGGTAACTTTATTACTTCATTTCCATACCTTCTCTTACTATCCAATAATCTCATTAAACTTCACTTTTTCCTTTCCCATGATGATTCCATAATCTTATTAAACTTTACTTTTTCTTTTCCCATGATAATTTTGATGCAGCCTGAAGGGATTTCTCCCCATCTTAAATGTTACTGCATGAGGGGATGGAGAGGGGGAGTGTTACCAATTAAATGAGGCTCCTTTGCTGTGGGTGTGCTGTGTCTTGCTGCATTCCTTTTTGACCCAGGGTGATGGGCAAGACACACGGATGACCTGTCATCCAGGAGAAAACAAGACAAGAGGGAGGGATAAAGGGAGAGAGAGATAGAGAGATAGAGGGATAGAGAGAGATAGAGGGATAGAGAGATAGAGAGAGAGAGAGAGAGAGAGAGAGAGAGAGAGAGAGAGAGAGAGAGAGAGAGAGAGAGAGAGAGAGAGAGAGAGAGAGAGAGAGAGAGAGAGAGAGAGAGAGAGAGAGAGAGAGAGAGAGAGAGAGAGAGAGAGAGAGAGAGAGAGAGAGAGAGAGAGAGAGAGAGAGAGAGAGAGAGAGAGAGAGAGAGAGAGAGAGAGAGAGAGAGAGAGAGAGAGAGAGAGAGAGAGAGAGAGAGAGAGAGAGAGAGAGAGAGAGAGAGAGAGAGAGAGAGAGAGAGAGAGAGAGAGAGAGAGAGAGAGAGAGAGAGAGAGAGAGAGAGAGAGAGAGAGAGAGAGAGAGAGAGAGAGAGAGAGAGAGAGAGAGAGAGAGAGAGAGAGAGAGAGAGAGAGAGAGAGAGAGAGAGAGAGAGAGAGAGAGAGAGAGAGAGAGAGAGAGAGAGAGAGAGAGAGGGGGGGGGGGTGAATGTAAATGGAATGACCGAATGAGCGGGGATGAAATGGGTGGGAATGGAATTATGCCTTTTGACTTTGGTTACCTCCCTTGTAAGGGGGGAAAAGCCCTTGGAATATATATGTATGATGAGGATGACATGCGGAAAAAAAAACATACATACCTACATATACCAAAGACTTTTTCCCTTAAAGGGAGGTAGCCAAAAAACAAATGCATAAAAACCACTCCCACCCATTCCATCCCTATCACACTCCACTTCCCTCCCTCTTATCTTGGCAACATAGGATATTGAGGAATAAATATCAACTGTTTAATCTTGAGAACATGTAATTAATTGGGAGTTGTCCAACATCACTGGAGTATTATTCTCCATATCACTAGCCCATGAAAATATCAAAATTAAACATTCACAGTATAGCTTTGATTGAATGCATACTGCATATCTATCAACATGCCAGGAACCTCTTCCCCATTATAAGGGGGGTAGCCAGCCAAGACACGCTCCTATCCACCACCCTTTGTTTCCCTCTCATCTTAGCTCCTTGTGGATGAAGGATCGCCCTTATCTCCTACCCACAGCCCGGGTCAGAGGCAATGCATCAAGACACAGCACATCAACAGCAGGGCTGCTTCATTTACTAGGGAACTCTGTTGTGTCACTAATACTCTGTACATAGCTACACTTTTGTACTAGGTTTGACGCTCCTTGAGCGTAATAAATTGATTAAAACAAAAACCCCACTCCTCGTTCTCTCATGTGAAAAATTGAGATAGGGAGAAATCCTTTCTGACTACACCAAAATATCATCCATACAACACCATTCTCCATTCACACCTTTTCCTATATATTGATGTATATACGTATACAATGAATACCATAGGAGGGGTACAAGGTAAACTACTGGAATGGATAGAGGATTTCCTACATGAAAGAAAAATGATAGTGCTCAGAGATGAAGGTTCTATTTGGGAAGGTGATTAGTAGAGTTCCACAGGGATTGGTACTGGCTCCAATAATGTTTGCTATTTATGTGAATGACATGGACAAGGATGCAGATAGTTACATGAACTTCTTTGCTGATGATGCAAAATTGTTGAAAAAGTGAGCACTGAAATAGACTGAGTCACTGCAGAGATATATGAACAAAATCTGGGAATGGAGTCAGAAGTGGGATGTGGACTTGAACATCAAGAAATGTAGTAAAATGGAATTTGGAAAAAGTCAAAACAGGATATCAGGACAATATAAATTGATGAAAAGGATGTAAAGAAAGTAGGATTTGAAAAAGACCTGGGAGTAATCATCACAATGGATATGTTCCCTGATAATCAGATAAACAAAATTGTCGGAGAATCCTACAACATGCTGAGGTCAATAAAAGAGGCATTTACTTACTTGGACAAAGAAATGGTGAAGAAAATGCTAGTCACATTGATAAGACGAAGACTGGAGTATGCAGCAACACTATGTTCACCCAGTACCAAATAGAATATAAGAAAAATGGAAAGAATCCAAACAGCAACTACGGAGATGGCCCCAACACTATCAAAACGAATAGAGACTGTCAAAATTAGAGTTACCAGCCCTGGAATAAAGAAGAGAAAGAGGAGACCTGTTGACCATCTATGGAATCATGAGAGGTAAGGAGGTCCTTGATAAAGAAGACTTACAAAATTGGGATACAAGAAATACATGAGGACATGGAAAGAAACTCAAAAAGGACAGTTATAGAGGAGACCTGAAAAATAATAGCCTTCCCCAAAGAGTGGTGGATGTATGAAACAAACTGGACAAAATGATAGTGTGTGCAAAAACCATGCACGATTTTAAGAACAATTTGGATACTGCGAGATACAGAGATGAGACACCACAAGCATAATTTTCCATCCCGTAACATACAGCTAGGTAAATACATATACACTGAATACTCACCTGCATTAATACTGACCACATCAGGATCATATTTGCCATCTACAGCCAGAAGTGTGCAAGTGACCTGTGTATCATTGATGAATCCCTCTGGAAACATGGGACGTAATGAGCGGTCTGAAAAAGAGACAAGTCTAATTTAAATATCACAAACAAAAAGCATGGGTCATACAGCTGTCCCTTAGATGTCGTAGCTTTAAATATTTGTGGGATAACTTGTGAATTTCTATTGGCATATGTACTGGATAAGATGAGATTGATGGGTTCTGGAAATGAGCAGTATGGATGTGACTTTCTCTGCCTTCCATTTTACAGGACCACCACTGGCAGGTATGCATCATTGGTCTCATGTATGGAACACATCATAACTGTGTGGTTTTCTGAAGCACACTAACCCTTTTAGTAGAAGCAGTTTTACCTTACTGTATAGTAATACAGCATTAGTTATGACTAAATATTTAGAGACAACTACATTCCTCAATGGTTTAATCAAGATAGTCTTCAGTCCTTCAAATAAAATATATCAACTAGAATAAAATGCTCATCTGAATGACACCCCTAAACAGATTCAGCATGAAGATACTACATGAAAATGTATATTTTTCATCTTGTAATTATGAAAAGAAAAGACACGAAACTTTAGGAATGGGTACTTTATAATCTATGTGGATGTAATGTGGCTTTATGTCTCTCATTAAACAAAATATAATAACTACAAAAAGTGAAACTGACCTATAATACGACTTGTAAGTATTTCCTTCTCTGTTGGTGCAAGTTCTCGCCTAAGGAAGTTTGATGGTATTCGACCAGCAGCTGCATATTTTTGTCTGTAGTCAACTGTAAGAGGAACAAAGCCAGCTGCAACAGTGTTTCGTCCTTTGCTTACAGCTGTGACTAGAACTGCTGTGTCACCAATCTGTGCTACCACAGCACCATCAGCAAGTCTTGCCAACTCCCCTTTTCGGAAACGTATGGAACGACTGTGAGAGAAAACAAAATTACAAAAATATTAACTATTCATCTAATTTAATTACCTAGACAAGTTTTAGAATAACAAATCAAAACTAACACTATCTTTTTCATTCAAACTCAAATAGCAGTTTGTTTTCATCACTCTAATGCTCGAGGTGTCAACTATCCTTGCAATGGCACCTTTGTGTACAATGAAATTAAAGTATAATGGATACATTCAATTCTGAGTAGATAAACTTGATCACCAAACTTAGGTGGGAGCTAAATACCTGAAACATAATCTAGTCCATGTATGCACTGTACACTCTCACAACACATGATCCAGTGGTACCTCTTTATATTACTTTATTTCAGGTCTGTTTTCGAGAGAAGTTCCTTCAAATTCACAGCTTCACTTTTATGGAGCAAGTTTGATGTATCAGTCCATACAATTCAAAATTATATGTCATTCAAAGTATCTTGAAGAAAATTTCTTTTAGTTGCTTCTTTGTCAAGCAGTCATAGCAATTACATTTATATTTAGTATTATTGTCCATTCAATTTTTGTTGTATTTCAATTAAGTTAATATTTGTGTAAAACTACTACATGTATTACAGTATTATTTATTTGTATTTTTGTATATTTTTGCTATCTTACTTCTTAAGAGACCTCAATGGAAATAAGCTCTTCATTGGGCTTTTTTGAGAAATAAGTTGGACACCAACTGGGAACAAAGTTTGGTTGATGGAAATATCAAGATACATACATATACCAAGGGCTTTTTCCCCCCTTACACGGGAGGTAGACAAAAAGAAAAAGGCACAGAAATCACTCCCACCCATTTCATTTCCCATATATTCCACTCTCCTCCACCCTCCTCCCTCCCTCCTATGTTGGCACCTCCTGGATGATGGGTCATCCCTACATCCTGTCCACAAGGTAATGTGGAAAAAATATAGAATCAAACTTGGAGACATTATAAATGACTGTGTGCCAATTAAAGTGGCTAGAGACACATTTAGTCAAATATAAAGAACAAATATGGAACTACTGATAAACAGGAAGCTCTAGTTAAAAAAAAAAAAAAAAAAAAAATCTTGTCTTTGGTCATGTCTAACAGAAAAAATAAATAAATGAAATGATACGTGCAGACACAGTCAAGAATTTCAAGAGGTTGAGAACATGTACAGACACACAGATAACCAGGTGAGGAATGAAACAAGAAAACATCAAATGTAGAGAATGGTTGATAACAAGACAAGCAAATGAAAACCCAAAATTATTTTCAAAATATGTCCAAGAAAAGTTAACAAGAAAAGTTGGTTTACCAGAACTCAACGTGAATGGCGATAGTATGATCAAAGTTAAGACAGATAAAAAAGGGGCAAACGTACTAGCTAATCAGTTCAACAAAGTATTCACAGAAGAACCAGACAGAGATGTACCCAATATTCCAACAAAGCAAATACCTGAAAATGTCGAGTGTGGAGTTCTCATTAGCAAACATTAAAAAAGCCATTAAAGCCATGAAAAACAATAAATCATCTGAACCGGATGGATTGCATCCTAGGATAGTGAAGGAAGGAGACAACTGACAGAAGCCCTTAAAATATTATTTGAAAAATATTACAGTACTGGGCAACTACTGATGAACTGGAGAACTGCAAATATAATTGCAATATTTAAACAAGGAAGCAATTGTAACCTTCCAAACTACAGACCAATAAGTCTAACAAGTATTGTGTGTAAATTGATAGAGTCATTAGTCAAAGCAAAAATCATGACTCACATGAAATCAAATACTATTTAGCAAGAGTCAATTTGGATTCTTACCAGGTAGATCTACAGTTCTTCAACTAATAAAGATATTGGACTGATGAACTCAGATATTAGATGAAAATGCTGCAGTGGACAATTTACTGCAACTTTATGAAAGCTTTCAATAAGGTGCAACATAGGAGACTTTTAGAAAAAACAAGAAGTTACAACATCAAAGAGAAATGTTTGAAGTGGATTAGAGGTTTCATGGAGTCCAGAGAGCAATGTGTAATAGTGAATAGCCAAAAATCAGAATGGCATGATGTGAAAAGTGGTGTCTTTTAGGGGTCTGTGGTGGGACCATCATTGTTCATCCTTTATATTAACAATTTCCCCAAATTATCAAAACATGGAAGTGAAATATACTTGTATGCAGATGACACCAAAATCTACAGGCAAATTAAAACCAAGAATGACATGAAGCTTCTTCAAGAGGACATAGACTATATGAAGCAATGGTTGAATAAATGGCTATTACTATTTCAACCAAAAAAAGTGTAAATTCATTGGTATTGGAAGTTATAGTGTAAGAAACAATGGATATAGCATGAATGAAAAGATGACAGAAACAAGCTCTGAAAAGGATATAGGAGTAATCATAGACAGCAAGCTACAGTTCTCAAACCATCTTGCTTTTAGAAAAAGTAAACAAAGCAAATAGAAATGCTGGGTTCATCAGAACCTTTGTTTCCTTGGATGATTAAATTCTTAAGTTGCTCTATGTGGCTCTAATCAAACCACACCTGGAGTATGCAAACCAAGTATGGGCATCATATTTACTGAAGGACAGAGAAGTTATAGGAGTGCAAAGGAGAGCAACCAAGTTGGTACCAAAACTGAAGGAATTAACTTTTGAAGAGAGATTGAAAAAAATGAGACCACCCACACCATCATATAGATGGGTACAAGGTGACATGATCAAAACATTTAAGATCTTAACAGGAGTAATCTGAAGGTATGTCATGATATTTTTGTACTATGGGAAAATGGCATACCCAGAGGACATCATATGAAATTAGTGAAGAATAGATCAAGGTTGAATAAAAGGAAGACCTCATTTTGTAATGGAGTGATAAATAATTGGAATGCATTACCTAATATACGAGACTCAAAATCAGTTATCAAATTTGAGTGTGATCTGGATAAAGCATGAATTAAACAAGATTTATTACATAATTATGGAGCTAAAATTCAATATAATATTTCAAACTGATATCACCACCAATTATTCAGTTTAAAGTCCAGAGCTGGATACACAGGCCTGAGCTCAGCCTCTTCCAGAAGACTACTGTGCGGCTCAGCCTACATTCTTTACATTTGTTGATTAATTAATTTGTATTGGTTATTGGTTTGAATTGCTTGTAAATTGATTTTATGCTGAAATAAATTAATCTAAATATGAAAGACATATTGCTAAACCAACATCATCCTGACAATTGTATCTACTGATTCAGCCATGGTGCTCTAGCTAGTAAAATTAAAGTTAATAAAGATGATGATAATATTGATTTTGCTGAAACTTTTGGTTAGATATCTATCCCTCAAGGGCAAGGCATATCAAACTGATTTAACTACAAAGGCATTATAAAGAAGGCACCTGTGTTGTAGGTTTAGTTTGATGGTTCTATTCCAGTATCATTCAAACACATTTTTCACTTTTCTTTTTACATTTAAAAGATTTTTTTCTGTGGAATAGTTTGATTAGGTTAGGTTATATTTGGTAAAGAACTATGGGACAATGTAAGTTTCATGTGCATTTCTGGAATTTTACACAAGTTTGACTAAGTAACAAGGAGTTTCAAAATACCTTTATACTAATCATGGTGTACTGTTGGGAACTCCTAAACTATAGTAACCTACCAAGTTTGTAAAGAATATGTGGGTCACATGAAGAATTGTCACCCCATGAGATCCCACCTGAAGAAATGTCACCCCAGAATGCCCACATGAAGAATTGTCATTCTATCAGATCCCACCTGAAGAATTGTCACCCCAGTATACTGAATATCAACAGTGGAATAAAGATTAGGTTTAGGTTAGGTTAGGTTGAATGAAGGTTATGCTTATTGTCATCATCTTATACAACCAAAAATACATAAACCCTGGATAGCCCACTTGAGGACTTGTCACCCTAGGAAAGCCCACATAAAGAGTTGTCACCCTGTTCAAGTCTGGAGTGATAATTCTTCATGTGATCCTAATATGTTATTGCATCTTTCTTTGCAGGGCCAGGAACCCGCAAAGGGCCACTTACAGGCAGCATGATTAGCAGGCACTGAGCAGGGGAATTAAGAGTTGGGGGACAGAATTTGGACTAGGAATGGGGTTAGGACAAGGGTTAAGAGTAGGGTTAGAATTAGGGTCAGGACTGGGATTTGGTTTGAGGAGAGGGAGGTAGTGATGGGTGATCCTAGTTCTAAAAGTATCAAGAGTGGGACTTTTAACTACATGGATTGCAAGATGATTCCTCCCTTGGATGCCACAGGGAAAAAATGAGTACTTGAATATGTTGGAGTTTGTTTAGTATGTGTGGTATTTTGGATTGCAACTGCCTCTAGTTATTCATGTATTTTTTGGGTGTACTTTTTTTTATATCAACTAAATTGTGATTTTGTACACCATTTGTTGTCTGTGTTATGTGTATTCGTCTTAGTTTCAAGTCTACTGTAATAGACCAAGACTAGTCTAATATCTTGTTTTAACCTAGTGACTGATGTAGTGTGTCTGTAATCACGTCTGACCCAACTTGCTGCTATATTTTGTGTGTACTCTAATTTGTATATGTCACTATTATTATGTGGATCCCATGCGATGTCGCAATATATTTGTGTGGCCGAATGAGTGTCTTACAAGCAAGACACTTGTAAGCATCGTAGTATGTCAGCTGATATTTACCCATTGGAAAATTCTGCTCGCACCTCTTGAGCCTGGTCTTGTTTAATTGAAGTAGAATAGTGTTTTAACGGTAAAACATAACGTAATCCACTCATACGTCTTCCAATTTCACATAGTCTTTGGTACCGAACTATTCTTGCAGATGCCATGTTTATTTACAAATACAGTAAGAGTCGAGGGACCGGGGATATAGATAAGAACCACTTGAATGTAATGAATCAGATAGGACAAAGCAAAACAAATTTTATTTTTAATCTTTGGATTTTTTTGTCACCCTCCTTGTAGGATACAATTATCTTTCTTAGGGTGGTTGTCTTGTTTTCTTTTACATATTATCACAATACACTATCTCGTTCCATTGTTTATATTCATCAATCATCATTCACAAATTTATTCTTTTTCAGGTTCGCATCGCCTCTCAAGTAGTCCTATTTTAATTTCCCAGTCACTGAAGCACTGAAGGGTCCATAAAGTCAATTGGAAATATATCCGATAGTCTTGGGGTACAATTTTCAAGCATTATTTATGATTATATATTCTATATTTCGTTTGAAACAGAAGTGAATGGAAGTAAAGTGTTTCTCTATGCAGATGACACTAAGATATACAGGACAATACAAGGCATTGAAGACTGATAGGTTAAAGTGGGACCTGGACGAACTCAAAGAATGGACAGAGAGGTGGCTCCTAAGTTTTCATCCTGAGAAGAGTAAGTTTATGAGGATAGGGAGGACCACGGTGGAAGAGAAGGGTTATAGCTTGTACGGTAACATCAGTAAGACAAGAAATGAAAAAGACATAGGGGTGATCATAGATGATAAACTAAGTTTCTCCAGCCACTTGGCAGAAAAGATCAACAAAGCCAATATGATAGTAGGGCTAATCAGAAGGACCTTCCAACATCTAGAACCAAACATTCTCAAGCCTCTGTACACGGCTCTAGTAAGGCCGCACTTGGAGTACGCCAACCCGGTATGGTGTCCCCATCTGGTGAAGGACTTGGAGGCTGTGGAGAATGTACAGCGGAGAGCTACTAAATCAATGCCATCCCTCAAGGAGTTATCTTACAAAGAGAGACTGAGAAAGTTGAACTTGCCCACCTTGGCGTACAAGAGATCCCGGGGGGGGGACCAAATTGAGACCTACAAAATCGTCACTGGTGTATATGATAGAGTGCACTGAGGGTCTCTGAATTTAGAGAGGGGCCCAGTACAAAGGGAAATAGTTGGAAAATATTGAAGCCAAGAGCACGGTTGGACCTGAGAAAGTACTCCTTTAACAATAGAGTCATTAATAATTGGAATGAGCTGCCAGAGTGGGTGGTAAATGCAGACTCGGTCAAAAAGTTTGAGGCAAAGCTAGACAAATTCTGGGAGGAACAAGAGCAAATATTCAACCACAGAGCACAAATTAACACTGCACGCGGCCAACACCATACTAGAAATCAGGCTGCCACACTGGAGTCACAGGCCACATAAGGCCTCTTCCAGTAAACTTCAACTGTAATCATTAAATATGGTTTAAATATCCGATGTTCACCTGATACGTTGGTAATAGGAGACTTTCATGCTAAAGACGTGTAGGAAATTGTCGATCACTTACCTGACTTCTGATGTTGCTTCTGCCTCATTCTTTAATCCCCCTTGGTTTCACATCACACACTTCTATCACTCCCTATCCTAGCTTACCTAACACCTAAAATCTAGCACGTTCCCTCTTGCTTCCCTCTCATTTCACTCGCACACTCACACCGGCAGCACCGACCCCCGGCAAACCAGCGTACATCCCCGCCTCACTCTCAACTCTTGACCCCGCCCCGGGGGTGCCAACTGCGCGCTCCCGTCTGTACCACATTCACCACAGTCACACCACAAAACGTACTGCCCTAAAAGTAGGTGTGGTGCGACTATGGGTGTGCAGTTGGTACCCCGGCACGTGGTCAAAGGTCACACTGTGGAAGGAGACGAATAGGCGTCGGCCGAGGTATTCACCTTGGTCTTTGGATCATGTGTTGGACTCGTGATCGATAGCTATTTCCCTCCCGGAAGAGAGCTCAGAGCTCGTATGACCGATCTATGGGTAATGCTATGACCTTTCACACACACACACACACACACACACACACACACACACACAACTCCCCGCCCACGAGAGTCAGAGTAACGACCCGAAGCGCAGCGATACCGAAATAATTTCGGCCCTGGGCAGGATTCGAACTAGGTACTGCGAGCACCACCGTACTTCGCAGTCCAGTGCTCTACCAACCGCGCCACCGAGTGAATGAGTTAGTGTGTTGAGTAAACAAGCGGAGAGAAAGGAA
Source organism: Oratosquilla oratoria (assembly GCF_046742065.1). Lineage (NCBI taxonomy): Eukaryota > Metazoa > Arthropoda > Malacostraca > Stomatopoda > Squillidae > Oratosquilla > Oratosquilla oratoria. The sequence continues at coordinate 35,313,017 of NC_134793.1, read as the reverse complement.
CGAACAAGAAAAGTGCAGTGGAAAAAATATAAAGAATAATCAGCAAAGGTAGGATTGATAGGCATTACGAGCGAAAGATAAACTAGCTAGAAGACTATTCGTCATCAGGATCGACTAAGGACCAGGAAATAACAAGTGCCACGTACTGAACGTGAATATCATCCTGTGTTCCGCCCTTGCGTGAATAAAGTCTCCTGTTTGTATTCTAAGGCACGCCTTGAATGGATATGACGTGTTGTGTATTATCATTAATGTTGTACATATTTGTACATATTTCATAATATGCATGCTATAAAGTAAACACTTTCGCAATTCCCGTCTGTTGGGGCGCGCTTCGAATACGTTCTGTCAGATGACGCCAAGTTCAGAAAACGTTACATAATTTGGCGCGAAAGCATGTTCTTCTTTCCCATTGGTTGGAGGTGGCTGAACTACCTAGTTAAGTACGTATCGACATCCAGGAAACGTAATCACCAATTCCCGGGCTATATAAGGCCGGGCAGAGAGCGACTGCAGAGAGAACCAGAGCAGAGATACAAGAAAGAAAACTAAGAGCAGATATTTTGTATAAATTTATTACGCTCGCAGAACGACAAAACTAATACATTAGGTAATTTCTATTTATACATAGTATGCGTGACGCGCAAGTGACGTTACTACGTACAATAAAGCTGTACGTCAATAATAAGAACATAAGAAAGAAGGAGACTGCAAGAGACCACAAGGCCCACACTAGGCAGTTCCATTACATCCTGTAAGGGGAAATATATTGGTAATCAAGGTGAGGTAAGCTTTAGCATCCACCAAAGTATGGGTGTCGAATTAGGACAGTGTCTAGATTATTGTCAGTTAAGAGAAAGTGACACACATGTATTAAGTCTTGGCTTTGGGGCAATAGGTCTCTTACTGAGGGACATTCGAGGCAGTAGTGGTGGAGACTGTTGGCGTTGGGACGGTCGCATAGCTTGCAGGTGGAGTAGTGTGGTACGTCCCCCACCTCAGAGACTTGCCACAGTGGTCTGTAACCCAGGCGAAGCCGTGCAGTCACGATATTGTGTCTGCGAACGAGGAGTCCGTGCTTACGATACATCGGGAGGGAGAGACGAAAGTAGTCGTAGTGTTGTATTAATACGTATTGTGCGCGCTCTGCATTCATGCAGTGGGGAGTGGTTAGAAGAGCGGCAGAGTGTATATTCTTCTTGAAGCAGGGGGGGGTATCGTCGGGCAGTAGCAGTTTACAGGCATTTTTGACGAGATTTGCCTTTTCATTGGCAGCGATTCCAATGTGGGAGGGAGTCCACAGAAAGTTTATGGCGAGAGTGTTCTTGAACTGTGACTAGCTGTTGTAAAAGATGATGGATAAGGGGGCGGTGTATGGGTTGTGAAGACGAGATGGCCAGTAGGGAAGACTGAGAGTCACACATTACCACGCCATTCAGTCGCCCCTGACATAGTAGGTTAACAGCCAGCAGGAGTGCCTGTAGTTCGCAGTACGTAGAACTGGACGAGTTGGGTAACCTACGACCAACCCAGCCTCCCTCAGGTGGCTCCACATCCGATGAGTTGACGGCGCAGCCCGCGCTACCATCTGGTTGTAAGGACCCGTCTACGTAGAGATGGTGCCCGGCAGGGACGGAGGAGGACACTGCGGTGATGTGTTCCAGGGCTAATTGTCTCTGGAGGAGCGGTGTGTCTATTTTTGAAGTGGGTGTGAAGGTGATATGAGACTGTGGAATCATCCATGAAGGCAGTCCGTGATCAACCTCGGCTATAGGGAATTCGATGTGTAGGGGCTGCAGGGTGGAGCACAATGTGTTAACGAGGGTGCGGACATCGGGACGTAGCGGAGGGCGGGGTGTGGCGGGGTCAAGTGAAGCTCTAAAGACATGGGAATAGTGTGGGGCCAGATGAGGTGAGTGGAGGCACTTGACGCTGAAGATGTTAGCATGTATTCTTTCAATAACTGAAGGAGGATTAAATTCGGTCTGCATAGTTACTACTCTAGTGGAAGTGGGGCATCCAAGAATGTACCGCATCACTCTGTTCTGGAATCTTTTAAGTAGCATGATGGTCGTTTGTGATCCCTATGATATATGATTGATTTCTTTTCAGGGCCTTTTCCCTTCTCAAGGAAACTTTCTATCGACGTTTGTTTCATACTCATTTTTGCTAATTTGTGGGTTAAATTTCATCGCTCAAGTGACCGAGATGTAACCTGGAAAATAAAAGGAAAAAAAATCGTTAGACTCAGATAGTAAATACAATGGACATTATCAAATGTATCTTGTGCGGTTCGGTACCAATCGATCCACGAACCGGTACCGGTCCGCGGCCCGGGGGTTGGGGACCACTGATCTAGTCCCTCAAACTCCTGAACCCAGGAGACTTCAAGTCCAGGCGGTCTTGCCTCCCTCTGCAGTAACTCGAACATAACAACCAAGCCCTCCAACAATTCAAACCAAGTCGAGACCAACACAGCACTCGCAGAGGTCGGACGTCGCTCTCCACTTCAGCTCACTCAACAAGCGCCCAGGAATCTTCGCCGGCCGGTGGTGGCGAGGTGACTTTTCTCCTTTGCTGTTGCCGGTCTGGCACAGCCCGACCTCTTTGTTGACGTCGGCAGGCGGGTTACACCAAAGACAAATACACACATTTTCCAAGTCACGTAATTCTCTGTTTTCAGAGTTGTGCTTGGATGAAAAGAGATACACGCACACTTGCTCGCTGGCTTAGCGGGGGCCCACAATTCAACTCTGATTCAGAGCCCTTAACTCTTCGCCGGCTGGTTGCGAGAGAGGTATTGGGGAGCCTCTCTAGCCGACCGGTCCGCACCCACGCCCTGGCCTCTTCGCTGACGCTGGCGAGCGGGTTTACACTTCTGACATTTACACACAATTCCCAAGTCACGCAATTCTCTGCTCTCAGAGTTGTGCTTGGAGGGAGAAAGATAGTACAATACCCGCCCGCCTGCCCCCCTTGCACCGCCATTGGATCCACTCTCCTGACTCTCAAGCCCAACCTGGGGATAAATAGGAATGCTCATGCCCAACCTGGGGCTAATCAGGAACGCGCCTTCTACACACGGGAAGTGAACTCTACTCACTTCCCGTAAGATACATACACACACCTCTCACGAACATAGCCACGCCCCACGCACAAACATCTACACGTACTTTTACTGTACTTCGGCTAAAATTCGTTTTCTTTCTAACTTTCTCTTATACTACATCTTCTCATATCAGTTTACCTCCCACTAAATATTTTTCCGTTTTTCCACCTTTCTCTACTACTACGCCTCGTACCATTTTCTCAACTTTTGGTGATTCTAATCTCAGGCGTCGGGCCGCCGTCCAAGTTCCCTGCCCATTTCTCCTGAGCCACGACCACCAACCGCCCTTAATCGCTCGCTCAATCGCCCGGTGGCAAAAGCCCTCTTTTATACACTACTATCTTTTCATTTTCTTACAGACATTCTTCCCCTCCCACAAAAACCGATCCCGCGCAAGCGGGTGGTCTTACCTAGCAAGTCTCAAGTCGCAGTTCACCCCAGGACATGACATCTTCAAGCAACTCACCTCTCCAAGCGATACTCCTCTTCAAGCAGCTCTCCTATCCAAGCATCAGTTCTCTCCAGCAAGCCGCCTCGGGACCAGTTCTCTCCAGCAAGCCGCCTCGGTACCAGTTCTCTCCAGCAAGCCGCCTCGGGACCAATTCTCTCCAGCAAGCCGCCTCGGGACCAATTCTCTCCAGCAAGCCGCCTCGGGAGCAGTTCTCTCCAGCAAGCCGCCTCGGGACCAGTTCTCTCCAGCAAGCCGCAACGGGACCAGTTCTCTCCAGCAAGCCGCCTCGGGACCAGTTCTCTCCAGCAAGCCGCCAGCAAGTCGCCTCATTCCCTCCTGTGGCTCTTCGCCACAGCCACGACGCTTGATGAGGCCTTCACTCTGGACCTTCTCCAAAACGAGACCTCGCCCGTGACCTCCGAGCCTATTAACCATTAAACCTTAGTGTTAAGTGTTACTGTGAGTCTCATTTCCCTGGCTTGTCCGAACCACATATCACAACACCAGCTCGCCCATTGACCCTAAATCTTACAGAGTGGACGCCGCGAGATGGGAAACATGGAAGAGGGAGACCAGACAGAAGATGGAGAGACGAGATAAAGATGTTTGCAGGAGTGACGTGGTAGGGGTTGGCACGGTCGTGTGAATCATGGAATGCTATGGAAGGCCTTTGTTCAGCAGTGGATTCAAGATAGATAATTTGGTGTATGTATGTGCGTTATATATATATATATATATATATATATATATATATATATATATATATATATATATATATATATATATATATATATATATAATGCATTACAAATCAATCAAAATGCACCAAATGCCGCTGTACACAGGCCTGCACACATAATACATGTCCAATGTTGATTCGTAGATAAGATCGAGGCAATAGGCTACATGAAAATGTACCCTGGACTGCCGTTGTACAAGTGCCTGCATATATTATATGCATTCACTGGCTTGTTTGTTTTCTTCGGTTGATGGCTAAAGTTTGTATTTTATTGCACCCCTATAGTTTACTGTTTACCATTCAATGTTTTATAAACAAAATTATTCCACATTTCTATAAAATTTAAAAACTCTTCAAAGATGTGATTTAAAAAATTCTCGGCAATAATCAGCATAGAAAATATAGAACGCAAATACAGCGAACGCAGCTGTAAAAGTAAACAGGTTCCTTTTAGATGATAAAAAAGCCCCTCGACAGTCAAAGAAATTGCGAGTCTCCGTTCATAGCCAAAAATGTTATTGAGTCGCAGTACTGTATGCTCTTTTGAAAGCTTTACCTGCAATTCTCAAAAGTTGTAGGTCCATGTTTTAACATGCAAGAAATAATTCTGAAAGATATCGGTGATAAGCTGAAACATACTACATTTCTGTTAGAAGGATAGCGGGAGGGTACTAGGTAAGATTACTTGATTAGGCTACCTGGATATACCAAGCCATTAATGTTGACGGGATGCTCGCTGAAAAATTACTTTTCGATTAAATGCATTAATTTGTGGAATATATTATTAAAAAAGTACGATTGGAGAACATATATTGATTAATTTTTGTTACAGGAGACAGACACTTTACGGACTTAGTACTATCCTGTATATATCGCCTAAGAAATGAAACTGCTATGATTCTAGCACTCGGGATATTTATTATTTTTTGCCTATTCCAATCAGCTTTAGAAAGAGTAGTTGTCATGGGATTGATATAAAGATAGTTTTATTATATATGTCATCCAATTTTTGCATCTCCGTAACTGTAATATATTCAAACATATTTCCGCTAGGATATTCAGTAGCATAGCTAAATTTATATTTTTACGTTTACAACTACAATGTTAAATTGGACAAAAGAAAATTAAAGCATTTCTTAAAGATATATACAGGTAACAGTAAATTTTCTTATGTGTACTAAAATTAAATCAGTTATCACTTGTTCTAAACTATAGGATTATGGCAAGACAGTTTTGTCTACTGTTTTAATGGTGTTTTGCAAGCTCAAAACAGGCTTAATTACATGTATCGTAAACATTACACGACCCTTGTCTTGGGTGTGGCATTAGAGAAAAAGCTTGACAGGTAAGAATACCCTAACATTGTCAAGTTACAGAAGTTGTCTGAATGACGTTTAAATGGCCTGACAGTTAATATTCGAAAAATATCTTGTAGCTCGATGCATTTTATATTGTATTCTTCATACTCACATATGTACAAGGATTTCCATCTTAACGGTCGAAAATTGTTCCTTGCAATTGCATTGTATGATATAATGATTGTTACATTGTAAATTTCGTCTTAAAACCGTAGCCCCCAAAAATACAATAAGATTGGGAAAATATTAATGCTCTTTTATCATATACCCAACCTACTTACCTAGCCTGTAAATTTATGGAAATTGGAACTAGCAGTATAAAGTATTGACAAAATGGTTTAAACTTTAGTATTGTAACAATTGTTTATTGATGAATTGTTAGCAGAAGCTGTCCAAAAAGGATATTGATGCTACAGCATTTAAAAAGCTAGCAGTTTCAGAGTTGCAGAATAGAAATTAATAGACTGAACCATAAACCTTCATTAACCAGCAGGAAGTGTCCACATTTTGAATATGCAAATCAATCATGGAATCCACAAAGTCAAAGGACATAGAATCTATAGAAAATGTTTCGGTAAATTTTTACAAGTGCACACCTATTGACTATTCAATATATATAGTAATAGAAAATTATTATTTTGGACAATTTATAGTTTCACTGAACCATAGAATTTGATATGTGGCTTATGTGTTTCTGGTGAGAAATGTTGTGATATGAATGATGGTGTACATCATTTCCGTCGCAAATGCGTACTTTTGAAGTAATTAAATATTAAACTTATGCACTTATGCCTACATCTCCTGAACGATCTGGGGGGACATGTGGGAACTTGGGTTTTTGGGTGGGGAAGACTAATAAATGGAGTAATGTGCATTGCAAAACAGGTATAAAATGAACAAAAACACTTAAAAAAAAAAAAAAAAATGAAAAATCACATTTTACGGCCGGAGTCCAGTGGTAGCCATCTTTGTTTTTACTAATGATTCGAAAAAGGTCTCGCTAGATCTGTTAGGAAGTCCACTCCAGCCATGCAAGACTTCCTAACCGTAAACTAACGTTACCTCCATTAGGTTAGGTTAGGTTATGGTTACCAAGTCTTGCGCGAGCATCTTCCCTAAATCTAGCGCTTCTCACAAATACTTACAATTGTTAGTAAACAAACGTGGTGCCACGCGCGGTACCTGCCGATATGGGATTTTTTTTATTTTTTATTTTTTTTTCCTCATGCCTGGGATTTTTCTGTGAGGGTAATATCTGAAGAGGTTTGATGAAGAGTGTTTGGTGGTTGGATTTGGAGTAGTTGTTTTGTATATCTATATATTGTATGGCAAAGGTGAGGAGATGTACAAGGCGAGAATGTTATTTGTTCCTCAAATGACTTGTGGACCACTGAGGTGGATATTGGCAATTACCTTAGAGCCTTGGGTTCTTAAAAGAGAGACGCAAACTTCATTTTCTTGTAACATGAAGGTGTTTCATGCTTTTATGTTACTCCATCAGTTTCTAGTTAATTACAGCTTCTTTGATGGAGTCAAGGAACTAACATGGAGTATGAATGAAAAATATATATCTCCAGAAATATAACTAATAAAAATGTCTAAAACTTTATTTGATCACATAAGGCTCTCTAAGTAGAATATTATTGTAAAAGATATACTCTTGAATTTTTAATGTTATAATTGTCTGGGAACATAACTTTTCTTCCATGTTACTTATAGTTGGTTTTCGTGTAATGGAACCTGATTGATACATGATTTTTCTAGATATTGAAGTTGTTAAGATTATTAAACTTGGCCCTCTCTGTCTCCTAATAGCAAGGTATGACGGCATGTCGGCTCAAAACATTACCCGGGAAGAGCTAAACAGGCAATTTGATATCAAGCCAGAGTATTTCAACTACACTCCCTTCTACGTTGTCATCAGCATATGCACCATTTTGGCTGCTGTTTTACTCTTGGTCAGTAAGAATGCTCATATTTTTAGTTTGATATTATTATTATTATTAAATTATTTCATAACATGATTATAATTTTTGTTGTGTTCAGTTGGTTGTGCTTGTGTGATGTAATGATGAATAAGATAGGCTCTTGCAACTGTGTACATATAATTTTCATGTGCTGTTCTATGGGGAAGGTTTTGGTTTGTGTGTGTAGGTATGTTATTGGGGTGGTTTTTAATGCATCCTATTATGATTATTTTATTTTATGTAGTTTATAAGGTGTGTATGTCAGTTTACCTGATAGGGGACCATGATGGGGAAGTGTATTGGAGTGTGATTCTCAAGAGTTGCTTGAAGACTGATTAAGATAATCAGTCTTCAAACAGTTCTTGAGAACCATACTCCAATACATTTCCACACCATGGTTTCCAAAGCTCATGCTTGCATTCTTAATGATTTTATAATGTTCATTTATTTTTTATAATTCATTTATTATTATTATTATTTATTTATTTATTTATATTTCTTCTTTTTCTCTCTTTCATTTCTTTGACATGCAGGTGCAGTGTCATATAAATGTTAAAAGTGAGCCCTGGAATTTCTCAGTTCTTTTCCAATGGAACAGTGTGGCCATTTGACTTTACTATTGAATGTTTCCTTGATTCATGATTGGAGTGAACATCATTACCGATGAATTCTAGGGGAAGACCTCTATTATTTCTAAGCCTTTGTTCTAGTTTGTCTAAGCAAGCACGAGTGTTTTTAACCACTTCTGCAGTTGCTGTGTTGAGTCGTCATCAGGTTATCTTTGTAGCTGAATGTTTTGGTTTTATACTCTGGGTCTTGTGTTGGGAGACTACTTGTGAAGTGGTTGAATGGCATAGGTGAAACTATTGCTCCTTGGGACTCTAATGTACATTTTGTTTTTTCCAAGAAATTTTGATATCTAAGAAATATGTTAGCCATTTCTTGTTATTGTTGTGGATACTTTATCAAATGCCTTTTTCATTGTTGCCTTAACCGTTCTTTCTGATGATGCTTTCTTGTTGAATACCTCCAGCACTTGTGTAATGTTGGTGAGAAGTGTGGTGGTTGAATGACCTGGTTTGATTCTAAGATGGTTTGGTTTTTTAGATTTGTGAACTTAGATTTTGTTTGCGTCTTAGTTTATATATGTGTGTGTGTGTGTGTATATATATATATATATATATATATATGGAGAGAGAGAGAAATTTTGTTTATATAAATTTATTACACAGGGCGACAAACCTAGTACAGTAGCTAATTTCTATTTATACACAGTATGTGTGATGCACAGGTCACGTTACTATGTACAGTGAAGCTGTACGACAATGATAAGAACATAAGGAATATGATCAGACCAGTTCGCAGAATATGGGCTCACTCAGCTACAACTACAAAATTAATATAATCAAGATGCTGACGTCAGCATCCTCCTATACCCACTCGCTCCTCATGACACTTCATGATAGGTGATGCCATCATCACTGGGAGCTGTTGTTTTGCCTGGGACAAGAGGACAACGCAGTTCATCCTCAGTAATGGGGAAGTCGTCATCTTCATCCATCTGTAATAATGCAACCATTAGATGCAGTATGTGGATATTTTTGTGGTTGGAGAGTGCCGCTTGAATAGGGGTGGGAAGATTGTTTGTCTGTGTTTGTTCAGACCAAGTACTTCATTTTGATGACTTTGTTTATCAGGTGCCACATGGAGCCAACACTGGTCTGGTGGTTGATGCTTTTGATATATTTCTTCCACGACTATGGGCACACTGCTGCAGGGCAATAAGGTCATCTCTGGATGTCTGGTATTGGAGGAGATTAGCAGGTGTTGGCTGACTTTGATAGACGAGACCATCTCTTTCATCCCTCTTTTCTGCCAGTAGGATGCATTGGTCCAGCGTCCAGGTGTGGACCTTGCGGCATCTTTTGAGACGTGGCTTTGTGACGTAACAGGTGTAAAAATCGTGTCGAAACAACGAGGGAAGAGTACAGGTTCTCAGGTGACTGGAGATCAAATGTTGGTAGAAGAGCAGAGATGTAAGAGACGTAGTTGGGGCAGTACTTCGGAGGAATGGAGATGCAGAGGCGGGTGTGAAGAAGAGAATGCCCACTTGGTAGGGAGTACAGGAGTCCAAGCGCAATGTGGTCAGAGAAGAGAGTCTGTAAGGGAAAGCACTTAACTTGTGTCGCTGCTAGACCAGATGTGTTGATATGGTCGAGAGTGCCTCCTCTGGAGTATGTGGCACACCCAGTGAGTGAGGCAGTGGTGGCGGATGTACTCAAGGAGAGGTAGCCCATTGCAGTTCGGGGATGGGGAGACATCTCCTAGGGCAGGGTGCTGGGTGTTGAAGTCCCCCATGTAGATCACACCATGAGATGTGGATGGGGGGAGGGCAGAAAGATTGATGTTTCCTGGAGTATAGTAAACATTGCAGTCTCAGCTTCCCATTGCCTATAGATATCTTAAAGAGTTGAAAGGTCATGTCATCATGGATAGAACAGGATAGGAGTTGATGGGGAATGGAAGAGTGAATGTAACTTGGAAGGCCATTCTTTACATGATGGACATATGAGACATAGCCTGAGAGTGAAGGTGCCTCTGCCCCATGATCATGGTGGCCAATAAAAGCTTCTTGGATAAATATAACTTGTGGTTGGTGGCGGCCTACATAGGTCTTGAGAGAAATAATTTTTGGATAACTGTTGATGCCACAAGCATTCCAAGTGATGATGTGAACTTTTATCTTGTTAGCAAAGTCTGCCTTTGGGTTAACAGATGGCTGGCAGAGGTGGTGCTGCGCTGAGGCATGTGTTATTGTGGCTTGATAGGTATTTGGTTACTGAACTTTTTGAACCAGCTGGTGACGGTCTCCAGTTTGTCAGGGAAGGTGGCAACAGTCATGATGACTGGGATTCGACAAGTGTGGCAAGGGTGTGCTCAGTGGAGGCTTGTTGTGTGATGAGGCTATCGATGTGATTTTTAATTGCATCAAAGCACATTGTAATTGCCGTGCAATGTGCCGTTATGTTGGCGACGGCCCTGTGGAGGGCAATTACTTGATGTGAATCAAGCAGGTTTGAGGGTGTCAGCGGTGGGAAGGATCTTGGGTGCAACTGAGGGGGTGGTGGCATGTATGCAGTCTGAGAGGTGGCCACCTGAGTGCATTTACATCTGTGCCATACATTCATTCTGAGTTCTTGACAGCAGGGGCATTTCCTTGTGGATGTATTGGGAGTGGAAAGCTGATCGGCTGTAGAAGCTTCATTAGTGTTGGTGGGTTGAGAGGAGGTGTGATGTGGGCAAGTGTGGGAGGGTTGAGTACTTGCACACCAGCCGCTCTTGTCAATGTAAGCTGCACAATAACGAGATATATGTCCGACACCCCAGCATTTGAAGCACCAAGGCTGTTCATCTTTCATTCTTCGGAACTCGCATGGTGGTAGGCAAGGAAGAAAGCTGAAGTGATATTCTGTAGTCGGCGGTGGCTCCAGACGATTACAAGGTGGTTGATGGGTGTACTGTATACTGTATACGCCCAGAAGGTTTTACGCTTGGGACAGGTCAGTGCTGACAAGGTAACTAGTGGGGCTGCAGTGATGTGGGTATGACAATGGTGGAGCATGATGGGGGGGGGGGGGTCAGTGATAGGATTTTTGTATGGCAAATATTGACTAAGTCCTATGTCCCTCAAAACTACTTATACCACAGGACTGATGTCTGGTGTTTACTGTTGTGCTCAGCTAAGGCTGGAAGACTGTAGCTTGCTGGATCTTCTATAATTTCTTCAAAATAGCAGGAGGTCAATTGTATGTGTGTTTACATTCAGTCAGCAATGGCCGATTCTATAGAGAAAGCTATAACAGTGGAAGGCAATGTGTAGATGGAGTGAACTTATGGGGAATATCTTTTGAGCTGGGAATGGTGAAAGGAAGAGAAAGGTGTGAGTAGGGAATAGTTGTGAATGAATGATAAATTGATGCAGCTCGAGGGATTTCTCATGTTCTCTTATTTCCACAGTGGAAGTAAACAAACTTTGGTTGTTGAACTTTGTTGTGTATATGCTGTGTCTTGCTGCACTGTTTACGACCCAGGTTGTGGGCAGGGGGGGGTGGCATTTCATCCTTAAGGAGCAAAGATAAAAAGTAAACAAATGGGTGTTGGAGGTGAGTGCATGACTTGCCTGGCTATCTCCTTAATGAGGAAGAAGCCCAAACTTATTTCCTCTTGTCTTATCTGTATATTTCAAGAGGAGACTGTGTGTGTGTGTGTGTGTGCACATTTGACATAAGCAGTGTGGCAAAGAAGAGGGATGACCCTTCATCCATGAGGAACAACAAATGGATTTTTGGATGGGTTTTAGGTGTTTGCTTTAACTTGGTTCCTCCTTTATAGGGAGGAAATGACTTTGTTATATTTTGTATAATCACAGTAGCTTGAACATAGTGACTTTTACTTTCAGGTTAACTGGATCTGCTGCTGTTGTCACGAACATCAGAAGTACTGGTCAGATCCTGATACCGGCAACCGGTTTGCTGCATTCATCTTTGTTCGTAAACCAAAACAACGCCCTTTGGATGTACTCTTTTAATTGGTCAGCAAGAAAGAAGCTTGTCAACAAATCTCACATTTTCAGGTTTTTGTGTATTTAGGCATTGTAAAGATCTTTCTTTTAATTTTTCTACTTCAACAGTAAACATAATGTCTGCCCACGTATTCTGGCCAGCTCTAACGGTGTTGGCCATGCTGGTAATTATTGTGGCCTTCCTTGTCTTGAAGTATGCTGACAGGGTGTGTGGGGCTCGTGGCATACCAAGACCTCAGAGCTTTGAAAAAGATTACCAGTCGTCAACTAACTCAAATGTGGCCTTTGATCCCCGAGAGAGTGGTGGTGATTTCACAGAAATCTTTGAAATTCAGGACTATGAAGAAAGACCCGAGAAGGAAAGGTTTGAGTATTCAGACGATATGGTTGAAGAGAAGTTAGAATATGGGGAGCGACATGTAATTGATGAGAAATATGAATATGCTGTCTAAGTTTCTAGCACAAAAATTTTAGTGTCGCATCCAATGTTAATTTTGTTGCATTATAATATGTAACTTCATGTGAATTAATTTCCCAATAGTAGCTCACAGCACTATATTCCTTTAAAACAAGTTGCTTGCAAAAGTGGATAATATGAAAGCCATTAAATTCTTTTTACATATTTGCTTGGAGATACACAGAAAATGAGGCTTTCCCATATTCAGTGTGTATTCAGTACAACAAATATTTTACACGGGTTAGTTTTTTCTAGAAACCTAGTGGTACCTGTAGTACCTGTCTCCAGCAGAAGTTCATACAATTTTTTTAATGTGCATCCATTTCTTAATTTCAGTTAATTATTTGGTTAATCAAGTAAATTTTTAAAAATTTGTTAGCAACTCTTCTTGCACGTATTAATGTAAACATGTGGACACAAACTGTACTTGTGTATGAAACTGAATTTAGCAACAGGTTATATTCCAGGCCAATAGTTGAACAAAAACATTCCGTCCAGCATTGTGACTTAAGACGTTTTATTACATGCTCTTGCTTGTAGATAGAAGGGCATTTTCTAGATTCAACACAGCAAATAGTGGACACAGGCACAATTTTCACATCCAAAATGACTTGCCAGCAGCTGTGGCACTAGTAGAATTTGTTCCCAGATGTTTTTACACCTCTTGTTTAGTATGTAACCTGAACTTTAATTTTAATTAATTAATTGTTGAATTTTTTTTAAGGCAGCTCTTCTACCTTATACAAGTATTAACATGTACACATACTGTACTACAGTATGAAACTTAATTTAGCAATAGATTACATTCCAAGCTGAAGATTGAACTGAAACATTCCGTCCGGCATTGTGACTTAATTGTAAGTTATATTTCATTAAATGAGAAATATAGGAATTGTTTGGATATAGAGTAGCAAATTTTTTTTGCCACTGTTATGGCAGCATCCAACAACATTAAATGCATAAGAATCTCTTATTTTAAAGAAAATTCACTTGTAGCAAGAGTATATTTTTAAAGGTATTTGTAATAAAAATACTTCCATCATACAGTTTATTTTAATCACCTGTGCAATATTCATAGGTGAGTATTGTACACCAAGAGGTGCATAGCTGTGGCCAAAGCCGTCACCTTTGCCACCATGCACTTTGACTGTTGGGGGCAGGGTAATATTTATGGACAGCATTAAATGAACGGAGCTGCTAGTGTTCCTCAATTTTGGGAATAATGTTCCTCAAATGTTTTTGCTCAGTGCATTCCTGAGTTAGCAGTCCCAAACTATGAAAGCATCCCTCAAAAAAAGTAGCGTGTTCCTCAAAATGCTTTTCTCAAAACACTACTGTGCACAAGAACACAGGACCACACAGAGTGAAAACATCTGAGGAATGCTATTCCAGGAATGCACTGACTGCAGCCAGAGGAATACAGGACCACTAATGCACTATCCAAAATTGAGGAATACGCTCAGCTATGTAAACGAAAATGATCATGCAGAGACATATAGAGTTGTATCACTAAATTGGGACAATAGTTAACACAAAGTATATTGTATCCTTCCAGAAATCAGGTGTAGCTCACCCATACTCCTGCCACTGGGGATGAGGTTTCCCTGCCTGTTATGAATCCCATTTTGGGGAGGGCTGGAAAAGCAGAGGATTTTCAGATCACACAGTGGAGGAAAAGAGAGGGAGAGTGCTGAAAGGGTAAACAAATCAAATGAAAGGGATAAAGAGAAAGAATGTCAGAAGGTGAGAGACAGTGGGGAATTGGTAGAAGGGGACTGGGTACGTTTCAAGGAGGGAGTACTAAATGAGGAAACAGTAGAAAAGGAATGAGTATGTTTCAAGGAGGAAGTGCTAAGTGGGGAATTGGTAGAAAAGGAATGTGTATGTTTCAAAGAGGAAGTGCTAAGTGGGGAATTGGTAGAAAAGGAATGTGTATGTTTCAAAGAGGAAGTGCTAAATGGGGAATCGGTAGAAAAGGAATGTGTATGTTTCAAGGAAGAAGTGCTAAATGGGGAATCGGTAGAGAAGAAATGGGTTTGTTTCAAAGGAAGTGCTAAGAAGCTATGTGACAGGAGAGGCTATGAATGATGGTATGAAGAGGGGTTGTTGGAAGAGAACCAAGCATGTAAAGATTGGTTGCTAAGAAGAACTAGGGAAGCAAGGTAAGAGAGGCAAAGATAGGGCTGTCGAGAGCCATCAAGGGCTGACACTTCATGTGGCAAAACATTATTTCCAATTGCTTCAGGCAAAAAGATACTATTGATGAAGGAAAAGCTAGAGAAAAGATAAAAAGAAATGGCTAATCCACTTTATCAGCTCGAGCTATACAAAACCCTGGTTGTGTCCTTAACCACTTCGGTATGATGATGCCCACGTAGGTGTCATGAGGTGCATGTAACACGAGGATATTGGTGTCGGCATCTTGATTATATATATTTTTTTGCAGTTGTACATGAGTTAGCCCCAGATCCTGAGAACTGGTTTGATCATATTTTCTGTGTTTATTATTACTCAGAGTAAAAGAGAAGGAGTAATACAGCAGTGACTTTATATTTCATAATGCAAATACTGTGATGAATCGTATGTTTGGCAGCCGATGCTGCACACGAGAATTTGTGTCGTGGTGAAGTGGTTAATCTTTCTGAGTCTCCAAGACCCCCTGGGCACTGATCCCTCATCCCCTCTCTCTTGTCGGGCCTGAGCGAAAATGAGAGATGTGAAATGGGTAGCAGTTTATCTAAGAATTTTGAATTGAAAAGAATAAGTTTCTGAAGTAAGTAAAGAGTGATAGGGGTCAACTTGGGTAGAGAGGAAACGGTAAAGGGTGTAAATAGACATGTTATAGAAAAGAAACCAAAGAGGAAGATGGGTAGAGTATTTCAGGAATTTGTTGAATATGGAGGAGGTTGAGGAGTAACTGACTGGCCGTGGGAGATGCTAGAAACAGGACTGAGATGGGGAAAAGAAAATAATAGGGTACAGGAGAACTTTGGGCATATGGAGAGAATGAATGAAGAAAGACTAGCAAAAAGAAAGGGTGGAAGGCAGAGGGATGGAGTGACAAAAAGTGCATTGAAAGTGATGAAAGCTGATAAGGCACCTGGGTTAGGTAGGTGTCTTGTGGAGTGTCTGATCAGAGGAGGAAGAGAGAGTGGATTGTCTAATGTCTTTTAACCACTGGTATGATGACACCTACACAGGCTTTATAGGGTGCAAGTGGGTACATGAAGATGCTGGAATTAGTGTCTTGGTTATATATATATGTTTTTGTAGTTGTACATCAGTTACCCCCCCAGATTCTGTGAACTGGTTTGATCATGTTTTCTGTGTTTATTATTACTCAGAGTAAAAAAGAATGAGTAATACAGCAGTGACTTTATATTTTATAATGCGAGTATTGTGATGTATCGTACATCTGGCAGCCGATGCTGCACGTGAGAATTTGACTCGTACTGAAGTGGTCAATGTGCTAGGGAAGGGAATGTGCCAGAGGACCAGAGGAGTACATGTCTAATTTCACTATACAAATGAAAAGGGGACACATGAACATAATTATAGAGATCAATCTCTTGGTTAGGCATATAGGAGAGTATTAACTGAGAGGATTAGGAGGGGAGCACGGAGTAATTGGAGAAGTGTGGCTTTATGAAAGAAAAAGGGGGCATGGATCAAACTTTTATAATATGGCATATGCAAGAAGCTTGAAGCAAAAGGTAAGGATGCCTTTTGGGCTTTTTATAGGTCTGGAGAAGGCATATGACAGAGTTGGCAAGAAGGAGATGTATTGCAGATGTGTAGGGTAGGAAGAAGGCTGTTGAAAGTGTTTAAAAGCTTTTATAAGAATACAAGAGCATGTGTTAGAGTAGGAAATGGAGATAACGAGTGGTTTGATGTAAAGGTGGGGCTACACCTAGGTTGTGTAATGCCACCATGATTTTTTGAAGTGAACACTGATGAGGTGGTATGGGAGGTAAATGTGAGAATGATGGGTGGAAGGTTGGAGATTACAAAGGATTACAAAGGCAGAGCATGCCAACAGGAGACCTTTTGGTCCATATCTAGCTCGGATGCGAAAAAAAAACAAAAAACTATAGTAATGTAACTAACAAAATACATAAATAAATGCATAGGTATAGTTAAATAGTAAACAAACAGGTAAATAGTAAATAATAATAAATTGACATATAACTAATAATAAATGAGAATCAAATGGGCAAATGATAAAACAAAACAAAAAAAGAAATGGTAAGTGAAAGTGGAAAGAAATGTGAAGTGAGCCAGTTGTTGTTTACAGACAACAAGTTTGCGACTGGGTCAAAGGAAGGCCTGAGGCAGTGAGTAGGAGGTAATTCTTGGAGAGAGGCTAGAGGTAGTAAAGAGTTCAAAGTATTTAGGTCACATGTGGCAGAGAATGGAAGACTAGGATGGAGATAAATTATAGAGAAAGAGAGCAAAGTGTCTAGGGGGTAGAGATGAAGGCCTGAGGCAGTGAGGATGTAATTCTTGGAGAGAGCCTAGAGGTAGTAAAGAGTTCAAAGTATTTAGGTCACATGTAGCAGAGAATGGAAGAGTAGGATGGAGTGGAGATGAAGGCCTGAGGCAATGAGGAGGTAATTCTTGGATAAAGGCTAGAACAATGGTTCTTAACTTTGGGTACAAAACCTTAAACCCAGGGGTATGAGACATGATAGCCAGTGCAACAGTATTGTATAATTACCATGAGAAAGCATGATGTGCATTCACTGTATATTACTAACTGACACTTCTAATTTGAAATTAAAAAAAAAAGTACCTCTGTTCAGTAATTGAATATATCTAATCATTTCTCAGCAAGGTTTGTATCACTAATCCTTTTCATATGTTTGCATTGTGCTCAGATGAGAGGAAGGGTGGGAGGGGTGTGGAGTGTATTTAGGGATGAAATGGGTGGGAGTGTTTTTATGCCTTTCCTTTTGTGGCTACCTCCCTTGGAAGGGGGAAAAAGCCTTGGTATATGTATGTATGTATGTATGTTTGCATTGTATTTGTATTGGATGGGGGTACAAGAAAAATTTCTGAGACATCAAGGGGTATGGGCACTAAAAAGGTTTAAGAACTGCTGTGGAACAAGTAGAAATTGAGGGGAAGACCAAGAATAAGATGGATAGATGGGGTGAAGGGGACACAGTGAGTCCTCCTTATACGATAATTCTTTATCCAGTAAATTCACAGATACGGTATCCGCTCGTGTTTTGAAGAGGAGAGAGCAGGGAGAAGGTACGTCTACCATATCCTATTATTACCTGTTATAATGGGTTCAGTATACGGTAATTTCAATTTGCGGTAAGGTTTTCAGGAACGCATATGTACCGTATAACGAGGACTTACTGCATTAGATGCAAGGGGAATGTCTGTAGAGCAGGGAAGAAAGAGGGCATGATATGAGTAGAGAGTGAATGTGAATGGACAAGATGAAGCATGAAGGGATTTATTCTTGCTATGTATTCTTTAATGGGTGATGGGGGAGGGTCACCATGTAATGAAGCAGTGGGGGTAAACCAGCATTGGCTGTTGGGCCCAGCTGTGGAAGTGCTGTGCCTTGCTGCTTTGTCTCTGTCTTGAAAAGTGTCAGGGAGTGAAAATAAAAGTCATGGGTTTTGCATGGGTGAAAGGAGGGTACATGTTTTGACTCAGCCATTGTTCTGATATGGGAAAGGAGCTTTTGTTATGTATGTAGGAATTGCAAAAGGCTATCGATGAAATGTTTCATTTTCAAATTCAAGGCACCAGTACCTACAGCACCAATTTCTCATGAAAACATTGGTGAAACTTCACACTACCAGCAAAATGAAGCTCAGGAAAAAATATGCAAGAAATTTTAAATTCTAAACCTGACCCACATGTATTAACAGCACTTCAAATATTTCCTCTCCAGAACTAATAGAACTGCACTAACCAGCATAAAACACAACAAAATCAATAATACAGAATCAACAAAATGCTTGTTTAAAACAGTTGAAATAAACCACCTTTGTGGCGCAACACTAACGTTGAAATATAAGGCACTGCACTTGATAAAACACATGTGCATACATACATGTAAATTCTCTTTCCCTTTACAAGGGAGGTGGTCTTGACATGGTACAACATTCTCTTAACCCATTTAACCACTTCCATACGGTGACGCCTACGTAGGCGTCATGAGGAGCAAGTGGGTACGCGATGATGCCGACGTCGGCATCTTGATTATATTTACTGTAGTCATACCTGCGTGACCCTCATTCTCTCTAAACTGGCTTCATCAAATTTTCTATGGTTATCAAAATTCACGGGTGAAAGAGAGCGAGCGATTGAGCAGTGACTTTATTTTTTATAATGCGATTATTATGATGCAACATCACACGCCTGGCAGCTAATGCTGCCAGACGTGCGATGTGCCCCGGAGTGAAGAGGTTAACACCCATCTGTTTACCTTTTTATGTTTACTCCAGGTGTTACAGTGTCCTGCTTTCAAGTAGCTGCACTGAGCACTGAGATGGCAAAGAGAGGAAGACCACCCCCACAAGGAAAGGTAGGCCAACATCTAAACCCTGCTGCAGATCCCAAATGGACACAACACTCCCTATCTCCTCAAGGAGATGTGTCCCCGAGGGGGTGGTACCTGGGCTCTGTACCCAGCCAGAGAGTCTCTTTTCGTTCTCCCAGACAACCCTCAACCATCTCCCAAAGGTGATACAATCAGACAGAAGACACAGAATGCCTCACACTAGAATGTGCCACCCTAACAAACTCTATACAACAAAGCAATATAATCTTCCCTTAATGATTTATGGTTCTGTCCAGAGGCTGTTGCCAGTTACCTGAAGGTTGCAGGTCTTCCATGAGAGAGACCAGGGGCAACAGATTGAATGATTGATTGTTCAATTGGGGGATGAAGAGTCATCTCTGTCACCTGCACATTGCTCAAGTCAGAAGCGATGAGGTAAAACAGAGAACTTCCACAACAGGACCCAACAGCCAAAGCTGAATTACCAGAGAATCCTAATTACCAATAAACAATGTATTACCCAATAACTTTTCAGCAGAACTGACTCTACCACCAGGCAAACTAGGTGACTGCCTAGGGTGCTAAAATCTGGGGACAATTTTAGACAACTTAGATGACATTTTTTAATCCAACCAATCTTAGTGATAAAGAAATAGATACATACATACACCAAGGGCTTTTTCCCCCTTACAACGGAGGTAGCCAAAGTCAATTTGCATAATTCCACTCCCACACATTTCACCCTCATTCACCACCCTTCCCTCCCTCCCTCTCATCTTGGCTAATAATGATGATGACATGAGAAAAATCTTTGTTGCAAGTATCTAATGTAACTTTTAAGTACCTTGTAACACATATAGAGCTGCCTAGATTAGTAAATATTGTGATGCCAACACTGGCTTTCACATCTTAACCACAGTTATTTACTCAAGGACTTTTATTCCAGTTGATGCCAAGCAATTTAAATTAGCCCTGGTAGTGACATTGTTATTTTGATAAACCCATTTGCTTGTGCAAGGTAATTCTATTCGGCTCCAGATGCCAGACATTTAGATTAAGATAAGAAAGACTACATTAACAGTGGAACCTAAAGTTGCAATAATTGGTGGAATGGATGGGTGAGGAAGACAACAAAAGGAAGTCAATATAAAGGGACACTAATTACAGATGGCAAACATGTGGCTGACCTTTTAAGGTATATTGAGATAAGAACTTCAACAACAAATAAAAGATGCAGTGTACAAGAAATCCTTATTTATCCTTGGAGAAAAACAGCTGGTATGTATTATTGTAGACCGTATTTCCTAGAAGGTCTGGGTCTTCTCCTCGAATGGCAGCCAACACCTCCAACACTTGTCTGTAAGAGGCATGATTAGTTAACATATTGACCTCTGAGCTGTCTGTGAACCCAACACATTATCTAAGACTGTTGAATCCAGTATATGAAAACAAATTGAAAAAGACTACATGTCTAAAAGATGTGAATGATGAAGAACATAAACACCGGGGAAGGCACGAAACCCTAAACATTCTAATGTTTTGTTCGCGTAGAACTTCTACGTGAATGAAACATTAGAGTGTTTAGGGTTTTGTGCCTTCCCTGTGTTTGTTCTCCATCATCCAAATCATTTGTCTAAAATACTTATCAAAAGATGTGAAGAAATACAGTTTTCCTTACAGAATACCCCCGGAATACCTTAGAAGGTGATATAGCTCAAGTTGGAACAATAAATGAATTCATATCTCAAATATGATAACTAGAAAAGGACAAAAATCAAGTTGGTACCATACATGAATCTGAATAAGAGACAGGACCCCACATATATTGTTCCTTTCTTGTATGCCACAATTACAAATGCATGGCTTATAGTGTGGTGGTACCACACTCAACTGCTAATTCAGTGATCACAGTTTGAGTCTCACCCAGGGCTGACGGTTTCAGCATCACTGGACTACAAGTTAACATTCAAACTGGTGGGCAAGAAGCTGGGTCTGTAAGTGTATTAGGCCAAAGCATCACCCAGTGATTAGACCATATATGAGCTCTGAGCTCTCATTGAGGATAATAATAGTTGTTGATCAAGTGTCCAACACAAGATACAAAACCATGGTAAATCACAAACAAACACACACACACATAACATATACCCTGCTTTTTGAAATGTGTAGAAGAGGGAAGAAGAAAAAATATTCACTATTGGTTCTATATGAATGTGTTTATGAAGAAAATTCAGTTTAATATCACAAACCCCCACCTATCAGGAGGCTAGGACCAAGCTTCTTACAGAGGACTTTGTAATGTGGAATTTAATGAACCATCCCCTTGGTCCAACTTGCTTGTGGCAGGATGTGTTTATACTCTTAAAAAACTAAAGCTGAACTAGTGTTATGAATAGTGTTTCCTTAAGCTAGACGTAGTATATACTGATAATTAATAACAATTTGTGTCGCACAACTTACGTTATGCAGTTGGGTTCATTTCTGTTTTTGACCATAACTCCTTTTTCCCATTTTTCTTTCTTCTTTGAAGGGAAACTAGTTTTGATATGCTTGTGACCTGCATGACTAGGACGGATCTCACACCACGGGCAATCCGTTTCGATCATCAGTCTCTCTATTGGAATTGTGGCAGCCACTTTTAGATTGTCTTCTGTTTTAAGAGAACTAAAAAAAATTACATAATTAGCAAGTACCTTCAAATGATGCTAGCTATTCTTAATAATTATGGTTTGGATTACACCTATGTTAATCAATCAATCCTTTGTCCTAGGTCTCTTTTGCAAGTAACTCATGATTCCCAGAGGATTGGTAACAACAACAAGAGTGGCCCCGTAAGTCACTCAGTGAAGAAATAATGTATTGTTGTCTGGGTATGGCTACAGTAGGGCAATATTAGATAAAAAATTTCAGCATTTTCTGTGTGATGGTTGTGTCTATGACAGTTTCTGTGACCACACCTATTGTGCATTGGCATTGTCTTAGTGTAGGATGGTGACCTGAACACAGTCATGTTAATATTGTTCTTGCTTCTCTTGGGAATTTTTCTATAGGGGTCTGATGGAAAAGGATGTTTGGTGGTTAGTCTTTTTGTGCTTGTTTGACCTGAATGTGACTGTGATTTTTGTATGGATGTTTTGTGCTGTGCAGCCGGAAAGTTGTTGATGTTTGAGTAGCGAGCTGCTGGTGTAATTTTTCAGCTGGTTATTGTTAGAGATAAGAAGATGAATGAGTAGGATTGAGGGCTCTTGCATAAACTGTGTGCCTATCAATATGATGTGCCATTCTATGGAGAGGATTTTCGTTTCTGTGTAAAGATGTTCTATTGAGGTGGTTTCGATGCAGCCTGTTATTATTCTCAATGCTATTATTTTGAATTATTCTCAATGCTTTATTTTAAAGAAGTGGCCTTGCTGTGGATGTGCTGTGTCTTGCAACACTGCTTCTGACCCAGGGCAGTGGACAAGATGCAGGGATGACCCATCATCCAGGAGGTGCCAAGATCAGAGGGAGGGAAGAGGGGAGTGGATTATGTAGGGGATGGAATGGGTGGGAGTGGTTTCTATGCCTTTGTTTTTTGGCTACCTCCTGTGTAAGGTGGAAAAAGCCTTTGGTATATGTATGTATGTACTTTATTTTGTAGTTTATAAGGTGTCTATGTTTTCCTAATTGTTGGGAACCATGCTGTGGAAGCATAGCTGAGAGTGGTTTTCACAAACTGATCAGTTTCCTTTAGATGTCCAAAGCTGTCAACATGGATGTTTATGATATTTTTTGAAAGTATGTGTCTAGGAACTTTATCAAGTCTTGCTGATGTCTACTACTATCACATTTTTTTTTTCTGGTGGTGCTTCTTGGTTAAATCCCTTTAACATTTGTGTGGATTCTGTGAAAAGTGTACTGGTGGAGTGGCCATCCTTGAATCCTTGTTGGTTTGAGGAGGTAAATAGATTATAGTATAGGTGTTTTAACTCGAGCCTTTAGGCATAGCCAGGTGGAACCTCAAGAATCCACATTGTTGCCACATCACCCCATCACATAAGAGGGGTGGTGAACGGACAATACCCCAATGGATAAAACTCCAATCGGTAGGTGAGGTTAGGTTATATCCTCTACTCAATTTTCCTATTGGGGTTTTGTCTGCTATGCAGATTGGAGTTTTGTCATGTGTTCAAGAGTGGCTTGCTATGACCTGACCTGCCAATTGTGTCCAAATCAAGAACACCTTGGGCAGCAACTTTACTGTCATTGACTTCCTCTTAAATCCGAAGCCATTCCTAATGTCATACAGTTGTGTTATGAATATATATTCCATGAATATGAATACATATTCCATGAATAGATAACATACAGAATAATAGTGAGATAGATTGCTATGCACAACTCATCACTAAATGTGACAACAATGGGGGTTTCCCTGGGACATGGCAAAAGACTCAAGTCACATTTATTAGTTTCTTTCTGCTGCTATTTTTCATCAGACCAGTCTGTAGGAAGCTGGGTTTTCAGGCAGAATATAGAGGAGATTGGGAGAAATCCCCATCTTAAAAAAAAAAAAAAAAAAAAAAAACATGTGTATATATATATATATAAATATATATATACTGTATACATTGTAAAGATACAATGGTTCACAGATATGACAAAATTTAGACAAGAAAATAAAAATGCAAGACTGGACTTAGTGCTCACCAAAGAATCCAATACAATGTTATGATAATTCATCACAAATGAACAAATGCAATCTCTTATTTACTTGTTACAAAAATTATAACTGGGAGTTGCTTTTTCAATTACAAGTGACTTAAAACCCTTTTTCACATTATTCATATATTAGAAAAGCATTAAAACTCTTGATATCCCCCAATTGCATTTACAAGAAGATTTAGATAAATTACAGCAATGGTCTGAAAAGTGGCTAATGAAATTTAACACAAGTAAATGCAAGGTAATGCACATAGGTTACAG
This sequence comes from Oratosquilla oratoria, assembly GCF_046742065.1. Classification (NCBI taxonomy): domain Eukaryota; kingdom Metazoa; phylum Arthropoda; class Malacostraca; order Stomatopoda; family Squillidae; genus Oratosquilla; species Oratosquilla oratoria. Next base: position 35,288,863 of record NC_134793.1, on the reverse strand, counting down.
TTAGTACAATTACATGTTATTTGGAAGTTCATTATCATAAGTGGATAGTGAAAAGGATCTTAGCATAATTATCAGTAATAATCTCAAATCATCTTAGCAGTGTATTTCAGCCTCTGAGAAAGCAAATAAGATTCTAGGACTGAGTGCGTGATCTTTTGACTTCAAAAGTCTATCTCTCATGAACAAGCTATATAAATTGTTAGTTCGTCCACATTTGGAATGTGCTGATTTCGTATGTTCACCGAATCTCATTAAAGACACTGACAGATTGGAAAAAGTACAACAGCAAGCCACAAAACTGATTCCAAATATCAAAAATAGATCATACGAAAATTGACTAAAACATATGAATCTGTTCTCCCTAAAAAAGCACAGACTCAGAGGTGACTTGATACAGGTTTTTTAGATTCTAAATGGAAATGAAAACATCAAAAGTGACAAATTTTTCACACTGAATGAGAATCAGACAAGAAACAATGGTCTCAAACTGTCAGGAAATAGATTTAATTTGGAAGTGGGTAGAAACAACTTTGCCAACCATGTAGTTAATGAATGGAATAAACTTCCTACAGAGGTAGTACAATGTAGTTCAGTTCGAAGCTTTAAGAATCATTTAGATAAACACCTAAGCAAGATGCTGTCATGACTCATTTATTTTATATAATTAATTTGTTTTGTTATTATCTGTTTGTTTATTATTATTTGCTTGATTCACATTTATTATTAGTTATATGTCAATTTATTATTATTTACTATTTACCTGTTTGTTTATTATTTAACTATATTTTTTAATTTATTTGATTTATTATTATATTTTTTATTTATTTATTTATTTATCATTATTATACAATTTTTTGCATCTGACCTAATTATGGACCAAAGGGTCTCTTGTTGGCATGCTCCGCCTTTGTAATCCTTTGTAAAGTTTCAGTTAAAGTATATGTAGTGCTTGGATAATCTCCATCCTGTGAAGCAAGTCACATGCACACAATCACACTTATCTCTATGTAAATGAATACAGAGTTAAATACCAGCCATTGATGCCTATGAACAAATCTAAATCCAAGATCAGCTTCAACTCCTCCAGGGTTCCATCAAAGGAGTGAACAACACCTCCACTGATGTTCTCTCGATGAGGTGTTAAAATGTCCACTAAATCAGCCCCAGAATTGCGGCAATGGATGAACATGGGAAGACCAGTTATTTCAGCTAAGGTTATCTGCTTCTCAAAATATCTGCCAGATACAAATAGTGTATGTAATAAACCTGCACCACATCATGTTTGCAGCAGCTTAAAATGTTTTAACAAAGGAACATCTGTGCTATTGCAGTAAATCACTATGGGACAATGCCATTGTGAATGGTTGACATTGGGACCTGCATGTGCACTCAATAAATAGTATTACAAGATATAAAACAAACAGCTTCATAAATTTGATAACCTGGGAATGTGATATTCAGATTCATTTTCTATGAAACATTAAGAACAACTCCCTTCCCTACTTTATCAAAGTACACTATTAACCATAAACAGGACAGGTAGCACTTTCAGCACAAAGTATGTTACCAAATTAACAAAATTACTTTATACATCATTCTAGAATGGTAAATATCTACACCCTACTAGCTTAGACTATAACTACACAAGAAACACAGGAATACCTCACTATACGACAGTGCTATAAAGTAGGTAAAACAAATGTTGGGTGTATGTGAAAGGCCCAAGCAAAAATTGAGGAGGGGATTGACAGGGTTCATGAAAACAACCCCCTGTTTACATGTCAACTCAGTTGTATAGTGAGGTATTCCTGTAGTGCCATATGCACACATAGTAATATGCTGCACAATCCAATAGAACCATCGATAACTAACCTTTTCTGAACATCAATTGGACAAAATTGTGTTCTTTCATAATCAAGACCACATTCCCCAATGGCTACAACTTTTTGCTGGTTGTCTTGTGCCAATGTCATGAGGTTAGCAAGATATTGGTCAGGATCTTCTTCAAATTCATTACAGCGGGTGGGGTGACAACCAACAGTGCTGTACAGGTTTTCTAAACAGAAACAAAAAATAAATAAATATAAAAATAAATGAATAAATAAATAAATAAAAATAATAATAATACATACATATACCAAAGGCTTTTTCCCCCTACACGGGGGGTAGCCAAAAAGAAAAAGGCATAGAAACTGCTCCCACCCAATTCCATTTCCTATATATTCCACTCCCCTCCACCCTCCTCCCTCCCTCTCATCTTGGCACCTTCTGGATGACAGGTCATCCCTGCATCCTGTCCACTGCCCTGGGTCAGAAGCAGTGTCGCAAGACACAGCACATCCACAGCAAGGCTGCTTCATACATTCGGCGACCCCCCCTCTCTGTCCCCCCATGCAGAAAAGGAGAAGACGGGGAGAAATCCCTTCGGGTTGTGTCAATTTTTTTTTTCTCATACATACTTCCTCACCCCCCATCCCCCACCCACTCCCCTTCATGCATCACAGCATCATCTATACACAACCCCTCTCCATTCACCCCTATCTTCTGTCCTCTCCCGTCCTTCCTCCACAGACATTCCTCTCTTTTGTATATATACATATATATCTAATATATTTATACATGAATTTGAGGCTAGGTACAATAAATTTTAAAGTAGGATGAGTGTTGCTCCTATCCTGTATACAGTAAACCCTCACTATATTGAACCTTATTTCACAAAATTTTAGATATAGTGAGACCTACTAACCATTTGTCTAATATAATAAACAAGGATATTATATACAGCACAAGGTTTGGCATGGGTGGTAGGTGCATGGAAAATTCAAATACCTACGTACATACAGAATGTACTTTCAGCTATAAAGACCAAACCATTCCCACAATTAGTTTGATATAATGAGGGTTTATTGTACTACAATTAAGTAAATATATATGTACATACATGCATACCATTTGTTTTGGCAGCCTCTAATGCCTGTTTGCTGTCAGATAGGCTTGTTCCTGTGATAATAATTTTCTCAAGACCAGCTTCCCAGGCTCTCTCCAGTACTAGCGGTAGATCTGGGTCATGCTTCTTTGAACCATGATATATTCCCTGATACATGTCATCAGTCAGGTTTGCTCCAATATCTAAAACAAATACATACATAACAATTCTTTTTAATTCTGGTGTATTCATACTTTTCTCTTGAATACTTCTTCAGGTGAATAAACATAAAAAAAATGTTAGGTAACTGATCCATAATGTGTCCCTTATGTCACTGAATTATTGACTGCAAAAAACTTAAATAAATACTTCAATGGGAGATAAGCTCAAAATATCAAACAGTGAAAAGCATACACTTTACCAATAAACTTCCTTGTAAGCTGAGCCATCCTTCTGATCATAGGATTCTACCTTGGGATATGCTTACACCTGCATCAAAATAAATTGGTCAGAGAATATTAATTCCAGTTCATCCAAATCTACACACAGTACATTATTAAATATTACACAGAATACATTACAAGGCATTTCCATATTATTTGCATACTTATACACCAATAGGCTTCTTCCCCCTCATAAGGGAGGTAGCCAACCAAGTCATGTACCTACCCCATCCCTTTCCCACTGCCCAGGTCAGAAGCAATAAACCAGACAACAAAAAATGCTAAGTTTTTCTTTTTTCAAAGAGAGATTGACTCTTGGAATGAACTACCAAATTTGCACATATTTATGATAAAAAAAAATACATATATATATATATATATATATAATACAAGACATATGCACCAATGGGTATAATCAATCTTGCAAAATAATACTGGTATGTTATACTATTAAGTTAAAACCTAACGTAACCAATCCATAACTTCATTTTGGTACTTTTCCTACATTAAGTTTGGCAATCTATTGTGTAAGGAGTAATTTGTGATTTATATCAATAGTTCCCAACTTATCATATATGAAGCCTACCCTTTTTGCTTCCAGCAGACCCACATATGTCCTACTTTTTTGTATGAAAATGGGCTTTTATTTTACTTATCTTAATAGAAACAGTATCTGAGTGACTAAAAGAATTTTACTTTGCATATATGTAATGGCAGATACTTGTTCTTGGAATGATTTCATTAACCTCTTCAATATGAGTCAAATTCTTGCAGGCAGCATCAGCTGCCTGTTGTACGATGTTGCATCACAATACTTGCATTATAGAATATAAAGTTACAGCTGTATTACTTATTCTCTTTCACTCTGAATATTAAAAGCTACACAAAAAATGATCAAGCCAGTTCACAAAATATGCAGGTCACTCATCTACAGCTACAAATTAATGCAGGCAACCTCATATACCCACTCGCGCCTCATAACACCTACATAGGCATCATCGTATGGAAAGGGTTAAACAATGATTTTTATACAGATAACTTCATGCTCCCCTTGTATCCTCCTCACAGACACATGACAAAACCCCAATAGGAAAATTGTGTGTGGGGGGGGGAGACCTAACCTAACCTACTGATTGGGGTATTGTCCATTCACCCCTCCTCACACCTCCCTAGGGGAAGGAGGGTACTCCCTAGTTTGAGAACCACTGGTTTATATAAATAAATTTTGTAACGGTGTAAATGTAACAAATATGATGGGAAAAAATTCTGAACTTTTACTTTCATTTCATCTCTTTACTACTTATTGTTTATCTTCTAACTTCTTGTCCAACTCTTATCACTATCTAATCCCACTTGCCAGTTTTGTTAACTTGCATATTCACTGGCAGCAGCCACTTTTATGCATTTTTTCATCCTATCATTGATCCCATGATAACGGGTAGTCTGATCTATGATGATCCCACTTCCACCGTAAGGTTAGGTCTCGTTAGCTTACGGCAGGGCTAATGGCATTTATAAAGATGTTTGCCAGTCTAAGCTGCTATTCTTACTTATGTCACTGGATATAAGTAATTCCATATACAAGTACTGCAAATTAATAGTAACGTCAGTAGCGATTTTTTGATAATTAAGATAGGCGAAATTGTTTATATTCACAAAGAGGTTACTTTAGGTTATATCATGACTTGTTCAGTCTCCCATTTACAATTCTTATCTATATCATCGTCTTAACTCTCATCATACTGAATATGTTGAACCCTATACATAAATACCGCAAATTAATACCAACGTCGATTGCCAAAAAAAAAAGTTCATATTTACCGGGTTGTTTAGATGAAAAAATACAGTAATTTTCTAGTAGATTTATTTTAGATGACTGGATTCTATTCAAAATTACTCCCTTTGCTCTTTCCCCCCACCTACGAACCCAATTTCTTACAGTCACTTAAACAGTTTGGGGAAGTGGAGCGAATACAAAACATATGGTTTTAACATAATGTTAAAGTCTGATAATTGGTGGGTGACAGACAGTCCACGAAGGCATAGACGTATACTACCTATAATTATATATTAACTATGATAGTAAGCACATCTTGCTTGTCATGCATTCTCTGATATACACTAGAATGAGTCATGTAACTAACTTTGACTAAACTGTTTTTGAGCCATACGCCTATCTTTTAACTATTAACTTTTTTTTACATGTGACTTAACCTTAATCTATGATGTTTGGATTCTGAATGACATTATACTCACGTCAACTATCATCACTAGACACAAATTTCCCTAGGCACAATTTTGCTAGATGAAACATGAAATGTTGCTAAGTTGCTAAGACCAGCAATGTTATGCTGTCGTTTTGGTGACATTGTTATAATTTTCATTTTTCCAAGTAAAACTCGAATCAGAATATCTCTCTCTCTCTCTCTCTCTCTCATCTCTCTCTCTCTCTCTCTCTTTCTCTCTCTCTCTCTCTCTCTCTCTCTCTCTCTCTCTCTCTCTCTCTCTCTCTCTCCTCTCTCTCTCTCACTCTCTCTCTCTCTCTCTCTCTCTCTCTCTCTCTCTCTCTCTCTCTCTCTCTCTCTCTCGTCTCTCTCTCTCTCTCTCTCTCTCCTCTCTCTCTCTCTCTCTCTCACACTCTCTCTCTCTCTCTCTCTCTCTCTCTCTCTCTCTCTCTCTCTCTCTCTCTCTCTCTCTCTCTCTCTCTCTCTCTCTCTCTCTCTCTCTCTCTCTCTCTCTCTCTCTCTCTCTCTCTCTCTCTCTCTCTCCCTCTAGAAGTAGAATCAGTGAAGAATAGATTACCCTTCTGGAATTTTGAAGATAATTTTTGTAGTGGACAAATATTTTTTTTTTTATGTTTTCGAAAAACTAAGGTCTAATTATGTTTGTGATCATCATGTGAAATGCAGACATCTATTGGTTTCTTTTATTCTGTATATAGTAGTAGAAATAATCTTATATCTAGAAATATCCCACATAGATGCACAGGACTAATTTTTGTACCAGACCATCTACTCAGGATGGAAGCATATAGGCAATGAGGCATCAATTCCTTTCAATTTTTGTAGCGGATCGGGAAGATTGTTCAGTTTATATTCCTGCAGAAAAGTTCTCAATTTGGACTCATTCACAGATATTATTCCCGGGTTTTATAGTGAATAGACATACTTTTCTGCAAGGATGTTGTCGTCGTCGTCAGTTTGTGGCTTCTTCTTGTTGAAGTGTTGCGGATATATCTTTTTGTATATCACCGAGAATGTGATCCACGTGTGAGTATATGTAGTCTAGTATTTACCTGTATTTTACATTTTTATTATCGTAGCTGTATTCTGAAGACGCTAATTCTCTTTACAATTGCTAATTTTTCATTCATCCACAAAGAACTTAACACTCACCATATCACTATTTGAAGCAGCTACTTAACAACTTGACAGCATTTCTTGAAAATTGGCTATTGCAAGGCATTTTTTTCTCCACCAGTAATTTGGTATGATTCAACATTTGTAGCTGTGTTCAGCATTTATAGTGATTTTAGCTTAACTCCTAAACTATGTCCCCAAGATTGAGGCAAGTCTCCTCTCTTATTTCAAAATTATTATTTTTTTAATTATTTTTGAGATTTTTCTTCTTGAGTTCTGGTCTTACACCATTTCGAATCATTATGACCTTTTTGTTTTGTTCCTCTGACTATTACGTCGGAGGAGTGATTACAAAGGATTACAAAGGCGGAGCATGCCGACAGGAGACCTTTTGATCCATATCTAGGTCGGATGCAAAAAAAAAAAAAAAAAAAAAAAAAAAATCATATTAATAATAAAACAATAAACAAAAACTATAATAATGTAAATAACAAATAAAATACATAAATAAATGCATAGGTATAGTTAAAATAATAAACAAACAGGTAAATAGTAAATGATAATAAATTGACATATAACTAATAATAAATGAAAATCAGACAGACAAACTATAACAAAACAAAAACAAATAATATAACATAAATTATAATCATTACAGCATCTTACTTAGGTATTTATCTAAATGATTCTTAAAGCTTCGAACTGAACTACATTGCACTACCTGTGCAGGAAGTTTATTCCATTCATTAACTACACGGTTGGCAAAGTTGTTTCTACCTACTTCCAAATTGAATCTATTTCCGGACAGTTTGAGACCATTGTTTCTTGTCTGATTCTCATTCAATGTGAAAATTTTGTCACTTTTGATGTTGTCAATTCCCTTTAAAATCTTAAAGACCTGTATCAAGTCACCTCTGAGTCTACGCTTTTTTAGGGAAAACAGATTCATGTGTTTTAGTCGATTTTCGTATGATTTATTTTTGATATTTGGAATCAGTTTTGTGGCTCGCTGTTGTACTTTTTCCAGTCTGTCAATGTCTTTAATGAGATTCGGTGACCATACGGAAACAGCATATTCCAAATGTGGACGAACTAACGATTTATATAGCTTGTTAATGAGTGATGGACTTTTGAAAACAAAAGATCGCGCAATCAGTCCCAGAATCTTATTTGCTTTCTCAGAGGCTGAAATACACTGCTTGGATGATTTGAGGTCGTTACTGATAATTACGCCGAGATCTTTTTCACTATCCACTTTTGTTAACGAATTTCCAAATAACTTGTAATCGTACTTACTGTTATTTTTACCTATGTGCATTACCTTGCATTTACTTGTGTTAAAAATAATTTCTAATGGAACAACAATCTCATTTTTCATTTCCTTTAAGATTCTTGGATGCCAACCGTCAGGCCCTGGTGTTTTATTAACTTTGAGTTTGTCTATACACCTTTTAATTTTTTCTTTTGTTATATTTACCGTAGTGAGTAAGTTTACCCCAGACTTTTCACAGGTTTCAGTTTGGAATTCACTTTGAGGTGTTTCGTTTACGAATACCGAGCTAAAATAATTGTTTAAGATATTACACATTCCTTCATTTGAATATTCAAGTTGACCGTCAGCAGATAATAGTGGACCAATGTGATTCCTAACAACCTTTTTATCTCTAATGTAACTATAGAATTCTTTGGGATTCTCTTTGGATTTCTCAGCGATGTTCATTTCGTATTGTCGTTTTCTTTTTCTTATTGTCTTTTTTAAATCTCTCTGTATTGATACATAACTTTCATAGTCATTAGATGCACCCGAGCACTTATATTTCTTATAAGCCTGTCTGTTTTTAGCAATACTTTTTTCAGTTTCTTTGTCGAGCCACTTTGGGCGAGCCTGATTTGGGGGACGTCTGTTCTTAAAAGGAATGTAAGTTTGAATCATCTTAGTGAGCGTATTTTGAAATATTTCCCACATCTGATCTACAGGCCTTTCGTTTAATTTTGCCTCCCAATCTGTAAGCTGAAGCTCCTGACGTAGTCCTATGAACTGAGCTTTACTGAAATCGGGTATTTTAGAAGCACAAATATCTATTCTAAAATTGTTTAGGAGTTTGAATCTGACTAAGTTGTGATCGCTATTTGCAACAGATTCACCGACTTCTACATCAGTTACCATGCTTTCGCGGCTAGTGATCAAAAGATCGAGTAAGTTTCCATATCTTGTGGGCTCTTTTACATGCTGAATTAAGTAATTGTCACCAAGAAAATCAATCAAGCGACTACCTATATGGCCATGTTCAAGGGTCATCCAATCAATGTCAGTAAAATTGAAATCACCCATTATCAATAAATCCCGGTTGCAGAAACTAGACAGTTCTTGAAATAACAGTTTGTCGTCTGCTAATGATAATGTCTTTGGCCTATATATTACACCTTATTGGATAAGTGAAACAAGTTATCTGAGTTACAATTTGAGAAGACATTACTTTGACCGACTAGAACATTCGAAGTGTCTGTGCTTCATGCAAGCCAAGAGAAAACGGAGAACCGACAGAAAATGGGAAAAATGACTAACCTTTACAGAGAACGTAGCTGGTTAGGATCAGTATTATATAATAAACACTTAATGTATAATAAAAATTCAAGTATTTATAAAACACAGAAATGTAATCTGAAATATAAAAATTTGAATATCTACGGATGTGATCCTGGTCTACGTAATGTGTGAATGATATATATGCTATCACATGCATTGCAAAAAAAAAAAAAAAAAAATCTGATGGAGTATCAATTGGATAAAAGCTTCTTAGCCTTCTAGCCGTATAACTAAGAGAATCTGCTATTGATACATAAGGAGTTAGACAGAATTATTTCCATGTTGAAGAGTTAGACTACGACATAGGCGAACTGAATGATTTTCCTGTGTGCAATTTCTAGGTCATTCTTGTAATCATCATGGCGTCTATCAAACATAATCGCACAAACATTTGTCATCATTACAACCGTAATTATTCTTGTTCTCTTCTTTGCATGCCAACATAGGCCTACTGAAATGAGGGAGATTTTTTTTACTTTGAAGAGAAAGAACGGACTAAAACACTGTTATTAATAAATTTAATTTCTGCAGGCTGTATGTTATCATTTGCATAAGTAAAACAATTTAAAATTTTGGCCACTATCGCTGTACCTTCAACAGCTGCTGTAAATTTGCTGCAATAGGTGAATTTTTGTTTTGCAAATTTCTCTTTTATTACTACCATCCAAGCTTCGCATATAGTAAACAATAGATAAATAAAGATAATAATAATAGACCACCTAGGTTCAGTTAGACCAATAATTCCTACATTTGTTTTTGTGTAAACGTGATTCCTTTAGGCTGAAAAGGAGACATAACTCTACTAGCTCGAATAAAACAATTAAAATCGTCCGTTCAGTGTGTACGGTATGTATAAGATCTTGATTTTGGGGGTAATGTTACATTTTAGAGATCAGTAAGGAAAGGAATTGAGTTAATTTATTTGTGTTTCTCTTTTAGAAAGAGAATTGAAAAAAGAGAAAAAGAATTAAAAATATGACTGCATCTGACAGGAAATCTGGGAACTGGATTTCTTTTCTACAAAGATATGTGAAAATGATAAAAATAGAGGTGATGGCATTATGAGCAATATAATAACAATATGAAAACAAATAAACGTAATGAAAGAAAACGAGAAGGGTTTCAATGTGCAATAATATTCACATACGTTGGTGAAATGTGACACTATGTAGGAAATGGGATGGAGGAAGAGTTGGAAGATGTTACTGTATTAAAAAGAATGTTATTTATTTATCATTATTTATATTATTATATTCTATTTATTTATTTATCATTATTTATTATATTCTATTTATTTATTTATCATTATTTATATTATTATATTATATTTATTTATTTATCTATTTATCATTACTTTTTCGCATCCGACCTAGTTATGGACCAAAAGGTCTCCTGTCGGCACGCTCCGCCTTTGTAATCCTTTGTAGTGGAGATCAACAAATGAAATACGAACTGGAAGTCAGGCGTGTGATTCACCATGGTCTTGAATCACGTGTTGGACTTGTGATCGACAGTTATTTCCCTCCCAGATGAGAACTCATCGCTCAAATATAACCGATCTATGGGTATTGCTGTGACCATACACGTATGCACACACCTAACTTCCCGCCCACAAGAGCTGGAGTAACGGCTCGCGACGCAGTGATACTGAAATTATATAATCTCTGGGCGGGATTTGAACTCGGATCGGTGGAGTATCGGTTACGAACGCTACCACTGCGCCGTTGAGCTGGAGTAACGGCTCGCGGCGCAGTGATACCGAAATTATATAATCTCTGGGCGGGATTTGAACTCGGACCGGTGGAGTATCGGTTACGAACGCTACCACTGCGCCGTTGAGCTGGAGTAACGGCTCGCGGCGCAGTGATACCGAAATTATATCATCTCTGGGCGGGATTTGAACTCGGACCGGTGGAGTATCGGTTACGAACGCTACCACTGCGCCGTTGAGCCATTCTAATGTTGGGTGGAAATAGTAGATGTGGTGGCACACTAGGCTAGCATTGCTATTTGATTTTGCTATTTGGTTTGAGTAGAAACTACTCTGGTTACAATATTCTAGACCAGGGGTTCTCGTTAGGGGTGAAATTCACCCCCAAGGGGGGAATTTTGGGTTTTCTGGGGGTGAATTGTGACCACAGTCAGCTTACGGGGTGAAGAAAGTAATTATAGGTTTTTGGCCTATCTGGCCTGTCACCTGGGCTGGAATTATACTAATATGGGAAAAATATATACTAATTTGGAAAATATAAAAGGGTTTTTTAGTAATATTTGCATATTATTTAGAATGCACTTTTTGAAACAGGCAATCTTGGAAAGGAGGGGGGAATGACATTCAGACAAATGGTGAAAGGGGTGAATGGGCCAAGTAAGGCTGAGAACCCTTGTTCTAGACTTCCGTAAGAACTTCTCAACAATGTGTCTAACATTCGTATTCTAGGTTTAACTTTTTTTAGTTCGTCTTTCAGTCTCTCAGTATATAACGCAAAGAGTAATTTGATATTTGGAAATTTAAAAGAAATCGTCACTGAAGTCGTTTCTGCTCAAATGAAATAGCAAAAGCAACTAGCATGCTAGCGAGAAATGCCTATACCCGTTGCATTGAGAAATGGCCGTTAGGGCGGAGCACTGGGAGTCCCCCTGTGGTGCCACATATAATTATTTCATAATTTTATTTTATTTTATAATTCTATTTTATGATTTTATAAAGTTGCCACATATAATTATATTACAATTTTGTGTCACACACCACCATTGAAGTAAAAATCAAAGCAATGTTTTCTATACAAACGTTTCGTTTCCTCGAGTCTAGACATGGCATATGAGGAAGAGAGAGCGACATTGCCGCTACATCTAATCTCTGGCCCCGCCCCCCTCACACTGCATTCAGAAAACATTACACCCACACGCACGTTCTCGCCATGGATGCCCATGTGTGGCAACACCGGGAAATCTCCTAGCCACGCCTTAGCGGTCATTTCTCGTTGCGCTGACTATAGTGTGCTGCAGGGACATTGAGAGTTAGGTTCAGTCTCCTACTCCCTAATTGAGAGTTAGGTTCAGTCTCCCACTCCCTAATTGAGAGTCAGGTTCAGTCTTCTACTCCCTAATTGAGAGTTAGGTTCAGTCTCCTACTCCCTAATTGAGAGTTAGGTTCAGTCTCCTACTCCCTAATTGAGAGTTAGGTTCAGTCTCCTACTCCCTAATTGAGAGTTAGGTTCAGTCTCCTACTCCCTAATTGAGAGTTAGGTTCAGTCTCCTACTCCCTAATTGAGAGTTAGGTTCAGTCTCCTACTCCCTAATTGAGAGTTAGGTTCAGTCTCCTACTCCCTAATTGAGAGTTAGGTTCGGTTTCCTACTCCCTAATTGAGAGTTAGGTTCTCCCACTCTCTAATTGAGAGTTAGGTTCAGTCTCCTACTCCCTAATTGAGAGTTAGGTTCAGTCTCCTACTCCCTAATTGAGAGTTAGGTTCAGTCTCCTACTCCCTAATTGAGAGTTAGGTTCGGTTTCCTACTCCCTAATTGAGAGTTAGGTTTGGTTTCCTACTTCCTAATTGAGAGATAGGTTCAGTCTTCTACTCCCTAATTGAGAGTTAGGTTCGGTTTCCTACTCCCTAATTGAGAGATAGGTTCAGTCTCCTACTCCCTAATTGAGAGTTAGGTTCGGTTTCCTACTCCCTAACTGACATTTAGGTTCAGTCTTCTACTCCCTAATTGAGAGTCAGGTTCAGTCTCCTACTCCCTAATTGATCATATCTAGTCTTTTGAACAATACCAGTCCCTGTTATGTCCTGTTTGGAAAAAAAATACAGACCTGACCTAACCTAAGGTCAGGTTAGGGTTAGGGATTACTTACTGAAGATTTGCCTCCAGTGATTAATTGGATGAGAGAGAAAATGTATAAATAATACCTTTTGAACAACGAAGGTCCTAGTTTTGCCCCTTTGCAAAATAGGAATCCATGACACAATCCCACAGGGTTATTATCCCACATCCAAATTACCATTGGTCAAAATCCCACACAGTATCGGCCAAAATCCCACACCTAACCTAACCTAACCAATTAACTTAGGTCTATATTCACCAATAAATCCAAATGAAAGTATCTTTTAACATAAATATAGTGTATATTCATACTCTTAACATTCTAGAATATCTAAATACGTTGGGTTTTGATCATTATGTGTGAGGTTATGAACAACGGGGTATTGGATATGGGATTTTGATTTGTGGGATTTTGATCTATGGGATTTTGGGCGTCCACCGAAGAAGGGGGACCTCAAATTAAGCGGTGAACGGTCAACTGGTCCCCGGTCAACTGGTCCTCGGTCAACTGGTCCCCAAATCTGCACCCCTTGGACAACTCGTCCCCCCAAAATAGGACAACTCGTCCCCGAAATTTTTATTTAAACAATAGTTTTGAGATATTTAGCAAGAATCAAAATACCATGATATATTATGCAATATTGAATAATACACAGTTGACCGGGGACGAGTTGACCTACAATCAAATTAAGCGGGACCCTTCTTCTTCTTCTTCTTCTTCTTCTTCTTCTTCTTCAAAATATCCTTTTGTTCCAGCAAATACCACGCCAAGTGACGCCATTCTGTTCATGTAAGATCCCAGTTTCTCCTGGGTCTGTAACTTATTTAAATGAAGTTACTTAGCGTTAGGTGGTGTGAAATTTGCAAGAGCCGTCACAAAAGGGATATCACACGTTTTGATTTCTGCATGTTGGCCTCCGCGAGTCTCTCGGTGTTGATGGCTTAGAATTAAATTGTATTGTGGTTGATAAAAATGCATATCTGTTCACTGGAACCCATTCAGTGTTGTACACACACACATATATATATATAGAATGTAAGCTATTACAGATTCCTTTGTATATTGAGGAAGTGAATAAAACTTAAATGTAATGCCCGCCACACACGCTCAGTTTTGACAGACACTTCACCTGAATTGACTATGGACCAGTCCCAATTTTCTGCGGCCGTGGGAGCTTCCCGTAATTGTTTACAAACGAAAGTCAGAAAACGCTGTCCTCTCTCGATCTTGGTGCAGATAACGCTGGGAAACCTCGCCTGCAGGCTTCCCCCACACATTCTCAAACTGACCTTCATTTATTCATTATTTATTTTTGTTTTATTTTATCTTATTTTCTATTTTTTTTTTGTCCCAATCGCCTCCACCGATTAAGGGACTGTCTCCTAATTGAATTTTGGCTTGTAGGCTTCAGGTAATGATAACTGGGGTTCTTATTTCTAACAATCCAATCAGTATTGGCTTGCTTTCATTCCAATCCCCAACTGGACCCGAGCGACCGAATTAAATTCGTTTTTTCTTCCAGGCGGCGGCTTTCAGAGCGACGTAGGGCAGTAGTGATGACAATGATGGTGATGATAGTGATGATGATGATGATAAAGATAAATATGATGACGACGACGGCGGTGACGGTTTGCATGCATGTATATACAGACGCACGAGCGCGCGCGCACACACACACATACACACACACACACACACACACACACACACACACACACACACACACACACACACACACACACACACACACACACACACACACACACACACACACACACACACACACACACATATGTATATATATATATATATATATATATATATGTATATATACATATATATATGTGTATATATACATATATATGTACATATATATTTATATATATATATTTATATATGCATATATACATATATATATATATACATATATATATGTATATATATATATTTATATATATATATGTATATATATATATATATATAATATATATACATACACACATACATACATACATACATACATACATACATACATACATACATACATACATACATACATTACACACACACATACATACATACATACATACATACATACATACATACATACATACATACATACATACATACATACATACATACATACATACATACATACATACATACATACATACATACATACATACATACATACATACATACATACATACATACAGTATCTAAATTTATATAAACTGTATGTACTAAGCCATTCCCTCAGCGCAGTGGGATCAGCAACAGTTAGAAATGATGTCGCGACACATCGCGTTGGTCTAGAGAGTTGTTGATGTCATGTGGCGCTGTTGGCGGGTGAAAGTGTGCGACGGGGTCTCCTGAAGGGAAGGAGGAGGAGGAGAAGGAGGAGGAGGTGGAGGAGGATGTCCCCGTGGCCTCATTAGCGTGGGTAGACGGCTTGGCGCCGTGTAACGCCACCCAACAGGTCATTTCAGGTCAAACAGGTGTCCGCGCGGTCAGGTCAGGCGCAACCAGGTGGCCGCATTTTGATCAGGTGGTGACCTCCTTCCTTACAACCCCTCCCTCCCCTCCCTCCCCTCCCTCCCCTCCCTCCCCTCCCTCCCCTCCCTCCCCTCCCTCCCCTCCCTCCCCTTCCTTCCCCCATCACTACTACCATCACTTCCCTCCCCCCCCAACACCACCACACACCTCTATTCTCCTCTCTCCTTCCTTCTCCTTCATTCCTCCTTTTATCTGTTTTCACTACCTCTCTTTATTCCCCCTTGCTACCCTCTCCCTCCTTCCCTCCCTTCACTTTCCTTTTTCCTCTCCTTCTTCTTTTCCGTTCTCTAAAATTTCTCCTACTCTCTCTCTTGTACTTCTTCCTCTCCTCTCCTCTATTCCACACTTCTCCTCTTTTTCTACCTTCTTTTACTTTCCTCTTTATTTTCATTTCCTCTCCTTTTATCTTCCTCCACCGCTCCCTCATTTTATAGCTTCTTCATCACTTTCCTTCTCATTCTCTTTTATCCCTTTCCTTCTCATTCTCTCTCTCCATTCTGTAGTACTCCCTCCTCCTCCCCTCGCTTCTGTCTCTCTTTCTCTCTTCTTCATTCATCGTCACTCCTCTTCCCTTCGTTTCACTTCTCTTTTCCCTTCCATTATTTCCCTCCCTTTCCCTTTCCCCATCTTTTCCGTCTCTCTCCTTTCTCCCCATCCATCCTTTACCCTTCTTTCCGTCTCTTTTTCCCCCTCTTTTCCCTTTCTACTTTCCCTTTCTCTCTCTATTCTAATTTCTCTTTTCCGCTACGACGGCCCTCTCTCCTTTTTCGGTGTCCGGACATAATCCCTCCTGGACACAATCCCCCGGACAAAATTCCTCCGGACAATATCCCCCCTGGACAGAATCCCCCCAAGACAATATCCTTCCTGGACAGAATCCCTCCTAGATTCATGTTTATATATTAATGTATTTTCGCATTTCAAGTTCTTCCGTTCCCAAGATCCCAGTTACCCCTGCTCCTCCCTTTCCTTTCCTTTCTTCCTTTCCATTTCCTTAATTTCCTTTCTCACCTTTCTCCCTTCCTTTCATCCTCCCTTCCCCTCCAATCCCTCCCCCCTACCTCTTTTGCTTCCTTTCCTTCTCCCTCTTTCCTCCCCTATCCTTCCCTCACTGCAAATTAGGTTTTCACACTTCTTTAATTCACACTCGCTCACATGTGGAAGGCGTCGATGAAGATAAGACTGACCCTTTTAGAAGGTGCTACCTCAGATGGGCGCTTCCCATTTGGATTCTTAAAAAAATGTGCTAAAAACCTAACCCAACCTAATCTAACCTAACCTAGTCTAACATAACTTAACTCAACCTAATCTAACCTAACCTAACTCACCCTAATCTAATCCAACCTAATCTAACCTAACCTAGTCTATCATAACTTAACCCAACCTAACCTAACCTAACTCAGCCTAATCTAACCCAACCTAATCTAACAAAACCTAACCTAACTCAGCCTAATCTAATCCAACCTAACCTAACAAAACCTAATCTAACCTAGCCTAGCCTAACCTAACCTAACTCAACCTAACCCAGCTTAGTCTAACCTAATCCAACCTGATTCAACCAACCTAACCTATCGAAATTAACCAACCTAACCCAACTAACCTCACCCAAACAATATAACCAACATAACTAACATAGATTATACTGAAAAAATAAGTGGCTTGCAATTGTCTATCTATTCACCTTTCCGCTGGGTAATAATTGTTCTGTGAGAAAGTGTCCGTAGCCACAAACACGAATACTTTTGACACACATGGACAATTTGTTGCAGGAGGCGAAAAAAGATGAGAAACAAATGTCCTAAATTAGGTTTCAGTAAACAGAATGTTCGTTCTTTTCTTTCGGCATCACGAATACTTTTGACACACATGGACAATTTGTTGCAGAAGGTGAAAAAAAGATGAGAAACAAATGTCCTAAACTAGGTTTCAGTAAACAGAATGATCGTTCTTTTCTTTCGCCATCATGGTCTTGGACCACGTGCTGTTTTCTTTCGCCATCATTGTCTTGGACCACGTGCTGGGCTCGTGATCGTCAGCTATTACTCTCCCAGATGAGAACTCAGAGTTCATACATGACCCGATCTATGTATAATGTTGTGCGTGCGTGCGTGTGTGTGTGTGTGTGTGTGTGTGTGTGTGTGTGTGTGTGTGTGTGTGTGTGTGTGTGTGTGTGTGTGTGTGTGTGTGTGTGTGTGTGTGTGTACGCGACCATGTATGTGTGTACTTGTATGTGTGCATGAGTGTGTGTATGTGTGTGTACACGACCATGAATATGTGTACTTGTATGTGTGCATGAGTGTGTGTGTGTGTGTACGCGACCATGTGTGTGTGTACTTGTACGTGTGCACGAGTGTGTGTGTGTGTGTGTGTGTACGCGACCATGTATGTGTGTACTTGTATGTGTGCATGAGTGTGTGTGTGTGTGTGTGTACGCGACCATGTATGTGTGTACTTGTATGTGTGCATGAGTGTGTGTGTGTGTGTGTGTGTGTACGCGACCATGTATGTGTGCACGAGTGTGTGTGTGTGTGTGTTTTCTTAAGTGCGCGCGTGTTCATGCATGCGCACATTAACTGCAATAACTGTAAAGATAACAAATGTGACAGGCAAGAAGAACAAGAAAAAAAAAGTTCCCCAGAAAAGAAAGGGAGGAGAGGTCGCACAGGAAGGCCAACAGGCTGCTGCCTGCCACGTAGCCAGACGGCCTGTCGCCAGGCGGCTGCTGCGGCGGCGGCGGCGGCGGTTGCGGCAGGATGGTAGAGGAGCGCCGCACAGCATAGATGGGGGTAGGGGGTGGGGGGTGGGGGGTCGGACCTTGGCCCCTCAGAGGCAGCTGCCAGCACCCGTTGTCCAGGATCTAGGTGTGTCCTTCTCCGTGGTCCGTCTGATAGTGACTTTTCCTGGATGTTCCGGTTCTGCAGAGGAGGACAGGGAGGCTTTAGCTGTGGCAGTGGGAAGTGCCCGCGGGGGAATGAATGTGGCAGGAGAGGAGAGTGGTAAGGCTACGGCAGAAGCGATATAAGGAGCATTAAAAGAGATGGAAGCTAGTAAGGCACCTGGGTTAGGCAGTTATGTGGAATCTCTGAGAAAGGACGGGGTATAGAATGGTTACTGACAGCGTTTGATATCAGAGGGAGGGAAGTATGCATGTATGGTAGATTGGAAGAATGCATATTTGGTTCTATCATACTAAGGAGAGGGGGGCATATATATTTAGTAGTTTTAGAGGGATCAGTATCTTAAATGTAGTCGGAACGGTGTACGGAAAGATCCTAAATGAATGTATTAGGAAGGGAACAGCGAAAGTATTTGGTAGAATGGAAAAGTGCATGTATAGTTCCATCATACGAAACAAAAGGGAACAAATATGAATGTAGTATTTTTAGATAGATCAGTCCGTTAAGTGTAGTCAAAAAGATGTATGGAATGGGAGTATCCCAAATGAAAGTATTAGTAAGGGAACAGAGGGGGTGATTGAAAAGAACAGTGTAGTTTTAGCAGTGGAAGAGGGTGCATAGATAAAATATTTGCAGTAAGACAGATATACGGTAAGTTTATGGTAATGGATACGGATATTTTTGGGGCTCTCATGGATTAGGAGAAAGCATATGGTAAGGTTGACAGGAAAGCGTTGTGGAGCGTGTTACAGATGTGTGGAACAGAAGAAAATCTATTGAGGGCAGTCAAAGGTTTTTACATAAGTGGTAGGGCCTGTATCTGAATGGTTTGAATTAAAGTTCGGGCTTGTGTGATGTCGCCATGTATGTTCAGTATGTATATGACAGTAAGACAGATGTACGAGAAGTTTTAGGTATGTCTTATGGACTTGTGTTGCAGATGTATGAGATAGGAGAAAATCTACTTAGGGTAGTCAAACTTTGTTTACTGTTTGCATAAGGATCGGGGATATAAAGTGAGTGGATTGAGGTGATGTATATGACAGTAAGACAAATGTACGAGAAGTTTTAGGCATGTCTTTTGGACTTGTGTTGTAGGTGCATGGGATAGGAGAAAATCTACTTAGGATAGTCAAAAAAGTTTTTACTGTTCGCATAAGGATCGGGAATGTAAAGTGAGTGGATTGAGGTGAAGGTTGGGCTGCGTTAGAGTTGTGTGATGTCAT
This sequence comes from Oratosquilla oratoria, assembly GCF_046742065.1. NCBI lineage: Eukaryota > Metazoa > Arthropoda > Malacostraca > Stomatopoda > Squillidae > Oratosquilla > Oratosquilla oratoria. Next base: position 35,269,043 of record NC_134793.1, on the reverse strand, counting down.
CATGGCTGTTCAACATGAGCACAGTATACTGGACAAAGGTTTTGGATTTGGTGGGTGAAAGTGGAAAGTATTTACATGTGCAGAAGAACTTGTGTAAGGGTCGTGAGTAGAGGGAGTCAATAAATGAAGGTAAAGGATGGGTTCAGCTAGGGTTGTGTGATGTTACTATGGTTTTTCAATATGTATATGGAAGGGGTAGTAAAGGGGACAAACGCAAGAATGCAGGGCGTATACTATGTGAGAGTGGAAGAAAATGGGAAGTGAGTCGGTTGTCATTTGTGGATGACACTACGCTTGTGTCTGAGTCTGAAACTGAAAGGAAACGTGGGGAAAATAAGACGATGAGTTATGAGTGAAATGTTATAGGATGTAGAGAATTCTAAGTATTTTAGTCGAATGTAGTAGTGGGTGGGAGAGTGGAGGTAGAGGTGAGTTAAAGAGTAAATGAGGAAATAAATGTAAAGCGAGAGATGGGAAGTGTCATGAGAAATAGGTATCATTGGGATGAACGAATATAAAATATTGTATACAACAGGAAATTGAAATTTGAGAGAGATAGAATGGAAGACCATAAACATATATGAGATGAAGTGTTTGAGAAGTATGTTAAGTGTCACGAGGAGGTATAGAGAAGAATGGCGTGATGAGGCAGAGCTGGGATATGATGAGAGCTGTTGGGTAGCGTAGATCAAAGAATGCTGAGGTTGTTTGGGTACATGAAAAGAATGAATAAGGAAAGACTGTCAACAAAAAGCGTGAGAGCAGAAGTGGATAGAGTGAACTTGAGAGGAAGACCAAGAACGAGGTGGACGGACGGGGTAAAAAGGACACTGTAGACAAGAAGAACGTCTGTTGACCAAGGAAGAGATATTTCAAAAGATAGGGTTGAATGGAGAGTGAACTTGAGAGGAAGACCATGAACGAGGTGGACGGACGGGGTAAAAAGGACATTTTAGACAAGAAGAATGTCTGTTGAGCAAGGAAGAGAGATTTCAAAAGATAAGGTTGAATAGGGAGTGTTTGTACACGGATGGAGAAATAACGCAGTCCGAAGGATTGTTCTCCTGGTCTTCTCAATACATTCATTATAACGAAGTGATGGAGGGGGGGGGATCTAGTTAAAGCTATTGGGCCCTGGTGTGGAAGGGCTGTGTTTCATTGCATTACCTTTGACTCAAAGAGTGTGGCGGGAGACAGGGATGACTTTTTAGCCATGAAGGGCAATGGATGTGTTTTAGATGGGTGAAGGGTGGGTGGATGCCGTAAGTCGACCACTCTCCTTAGAATTATGTATGTATATATGTATATATGTATGTATGTATGTATGTATGTATGTATGTATGTATATATGTATGTATATATGTATGTATATGTGTATGTATGTATGTATATATGTATGTATGTATGTATGCATGTATGTATATATGTATATGTGTATGTATATATGTGTATATATGTAATGTATGTATGTATGCATGCATGTATGTATGTATGTATGTATATATGTATGTATGTATGTATGCATGTACTGTATGTATGCATGTATGTATGTATGCATGTATGTATGTATATATGTATGTACTGTATGTATGCATGTATGTATGTATGTATGCATGTATGTATGTATGTATGTATGTATGTATGTATGCATGTATGTATGTATGTATGTATGTATGTATGTATGTATGTATGTATGTATGTATGTATGTATGTATGTATGTGTCTATGTATCTATGTATATGGTACTGTGTCCTCTGAATTTTGGGGGTCGCCTATTTCTGTGGGTAAGCTGCGAGTGTCTTTGTTGTATGTATGTGTCTATGTATCTGTGTATATGGTACTGTGTCCTCTGAATTCTGGGGGTCCCCTATTCCTGTGGATAAGCTGCGAGTGTCTGTCGTGGTTGGGAAGGTGTCTGGCTGGAGAAGATGCCTTCTCCCTGAGGGCCGTGACGTGACATCCGTTCATCCCATCTTAGGACGACAGATCTCCTCCTGATGATGATACGAGTGTCTTGTGGGTTTTCCTGTCCCACCCTCGCGCCCCGGACACCTCATACCGCAATTCCCTCTTGTGCCTTAGCTCTCCGGCAGGATACCAGCGAACTCAATCATCTGACGTAAATCAACATCTACGAAGGACATAACCTCGCCAGAATGAAATCTACATAGTTTGAGTTCATCAGGGTCTCAGGGACATGCTTTTGAACGAATTCGGGCAAAACAGCCCTCGGACGAAATACCCCCGGACGAAACACCTCCGGACAAAACACACCCGGACGAAACACCACCGGGCAAAACACTCCCCATGATGATGATGATGATGATGATGATGATGATGATGATGATGATGATGATGATGATGATGATGATGATGATGATGATGATGATGATGATGATGATGATGATGATGTTGTTGTTGTTGAAGGTGGTGATGATGGTGATACTGCTGCTGCTGCTGCTGATGATGATGGAGATGGTGATGATGGTGGTGGAGATGATGAAGATGATGGTGGTGGTGGTGGTGGTGGTGATGATGATGATGATGATGATGATGATGATGATGATGATGATGATGATGATGATGGAGATGATGGTGGAGATGATGATGATAGTGGTGGAGATGATGATAGTGGTGGAGATGATGATAGTGGTGGAGATGATGATAGTGGTGGAGATGACGATGGTGGTGGTGGAGATGATGGTGGTGGTGGTGAAGGTAATGGTGATGATGATGATGATGATGATGATGATGATGATGATGATGATGATGATGATGATGATGATGATGATGATGATGATGATGATGATGATGATGATGATGATGATGATGATGATGATGATGATGATGATGATGATGATGATGATGATGATGATGATGATTATGATGATGATTATGATTATGAAAGTGGTGGTGGTGATGATGATGATGATGATGATGATGATGATGATGATGATGATGATGATGATGATGATGATGATGATGATGATGATGATGATGATGATGATAATAATGATGCTGCTGCTGATGATGATGATGGTGGTGGAGATGATGATGATGATGATGATGATGATGGTGGTGGTGGAGATGATGATGATGATGATGATGATGATGATGATGATGATGATGATGATGATGATGATGATGATGATGATGATGATGATGATGATGATGATGATGATGAAGGTGGTGGTGATGATGATGATAATGCTGCTGCTGCTGGTGGTGGTAGAGATGATGATGATGGTGGTGATGACGATGGTGGTGGTGGAGATGCTGCTGCTGCTGAGGATGATGATGGTGGTGATGATGATGATGATAATGATGGTGGTGATGATGATGATGATAATGATAATGATGATGATGATGATGATGATGATGATGATGATGATGATGATGATGATGATGATGATGATGATGATGATGATGATGAAAATATTAGTGATATATTTTCACTGATAATCAAAATGGGTAAATATATATCAGGGGGTGTTTTGCCCGTTTGTTTTTTCTTAGCCTGGGCGTGTTTTGTCCGGGTTTTTCGTCCTACACTAAATTTTGAAACCTTTGGCTCGCCCTCGTAAATACTTTTTAATATCAGAATGTGGAATTTTTTTTAACTTCACCGGCCATACTTATGAAAAGTACTGAAAGTACTGAAAGCCCAGTGTCATAACCCGTTGACCGTGATGTTCCCCGAACTGGAAAAGATCGTCCCGAGGGTGTGTGTGCTGAGACGACTCCGCCTTCCCTGTGGACATAATAGACCAACAGGTGTTCTCGGTGTTGTTCCGAAGTCAATGGCATTGAAATCTCTCCATTTGCTGTCCATCCCTTTCTTTCTCCTCCCCCTCACAGTCCCCTTCTGGTCCTCCCCGCCAACCCCAACCTGGACCAACAGGTGTTCTCTGTGTTGTTCCGAATTCCATGACATTGAAGTCTCTCAAGCTGCTGTCCATCTCTTTCTTTCTCCTCCCCATCACATTCCCCTTCTGGTCCTCCCCGCCAACCCCAACCTGGACCAACAGGTGTTCTCTGTGTTGTTCCGAATTCCATGACATTGAAGTCTCTCAAGCTGCTGTCCATCTCTTTCTTTCTCCTCCCCCTCACATTCCCCTTCTGGTCCTCCCCTCCAACCCCAGCCTGGACATCCGTAACCATCACCAATTGGACTGTTACCTTCGCTAAGGTGCTAAAGCGACCGTGACACCAAGTGTCCCCAATCTTCGCACTTCGGACAAAGCCGAGTGTCGGGGGTGACCCTTGGCAGGGTGCGGAGGGGGAGGAGGAGGGGGAGG